>NC_080836.1:18565645-18869303 GCF_030435755.1 Ochotona princeps
TCACTTTTGCTGTGGCACTTGCTTGTCCTCCTTCCCTCCTCTTTTCCTCCCTCATTTATACTTTAATTTCAGGAAAAAAATAGTGTAAGAATGTCTAATAAATTCTTGGAGCATAAATTTAAAAGTAGGTCATTTTACATGAAATTTGAATTTAATGAAACAGCTTGTGTTTTTGTTTTGTGAATCTGGCAATTGTATGCATACAGACAAAAGGACAAAGGGAGGGGATGATTTACAGATATTACAAATTTTTGAAACCAGAGGCCTACACCTCACATTTTAGCATGGCCCACTAGAACAAACTATTTTAATTTATGAGAGGTAATCATTTTAAGCAAACAGAAAGATTTTTCTGGGAAATGAGTTAAGCTATTTCAAAAAACATAAAAGTCACTGAATGTTTTCTGGGGAGCACCCTATCATAGGATTCATGGAAACTCCACTGTAAGGGTTCTCAGTCTGCCAGAAGATCCAGTAGAGAAAAGCGTCCCCTAATAATACAAGAGGTGAAGGGAAACACACTTCCCCATTGAATATGAAGATTCATACTGTCTGTGCAGTTTGAGCAAGTCCAAGTTGATTTTCACCTTTTAAATAACACATGGTATGACACTGTAAGTCCTATCTGATATGCCCCAATTTCCACTGAATGGAAATAATTATATTATTTATGAATTTCTTGAAGCTACCATATATACAGTATTGTGTTCAGACTGGAGTAATAAAATGAAAAGACAATGTGTGTCAAAAACCTTAAAATGCATGGGAAAGTAAGAGCAGGGAGAGAGAAAAATAAGCATGATTGCAAAGTACAAAATGAATGTGCTATATGAAAACAAAGTACCGAGTAAGCAGCCAGCTGGAGGTTGGAATGGACCAGACTTTTACCAAGTTGAAATCTAAGTCCCACTTTGCAGACAGAGAATGATTTCAATATACAGCCATCCCGTAGTATCCATACGAACTAGTTCCAGGATCCACACTAATACCCAAATCCAGAGATGCTCTGGGTTTCTCTGGTAAATGACATAGTACTTGCAAATAACCTATGCAAAACTACTGATTACTTTAAGCCACTCTAGCTTGTTTAAAATATCTAATGAAAATGCTATGAACATTAACAGTTACACCACATTATTCAGGCAATAATGACAAGAGAGGCGAAGTCTGTGCCTTTTTATTTTTTCTTAGTATTTTCTATGTATGGCTGATTGAAGTGGGAGACAGACTCATGGACAGGAAAAGCTGACTGTACAGGCAGTAGAAAGCATATATTTCAGGTCTATGAACAAAGACAGAAAGAAGGAAAGTGGCATTATGGTTCAAGAAGCAGGGTGCCATGCTGTGCCTAGTTAGAATGTGTGCAGTGGAGAGTGTGATAATGTTGGAAGTTGGAAGAGGAAGGAATATTTTAGGAAGTGATGTTATTGAAGAACTTTAATTCTAAGTGTATATATTTTGGCAAAGAAAAGCTATCAAAAATTTAAAAGTGCAAGAATAATCACAAGATCTGTCTGTTTTTGTTTGTTTTGTTTTGTTTTTGTTTGCTTTTTTAAAGCAAAGAGAAGCAGTATGAAAACCAATCTCTAGAGATTATGGATTAGAACACCTGCCTAGTGGCATACTATCCCATAGGCATGTTTATACCAAAAAAATCAACAGGACAGCCATACCAAAAACAATTGGAGTAGTAGACATTAATGAAGAAAAACATTTAGCCAAGAAATTAAAACAAGAAATAGCAGTGGAATCTAGTTGTAAAGCATTCCTGGATGATTTCTCAAACAATTCCAGATCAGGGTTAAGGGAAGGAACTTGCTTCATTTGGTTAGAAAATGGGTAGAATGTTCTGTTTCTAGCATTATGAACTGACAAAGGCCTAGACACCTAGAACTGGTAGGGGAACAAAACACAAAGCCACCACAAGGGAGAAAGTTGAAACTTAGATACCCACACAAACCAAAGACCTGTACACACATTTCATAAGTAAGTATCCTGATGTGGGAAAAAAAATGACACAAAACAAAAACAAAAAAATTCTGCTCACCTACAAAGGAAGATGATATGAAAACATACAGGTATTGGATTTGTTTATAGTTAGAAAACGAATTTCTCCATCCCCTAGCCTTGAGAAGCCACATATAACCCAGAACAAATATCTCAACAGATACATTTTTTACATATACCTTGTTTATCCAAACATTAAATTAAATCAGATATATTTTTATTTCTTGAATCCATCAAATCTACTCTCCCACCCTTCTCCCAACACTCACATGGATGTTCCAGAGTAAAACATGGGTCCTCAGAGTTATACTTCAGAAAGCAGAACAATGAGTTATAGAACTAAGAAACCACAGTTGTAACCTTTATAAAATTTGGTGTTGGTATTCTCAAGAAACAACAAGATATTGACAATAAAACATTGCTTTTTCAACAGTAGAAGAATCTGTTCCTCAGGAGAACAGATGAGGGCTATAAACATAATAACAATCTCAAAATGTCAGTTTGGCTCATAAAACAGTATTTTATTATACTCTGCATTTAAGCTACCACAAATCAGGGAGATTTGTCTTTTTGGGACCAACTTATTTTACTAAATATAATGGCCTCCAGTTGCATTCATTTGATTACAAAAGACAGGCTTTCATTTTTTTTTATGATTGAATAGTCTCCTGTAGTGTATATACACATTTTCTTTATCCAGAGCACTTAGGCTGATACATATTTCAGACATTGTGAAATGAGCTTCTATAAACACGTGTATACTGATAGCTCTTTAATATGCTGATTTCATTTCCTGTGGATAAATTCCCAACAGTGGAATGGCTGGGTCTATTTTCAGATTCTTGAGGAATCTGTCTTCAGTAATTGTTACACTAGTTTACATTCTCACCCACAGTGTATTAGAATTATTTATTTAATGAGGAGAGTTAAGTTTGTGATTGCAGAGTAAATAAGCTAAACAAGCTATGTCCTAAAAATTTACAGAACAGTAATATAGGAAGAAGAAAGAACAGCGGGAATGAGGAAGACAGGGAAAGTATGTGGCAAGTATAGTAATGTTCGTAAAATAGCACATATGAAATAAGAAATGTATGCCCTGTATAAAATTAAATTTATATAAATTTAAAACAATGACAAATTAGTTCAAATAAATACTTAATTTTCTAAATCTTAAAAAACAGCTTTTCAAGTGTAGAAAAAGAACCAAATTCCAAAGAGTACTGACAGAAATTAAGATTTAAGCACTGAAATCAAAGAACAGAATTATAACATTAAAATTTCAATGGGGAGCTTTAAAACCAACCTGTACAACATGAAAGACAGAATCAGTGAATCAAAAGATAGACTTACAAAACATTATAAAATGTAATCAATAGAGACAAAGGAAAAAATATGTAAGAGTTTTACTAAAAATGGAAAATAAAATGGAATTAATGCATATTCCATAGAATTCCAAAAGAAATAACATTTGAAAATTTAATGTCCAAAAATTAAGATTTAATTTTGGACATACAAAATTTTTCTTTAAATTTTGTTTTTACTCACAGATAAATGTTTGATAGAAAAACAGTAGATTTTCAAAGAAAGCGTTTCTTTGAAATAGTTTCTTTTCTCTTGCTGAATCCATCATTGGCTCATGGATTGCACAGTGGCATCATTTTACCCAACAGGCTTTTGTGTTTTTTTTTTCATTTCTTCATCTACATGTTGGTTTTTCAGTGGTGCAGTTTTCAACTCTATGGTGCTGTACATCTTTTCTTTCAATTTCATACCTGTTGTTGATTTTGTTTCATGGCTTCTCATTTAAGGGAATGCATAGTAACGGCATGATAGAGACTATCATACCCAGATGTGAAGATAAAACACAATATGCATCTCTACTTGCAAATCAAAGATAGACTCCCAATGAAACTGTGAACATATTTAGACAATATGATGCTGGACTGTCTGACACTGTCTGTACCAGCAATGTCAAGGTACACTGAAATGATGGACAGATAGAATTATGACTGCTTATCAACGACTGCACTATGGTAATTACATGGGGAAAATCAGTTGGGCGGTGGGAGTTTGGGGAGGGGGTAGGGAAATCCCAGACCTTATGGAATTGTACCACAAAATTCAAAATACAACAAAATACCAAAAAAAAAAAAAAAGTGCGATCTTAAAAGCAGCTAGAGAAAGCACCTCTAAAATTATGCATCTGGGGCCCAGCATAGTAGCCTAGTGGCTAAATCCTCCCCTTGCACAAGCCAGGATCCAATATAGGTACCAATTCATGTCCTGGCTGTTCCCCCTCCCTTCCAGCTCCCTGCTTGTGACCCTGGAAAGCAGTCAAAGATTGCCCAAAGCCTTGGGACTCTGTGCTCTCATGGGAGACACAGAGGAAACTCCTGGTTCCTTGCTTTGGATCAGCTTAGCTCTGGCCATTATGGCCACTTGGGGAGTGAATCAATGGAAAGATCTTTCCCACTGTCTCCTTCTCGCTATAAATCTGACTTTCTAATAAAAATAAAATAAATCTTTAAAATATATATATTTGGATGATATTGACAAATAAGGACAGTAACAAAAAATTTCTCAAAAGCCCAGCACGATAGCCTAGTGGCTAAATCCTTGCCTTACATGCACAGGGATCACAAATAGGTGCTGGTTCATATCCTAGCTGCTCCACTTCCCATTCAGCTCCCTGCCTGTGGCCTGGAAAAGTAGAAGATGGCCCAAAGGTTCCTGGATCCTGGCTTCAGATTAGCTCAGCTCTGGCCATTGTGGCAACTTGGGGAAAGAACTAACGGATGGAAGATCTTTCTCTGCATATCTCCTTCTCTCTGTGAATTTGTCTTTTCAATAAAAAAAATAAATAAATCTTTAAAAAGGAAAAAACAAAATAGAAAATCTCTCAAAAGCCATAAGATAATAATTGAATAATTTCTTTTTTTTTTTTAAAAGATTTTATTATTATTGGAAAGTCGGATATACAGAGAGGAGGAGAAACAGAGAGGAAGATCTTCCATCCGATGTTTCACTCCCCAAGTGAGCCACAACGGGCCGGTGCGCGCCGATCCGAAGCCGGGAACCAGGAACCTCTTCCAGGTCTCCCTCATGGGTGCAGGGTCCCAATGCATTGGGCCGTCCTCAACTGCTTTCCCAGGCCACAAGCAGGGAGCTGGATGGGAAGTGGAGCTGCCGGGATTAGAACCAGCGCCCATATGGGATCCCGGGGCGTTCAAGGCGAGGACTTTAGCCGCTAGGCCACGCCGCCGGGCCCATAATTGAATAATTTCAAAGTAAGATTTTATATTTAGCTAAATTCTTACTCAAAAATCAAGTCTCTCCTAAAAAGAGAGAGAGAGGGAGAGAGAATGAGAAAGGAGTAAAGAAGTAAATCTTTCTGGGGCCAGAGCTCTAAAGTAGGATGCAAAGTCATCCCCTGCAGTGTTGGCATCCTCTATGGGCACCCGTCCTGGTTACTTCACTGCCAACCCAGCTAACCTGGAGACATGCCTGAGAAAGCATCAGATGTCTCAAATTCTAGGGTGGCTTGGAAGAGGCTCCTTGCTCCTGGGTTTGGCCTGGTTCAGCACTGGCTGCTGTGGTCCTTTGGAGAGAGAACCATTAGATGGAAAACCTCTCTCTGTCTTTCCCTCTCATGTAACTGTGCCTTTCAAGTAAATAAAATAAATCCAAAATCTGGGTAGCTTCTAACAAACAAAAATATTCTAGTTCTCCATAGACAAATGTTTACAAAAGAATAGTTTCAGGAAGTCTGAAATGAATGTTAAAAAAAATTGTTAAATCCACATGTAAATCAAATAGTATGAGCTCCATTAACTAATGACAGTGTTGAATTAGGGATATACAAAATGATCTAGAATCAAGACATTGCACAACAATCAAGATAATATAAGGAATTTTTTCACAGAAAATATTTACTAAGTTTTTAACAAATATTTAATTTTAAAATAGCTACTATGAGAGTTGAGACTTTAAAATAGAGAAAAATAAAATAAAACTCACAGTAATTATGAATAAAATGCTATTAGAAACTAGGTATCCTATATCTCATTATAGCTTTTGCTATGCTGATAACAAAAGCATTAAATTTTTTTTAAAGTTTAATAATTAGGGACCAACATTATGGCATAGCAAGTGAAACCTCTCCTTACAAAGCCAGCATCCCATATCAAAGCTGGTTCGAGTGCCACTAATCTGCTTATGAGCCACCTTTCTGCTAATGGCTAAGAGAAGCAACAGGAAATGGCAAAACTACTTGGGCCCCTGTCATCCATCTAGGAGACTGGATTAAGTTTCTAAGCTCCCAACATAGGTGCTTGCAGCCATCTGGAGAATGAATCAGTAAAAGATCACTCTGTGTCTCTCCTCTCTCTACAATACTTTTAAAGAAATAAATACATTTCTAAAAATAATTATTAAAAAAAAATATAACAAACCATCAAGCACAATAACCACAATGTGGCAGAAATCTTACCAACCTGCCATTGCTGGAAGAAAGAAAAAGACGATCCACCAGATAGAATAAGAGAAAAAGGAATTCATAAAACATAAATGACTAAAAATAAAAAACTAAAATGTATTGAAATCATAATAAAAATGCCTCTGAGACATACCACATATTAGATTTGTAAAACTTAATAAATTTGAACATTATCAATTATTGAAGAAAAGGGGAACTATGAGAAGTCTTATATATTACTGACTTGAGTATAAACTAGTTCAATTATTTGCAAACAACAAAATTTAAGAAGCCTTATCCCTACAATCCAGCAACTATACTCCTATATGTATACACTTAAATACTCTTGCACAGGTACATAATGAATTTTAAATTTGTCAGCATTCTTGAAACCAAGAAAATGATTCGTGGTGACAAGTGACAATATAGAACAGTTTCTAGTTGTCTGAAAAGCAGCTACCTGGATTAGGGATTTCATCCCAGGAGGAGAGACTATATTTGCCATGATTTCCCAATCCTTCACATCTTGAGTAGTTTATGCTTCTAACACCTGCCAACAGCTCATTTCACTCTGGTGAAAATCATCCCACCAATGGAATCTCTCTGCAGGAAGCCACCCCAACAATGCATTTGCAGGCACTTAAGCTCAAATATATCTCTAACAAGAAATCCAGAGACCACGAAGGACCAACTTCCTGCCAGGCAACTTTGCCATCCCCCATTGATGATGTGCAATTCGGCCTGCACCCACTAACTAGTTAGTTACAAACCAACTAAATGTCCATCAGAAGCATAGACTATATATGAAGTATGGGATTTGATATAAAGAACAGCTCTATCATTGTGGATGACTCTCAACAGCATGATAATCAATGAAGATTTTGAACTATCAAGTCACAAAATAATACATATCATATAATACCATTTGTCAAAAGTTTAAAAACATGACATTTTGTCTGAAAACATACTTAACATCATTGTATATAATTTTCATATTGAAGTTCAGGATAGTGATTATATTCTTGTGTACTGGAAGGATGAGAGATGTATCAGCAGGGAATATACTAGAGTGTCAATCTTATGGGTAATATTTATGTGTTAGGATGAATGGTGGTACATGGTTCTTTCCTGTATTATTCTTTGTACTTCTTGTCATAAATGTTTCATAATAGATGTTTTAAATGAGTAAGCTTGAGATAAAGAAGTAGAGTTAGCACTAGTCACTCATGTGAAGAAGATTCATGTGGGCGTGAACAGAGGGAAGGTCACTTCCAGGTTAGAAATGCTGGAGCTTTGAAGGTTACCTGAGTGAGACTCAAAGGAAGATAGACAATTTCTAGAATGTTCTGAAGCCAACTAAAGAATTGAGACACTTTTGCTAAATCCATTCTGCTGCCCAAATGAGGTGAATCCAGTAGCCATCTCCTGTTCAATAAATAAATCATTTTTGCCTGCCTTTCAATATATCAAAAGGGCCATATTCACAACATCACTTCATATGCAAGTAACCCATTTCCTAGATTAATCACATAAAATGTAAATAAATAAATAAATAAATACGTTTAGGTTGGAGTCACTGAGATACTCCTGTAAATTCTGGTCTCATGACCTATTGGTAAAATTCTGGCTCAAATTCATGGTGATTATAAACAAAATACCACTTCAAATATGAACAAATACAAATAATGCCACAGTCTAGCACTATGCCTGTTAGTAGGATAGAAAGGCAGTTAGCTGACTTCCTCAATCCATGCCATACTCTTTAAAGAGAAAGATGCTAGTCAACTTCTCTCTTTAATTCTCATTCATCAAATATGCACACCTAAGGGCAAACTGACAATTACATTATACAGTAAATAAAAGCTTTTCTTAGGGGATACCTGGTATCTGGCAGTCTTCTGCAATAGTGTGCAGCTTTGCTCATATGGAAGGAAATTACAGATTTGTTTTTAATTGCAAGAACACCAAAGGTTACCAACAAACTATGCTTCTTTTACAAAATAAAACTAGCTAATTTGTTTTCTGCTACAGTGCAATTGAAGTTATTTACCCCTTCAAGCAGTAAGAGGATTACTTTATGAGAAAACACACACACAATTCTGGTTTTATTTTAAGAAACACATTATTTTTACCTTTCTCATCTAGAGGCTCCTTCCACAGCTGCATCAGGTTCTACGTTCTGGCCACCAAGGGTAAGGCTAAGATCCTTCAGTGTTGATCTGCAATCCTGGTTTCCTGCAGAAAGCCAGATAAGAGTAGAAATCGGGAATAAGATTTCTAGAGCAGGCCAGAGTCAGGTACCAGTTTCCCTAGCCATGGAGGCGCTCCACGTCTGCTTGGCTGTGCTGGCACTGACAGAGTGGGAGCTGGTGAAGGTGAGCATGTGGACACAGTCTCCTAGCAGAGCAGGAGCCAACCGCAGGCCATGACCCAGAGACTGCTCTGAGACTGTGGATCATCCTGTCTAACCAGCTCAACCCAAGGAGACCCTCCCATCCAATCATCAACCCTCAGCTGTCTCAGCATGCAGGGGCTGGAGGGAAGGCGGGGGCAAGGCGGGGGTCCGGGAGGCGGGGAGGGCAACGCTTGGCTTCAACAAGTCAGAGTTTTGCTAGACACAGTCACTTTGAGTTCAGACTCTCAGGGCAGGCTACTGCAACCACCTTTGCATCCATGGAAAATCTTTTACAGCAAGGTTTCTCTCTTCATTGAATGATCTACATATCCACCCTGACTAAGCCCTCATTAGCAGAGCAGCCTTCCACAAGGTGAACATATAGGAAGCCTTGTCTTCCAGATCTGGCAGCCCCTGGCTGTTTTTCTGCTGCAACAATTCACAGAAGAGTGTGAATTAGTCAGCCAGATGGGAGGGGAAGGAAAATGTGCTTGATCCACCCTAAAAAAAACTGGAGCTGGGGAGTTGAAATATTTATAACCAGAGCAGGGTCCTCATAGAGTGAAGCTATTATATTTCACAAGCAGGGGGAACAGTAAACATTCAAAACCAACATATCCACAGCATTTCACAGTGCCCCTGAAATACTGACAGGAAGCACCGCTGTCTAAGCAACCTACACGAAGTTGAGATAATGGAGTGGGAAACCTAGCTGCAGAATGGGATTCTTGGCTTGCGACGGCAGTTGATCCAATCATTTAAACCAGTAAATAAATGTTATGAAAGCTCATGTAGAAACCATTATCTAAAGGGCTAAAAATGAAAGGCTTGCATTATAGCCAGGCATGCATTTCTGGCGGAGGATACACACGTTTGCTAACAATGTCTTTTTTTAGATGACTTTGAGGAAGAATGCCATCATTGGAACCCTGCAAACCAGAGCAAGTTTCATCTTTCTTCCCCCACCCCTTCCACTTATGGAATGAGAAATGACATCAGTTTACATGACATGTGAGAAGAATGGAATTTATTTTGTTGAAAGGCATCCAAATCTCCTTCTCTTTGGAAGGCTTTGTTACTGAAACAAACTTTATCATTGTTAATTGTCTGGCCATTTATGGGATGGGTAGCAAAAAGAAAAAGTTGTCTCATCAACAAGTCTGTACATTTATACACATTTCATTGACCTAATAATTTACCAATGTTATACATCCATGGAAATCTGAAAGAAATGCCAGCATCTGAAGCTCCATTATCCTGAACTCAGAAAACATCATGAAAGAGGAAAGTTTTTAAGCCACACATATGTTGAATATCTGAGATATGCATACTCTACCCTAAAATTCTTCCCTAGTCTGTATTTTTTATAGTACTCAACTGATTTTAGCCAATTCCCTAACCCAGGATCATGTAAATCATACTCAGCTCCCCTTTTTAAAGATCATTCCATCTATTTCACACCCAAGTGGTAGATTCTACTTTCTTTTTTTCTTTTTTAAGATTTATTTATTTTTATTACAAAGTCAGATATACAGAGAGGAGAGACAGGAAGATCTTCCATCCGATGATTCACTCCCCAAGTGAGCCGCAACGGGCCGATGCTATGCCGATCCGATGCCGGGAACCTGGAACCTCTTCCAGGTCTCCCACATGGGTGCAGGGTCCCAAAGCTTTGGGCCGTCCTCGACTGCCTTCCCAGGCCACAAGCAGGGAGCTGGATGGGAAGTGGGGCTGCCAGGACTAGAACCGGTGCCCATATGGGATCCCGGGGCTTTCAAGGCCAGGACTTTAGCTGCTAGGCTACAGCCTCAGGCCAGATTCTACTTTCTTAATCATTCCCAAATATACTACCACTTCCACTGGTCAGTCCAAGCTATTTTTCATTTGAATTAATTTGAGTCTCCCAATCTCCCTGCATTTAATCATCTCATCACTAACCCACTTCTGTACAACTTTTCCATCCTCTTGAAAGTCACACTGATCACCAGCCCACTCCCATTCCACCAGCCTGGTAGATGAAGCCCAAGAGCCTCCATGTGGTATGCAGAGCCTTTGTGGCCTGGACCAGCAGTTCGCCTTTGGCATCTTCTGTCTACAACACATTTCTTTTGCACTTCCTCAACTTGTCAGATTTCTACTTACTGGACTCCAGTAACTCTCTTAGGATTCGATTCTGGTACTAGTTCCACACTGAAACCTTTCCCAAAATACTCAGCCCCCACACCTTGGCTAAGGGTTCTAAGCATGCTCTCTGGAGAATGTAATGGTTGGGCAGTAAGTATTGCTGAAACATTATTCTGGACATGACGATGAGGATGTTCCTAGAAAAGTCGCCAAGGTTATTTGGGCTTATTTAAGGTACTGAAAATCCAAACCTGCCTGTCTTTGCACTGGAAGGCAATCTTTTCTGCTTTCACACTCCGTCTAGAATTAGACTATAGAATTTTGAAGGTCTGCAGACAATTTCTTTTTCTTTTTCTTTAAGATTTATCTTATTTTTATTAGAAAGTCAGATTTTACAGAAAGAAGGAGAGGCAGAGAGAAAGATCTCCCACCCACTGATTCACTTCGCAAGTGGCAAAAACAGCTGGAACTGAACCGATCCATAGCCAGGAGCCAGGAGCTGCTTCCAGGTCTCCCTCATAGGTGCAGCGTCCCCAGGTTTTAGGCCTTCCTCAACTGCTTTCCCATGGCCACAGACAGGGAGCTGGATGAGAAGTGGAGCAGCTGAGATACGAACTGGCACCTGTATGGGATCTCGGAGCATGCAAAGCAAGAACTTAGCATCTAGGCTACTGCACTGGGACCAACCGGAGCCAATCTTTAAAATTCATTTATTTACTCTGTCTCCTCTCCCTCCCTTCCTTCCTCCTTGCTTCCCTCACCTTGTCTCCATGTGCATATAATACACTTTTAGTTGTGTTTCTCTATAGAAGTCAGGAGAATACAGGTAGAAATATATAACACAGGCTTGTGTAATT
The DNA here is from genome assembly GCF_030435755.1 of Ochotona princeps. NCBI lineage: Eukaryota > Metazoa > Chordata > Mammalia > Lagomorpha > Ochotonidae > Ochotona > Ochotona princeps. Next base: position 18,577,503 of record NC_080836.1, read on the forward strand.
AATTATTTAGCTGATAAAAATTTTCAATTTCATGGAGACTCTGACATGAACATTGCTTGCCAGCTAGTGATCCTGCCATGCAGATGCCTGTCTCCATAGCTCTGACCACGCTTTTCATTCCCTTTGGGATTCGTTCCTTCTTTGGAGAGATTTTTCTCCACATTCCAACTGTAAGCAATATTTCTAATCTCTGAATTCATGACATTTTTTGCACATGTTTCCCATTTGTCATTTATTTATACACACTTTTGGTCACATCAGTTATATTCCAATCGCTGAATTACTTAACTTTATATGGAGGTATATTTAGTTCCCCTGCCAATTACACATTAGGCTTCCTAAAAACAGGGAGAAGACATTACTTTATACACATCTTTCTTCTTCAAAAGTACATAGCTCAGCGGAGTTTACATGACAGATGAACAACACATTTTATAACATTTAACATCTGTTATATAATCAGAATAAGAATAAAACCAAAGGCTAAAAATATGTAAGAAATCTGCTTACTTCCAAAAGAATAAATTATTTCAAATGAAGTGGTACAAAGAAATCCATGAGCATGACTATAATTTACTGGGCTGCTGTATGAACATCAAACCTTAGGAAGACACAGCTGAAATGGACTTTCCAGTAATTGTACTAATATTATGAATGCACTCAGCTATGGAACCAGCCAGGAGTCAATCAAAAGTGGAATAAAAAATAAGAAGTACAATCTCCAAGCCAACCTGTGTGTATGTTTTATCAAATAACTCTTAATATGCTAATGAGAAAAGTTAAGGAAAATTTAAAGGAAACAAGGAAACAAAACACTTAGTGCTAGTAGAAAATTAAAAATAACATTAACTCATTAAATGTGAGTTAAACATTTCTAACAACCACCTCATGTTGGATTATAAAATACAATTGTATAGTTTCTAGAAAAAAATGCACATTTTATTTGAAAGGCAGAGTTCAGAGTGAGAAAGGTAAATCTTCCATCAGCTGTTTCACTTGCCAATAACCCTAACTGTGAATGATAGCCCAAGACAAAGCCTGGAACCTGGAACTCCATGTAGGCATCCCATATAGGTGACAGAGACCCAAGCACTTGGACCACCTTCCACTGCCTTCCCGGGATACATTAGCAGTTTGCTGGATCAAAAGTGGAGCAACTGGGACTTAAGCCAGTGTTCACATGGGATGCCTTCTTTACCATAATACCAACCCTGCAATACACATTTTTCAAATAAGTCCAAAAGACTTTATCTGACCCAACTGCTTTGGACGCTGCTACAGATGTGGGAAATCAGGATGGAGCTCTTGCCTCGTCGTTTGAGCCTGACCCAGACATGGCTATTGTTGGTCACTCAAGGAATGAAACAATAGAGTATTTTTCTGTCTCTCCTTTATGTCAATTTTCCTTTGAAACAAACAAATAAAAATAAATCTCTTTACAAGTTAAATATTAAGGGCCCAGCACAATAGCAGAGCGGTTAAGGTCCTCGCCTTGAACGTGCCGAGATCCCATATGGGCACCGGTTCTAATCCTGGCAGCCCTGCTTCCCATCCAGCTCCCTTCCTATGGCCTGGGAAAGCAGTCCAGGATGGCCAAAGCCTTGGGACCCTGCACCCGCATGGGAGACCTGGAAGAGGTTCCTGGCTCCTGGCTTCGGATTGGCTCAGATCCAGCCATTGTGGCTGCTTGGGGAGCGAACCATTGGACAGAAGATCTTCCTCTCTGTCTCTCCTCTCTGTATATCTGCCTTTCCAATTAAAAAAAATAATAAACCTTTAAAAAAAAGTTAAATATTAAAACACTGTCACTGACAAACCAGACAAATATAAACAAAAATCAATAATCAAAATATTAACATTGAAAAAGTAGCTTTCAAGGCTACCATTTACCTAAAAAGCCTGTCTCCTTGTGTGTGTTTTAATGAAGTACAAAAACTCACCAGAATATTAATCAAAATGTATTAATATGCATAACTATGTTACATAGTTATTACAAGATTATATAAAACAATTCATCTGAAATACCAGGTTAAGAAGACCTGTCACATACTGAAAAACTGTGTTATATCCCATGTTTGTAATTAATAGTATTGACAAGTTGGTCACTGACAGTCATGATCCACATATCCTTGCCTCAAAGTATATTGAAAAACTATAAGAAAATCAAGGAAAACTTTAGAGAAGCATAAACAGAAAGCAAGTCTTCTTGTTCAAGAAACATCAGATGGTATTTTAAAAAAGAAAGAAACAAAAGAAATTAAGGAAGACAAATGGGATTTAAATACTGATGACTGATTAATTATATTGATTTGTATTGGATGTGTGTGGTCTAAAGTTATAAATATATATAATATAATTTTATATATTCTATGCATTTAACTATCTAACATGCAAAATATTACACTTGCTTTTCTGCTTCTTATGAAACATTTAGCAAAGATGACATTCAGTATATCACAGTTAAAAATTGCAGTTGGTGGCACAGCTGCTGGGGCATCTGAACCAAGTCAGACTCAATGCTTGGGGCCCTAGCCCCAGTCAATGCTGCAAATTTGGGGCTTGCGTGGCTGCATAGCAGCAGCTCTGGGATCGTGAGGAGGTTGAATTACTGCCAAGGGACATCCATGGATAAGGTTCACTGTATGTGTAGATGAGGAATGAATCCTGAGGGACTCCCAGTGACAGGGCCACTGTACTTGCAGGTGTGCGAGGGGACTGAGACCTGGTGAGTTGTAGCGGAGAGACCAGAAGATCTGCATGGGTCAGACTGATACACCAGCCCACATGGGAGTCCTGGGTAGGGCTTGTTAGCATGGAACATTGCTGACCACCACACGCCAGTCCACATGAAAGCTAGGGCTGAGGGCCTGTCTAGTAGGGCTAGATCCCAGTACCAGACTGTATGTCGGAACAGGGGAAGGATCACATCAGGCAGGGTCATGTCACTAACCAGCATGCAAAAGAACCAGATCTGGGGGTAGATTCTGTGTGTGATATGTGTGCCAAACCCTGTGGAAGTACAAGTCCAGCTGCTTAGCTCAAGAGTTGGGGTGATTATGGGCTGAGCTAGGTATGACCATGGAACCTGCCACACTCACAGGTACAGGAACTGAGAATAGTCAGGGCAGGTTCAGGCTGCAGCACCTGCATGTGCATCCTAAAACAGGGGTGGAACAGGCCTGGCCACAACATTTACCACCTCATACAAGGTCAAGATGGAGAATCAGGCTTATGCTGGGCAAGGGCCTAGCACCTGCTGGCCTGGCCAAGCCACAGCACCCACTTGGAAATGCTGAAGTGATGCGGGTCATGCCAGACTGGGCTGCAGCACCCAACCAGCACACAAAAAACTAAGGGAGGAGGCAGCAAAGCCAGTAGGAAGGTTGTGAGGGGTTTCTCTATTGGATTACCACTCCCACTAGGAAGCGTGAGTTGGGATGGGGGCAGACAAGGCCAGCAAAGGCTACAACGCCTGTTGGCCTCATGTGAGCTGGCATTAGGGAAATGCCTTACTGGGTTGAATGATCCTACTAGTACATGTAGAAGTCAGAGTGGGTGTGATTTGGATGGGCTTTGCCATAGCATCAGCTGGCAAATGTTGGCATGGCGGGGCAAATTCTTTCAAGTTAAACTGCAGAATCACCTGGAGAGTGCAAGAACCAGGAGTGAAAGTGGGCTCAGTAGGGAAACAGTGGGCACCTCCATCATGGATTGCCACTCCAACTGGTGAGCATGAGAACCAGGACTGGAGCAGGCATGGCTAGATAGAGTGGCACATGTCAGCACCCTTGCGGGCTGGAAAATGGGGCTGATCGGGTTGAACTAGGCATCGATGCCCGTTGACATGTATGAGAACTGAATGGAATGTGGGACAGACTAGACCAGTCTCCTGTACATACTGGCAAGCACTGGAACCAGGGCAGGGGATAGGCCTGGTGGGGGTTACTGCAGGTTGTTCCAACTAGGTGGCTGCTCCCACTGGTGTATGTGAAGGCTGAGTGTGTGGTGGGCAGGATTGGGCTGGGATGCAACATCCATTTGTTTGTATAGAATACAGGGCTGGAGGCAGAACTGACCCAGCAACTGCAACCACCAGTGTGTGTTTAGGCTGAGTTGAGTGACAGGCTGTGTCAAACCCTGTATTGGCAAGCACACACAAGAATCAGGTCTGGGATCACCTCAGATGAAGTTTCTCAGGGAATCCCCGCAACTGAATTGTTGGACTCAGAACCACAACCATGGAGAGATTTGCAGGTTCCATGGTCTGAAAGTCAAATGCACATGTCAGAGCTGGGCTCCTCAGTGGCTTAGACAGAGCAATGGACAGCACATCCAGATGTACCACATGGAGGACATAGCAGCCCACTGGAGTCTGCAGAGAACACATGCTACCATAACAGAAAATGGAGGACAGAACAAATTGATCAACTACCCCAGCCAAGTGTTGGCAGTCAATATCTGAGCAAACGGAGATTCTAGGGTGAACTACTTTAACCTGTGGATTCTGGAGAGGTTTCATAGTGCATGGAGTGGCAAGATCAACAGTAATTCAGACTGTTGAGCTATCAAAACCTCATGATCAGGACCCTCAGAATACACCCCCCCATCGGGACCCTGGGGTGGTCTCGGGTGGCTGTCCTCCATCCCAGGGTACAGAGGCATTTGAGAGGATGGGTGTGGCTTCTCTCCTTGTCTCCCCTTGTCCCCCAGGTACAGGAAGGAGAAAAAGAGAATGTGGAAAAGGTGATCTAATCCACCTTCCTGTAGCCCTTAACCCTTATCACCCTAATTGACTGTGTAAAACAATAAAAATAATCAATGAGAAAAAATTGCAATTGGTAAAATGAAAGAAAAGCATTTTTTCTGACATTCACAAGAAAATTGGGTATAAATTTAAAAACAGTAGCAAGCAAACATCTGTAAAGCTAAAATAATTATGCTAAATGCTCAGAATAAAAATAATGTCAAAATTTGAATTATGGAATACTATAAAATGATGATAGTGCCTACTAGAAAATAAAAACTTCTAAGATACAGTCAAACCTGCATTCTATGGTAAATACAAATGTTTCAATGGCTATAATTACTTTAAAATTAGGATAAATGATAAATGAACAAATATTTCTTTCACAGTAATACAGACTCAAGAAAGGCACAGGTAAATGAAAACAAATTAAAGTGTCAATAAATAATTTTTCAAACAAAAAGCATAAACAACTTGAAAATATTTCTAATATCTTATTTCCCAAAGACCACTAAAATAAGCCCTTGATAAGATCAAATTGTCAAAAGACAATGAATTCTAAAAACAGTAACAAAATTAAGTAAGACATATAAGAGAATTTTCCAAAGACTAGCATTAAATTTTTAATTTTCATGTCAAATTAGTGAAGAGTGGTGTTTTTGAAACATTAGAAGTAAAAAGAACTTACAAAAAAGAACAAATATACCTGGTAGAATTCTTTTAATTAGCAATAATCACACCTTGGATAAACCTCAATGGCTATGATGTTGCCATTGTGGAAAGCTTGGTAAAATTCTATTAAAAGGGAAGAAAGTATAAAGTTTTTAGGTAAACAAATGTCAAAGAAGTCCATTATCAACAGAATTGGATTATAAGAATGCTAAGCTCAGTTAGAAGAATGCAACATTCAGACAGATCAATGAGGCTTTAAACAACATTATATAAACAAAGTGGACTTAATCAATAAGCTCCAGATATTTCAAAAATATCTGCAGATATTCCAAGATATTCTTGTCAAGTACATGGTTACATATTCAGGAAAGATCATGTCATTAAGTCAGGTCTTAATTGATTTAAGAATTTTGAGCTGGTACAATGGCTCAGCACGCTAAAACTGCCCTACTGTGACAGCATCCCATAAAGACACTGGTTCAAGTCCTAGTTACTCCACTTCCAGTCCAGCTTACTGCTTAAGACCTGAGAAAACAGCAGAGATTGGGTCAAGGACTTGTGTTTGGGACCTAAACCCACATGATTAACCCAGAAGGAGCTCTTGACTCATGGATTCAGAGCAGCCCATGTCTGATTGTGTGGCTACCTGGGGAGTGAACCAGGGGATGGGAGATGCCTTATTTCTCCTCTCTAACTCTGCTTTTCAAAATAATAATGATTATAAATCTTAAAAAAATAGACTTACAAAAATCGAAATACTGTATCTTATTTTCTAACCAAAATTGAATACAGTTAGAAAGCAATAGGATAAATGAAAAATTCACAAATTTGTGGAAATCAAAAAGTATTATCTTCAACAGCCACTAAGGCCAAGGATATATAAAAAACAAAACATTCAAATTACATCAATACAGATGGAACAAAAATACAAACTATCAAAACATAGCATGAATCAAAATTTGTTTGAAGAAGAAAGATTGTAATGACAAATACATAAAAGAGAAAGATTTCAAGTATTGAACCTGTCATAGTCCATTTTCCTTTGTTAATAACATAATCCCACAATTGGGTAGAGTTTAGAAAAAAGAGGTTCATTTGTTTTATAGTTCTAGAGAGCAAAGGTTAAGTAGCTGCATCTGATGATGGCCTTCTTGCTGACGGAGTATTACACAGCAAGGGACAAAGAACACACAGGGATAAGCCCATCCCAACTTATCCCCTCTTCCTAGAGTTTCCAGCATCCAATCAGGGAGGTACACCCTAGTGGATCTTACCTAATCCTAATCAGAACTCCAGAGTGAGTCTTTTCTACCTCTTATTTCCGCTAAATTGGGATTGATTAAATTTTACTACTGGAATGTTTGAGGCCACTCAAATCAATCACAAACCAATATATGAGCTTAACATTTATTAGAATTACAGGAAGAAAAAAATGATGTTCAAAGATATCAGAAAGGAGAAATTAATAAAGACTTGAGCAATAATAAACAACAGCAAAAAACCAAAATTATAAGGTCGCTTAAAAAAAACAACAAAAATTCAGAAATTCTTACCTAGACTAGTGTAAAAAAAAAAGAACTTAAATAAATAAAATGGAAGAAAAATAAGAAACCACAGAAATAAAAAGGAACATTAGACTACTGTAGACTACTCTGAATAATTACATACCAATAGATCTAAGAATTTAAAAGAAATAGATAAATTTCTTTAAATACATGACTTACTGAAACTAAGCCTTTAAGAAATAGAAAACTCTGGGCCCAGCATGGTAGCCTGGCAGCTAAAGTCCTCACCTTGCACATGCTGGGATTCCATATGGGCACCGGTTCTAATTCTGCCAGCCCCATTTCCCATCCAGCTTCCTGCTGTGGCCTGTGAAAGCAGTTGAGAATGGCCCAAAGCCTTGGGATCCTGCAGCCCCATGGGAGAGTTGGAAGAAACTCCTGGCTCCTGGCTTTGGATCTGCTCAGCTCAGGCTGTCACGGCCACTTGGGGAATGGATCTTCCTATCTGTCTCTCCTCCTCTCTGTATATCTGATTTTTCAATAAAATAAATAAATCTTTAAAAATTCATAGGAAAATCTTTAATAAATCTATAATTGGTATGGGATCAAAGTCAGCAATCAAAAAGCTCCCCATATGGAAAAGTCCATGACTAGCTGACATCAGTCATGAACTGAATCAAACTTTAATGTCAGTCTTTCCCAAACTTTGTCAAAATATTTAAAATAAAAAATGCTTCCAAATTTATCTTATGAAACCAATGCACTATGCCAAAGTCAGTAAGTTACACTACAAGATAAAAAACTACAGGCCAATATCCCTGAAGAAGATAGATCCAAAAGTTCTTAAAAAAACATAAATAAGCAAACCAATGGCCTATTATAATGATCATGATGAAGAGGAATTTATTTCCTTGAATGATGACTGGATCAGCAGATGAAAATCAATGTATGTGATATGGCATAATATCAGAATAAAGAATAGAAATCACATGATCATGTAAAATTTTTAAAAAGCATTGACAAAACTCAATGAGAATTGGAACCAAGGGCTAGACTGGCATAACTACAACATAATAAAAGTCACATATGAAGATACCACAGTCAGTGGTAAAAACCCAAAAACAGGTTCTCAAATATCAGACACAAGGCAAGGATGTTCATTTCACTCTTCTCACTTCTTTTCAACAAAGAAGTAGAAACAGAGCAATTGATCCATAAAACAATGGTAGAAAGGAAAGCAATACATGATGGGACTGTGGTACCCATGTAGATTTGGATGGAGTTTGGCCACTAGCAGAGAGAAACTGTGAACAGAAGATTGTCTCTCTTTCTTTCTTTTTTTCAATAGAATGGAAATTAATACTTTCAAGTGATATTAGTGCTCTTAAATTCATGCTAGTATTACTCAAAAAGGGCAAGATAAAGAAGCAGCTGAAATGTCAACGGACAAATGAATGGGTATAGAAAATGTGGTCAATACAGACAATGAATCACTGTGCAGCCTAACAAAGTAAGGTATCATGCAGAATGTGACAAAACAGATGAACCTTGGGAACATTAGTGTACATGAAATAAGCCAATTCCAGAAAGAAAAATACTGTATAATTTGACTAATATGAAACATTCAACGAGTCAAATTCATAGACTCAAAGAAAAAATAGTGTTACTTAGATACTTACAATATCATAATAACACTCATAGTATTGCAAAATTCGCTTAATATTACAAAGAAATTAGATCTCGTGTATTCTCACAACAATAAAATAAAACAGAAACTGATGGTTAGAGAAATTAAATAAATTGACCAACATTATATAACAGGCACCTGAACCAGTAAGACTTTCAACTGAGGTCTATGTACATCCACAAGTCCCTGAATTCAACTACTATATAACAAGTGATTCTGAAACAATTCAACTCTGCAGAACCAGCAGATACTTGGTAGCAAACCTTAATTACTGGCAACCTACAAAAAAAAAACTATAAAATTCATGTACTGATTTTTAAATAAAAGAGTAAAAAGCACTAACAAGGGTGGAGCAAAAAATTAAAATATCTATTATGAGGACATCTATTACAACAATGAGTCGAATAAGTTCATATGCATTAATGTATATACTAGGAATATACTTGTGAAACTCAATATGTTCTTACTTTTGCTAATTGCAGTGATTCAGAGACAAAACATTTCCATAATAATGTCAAACTCTATCTAAAAAAAGAACCAAACATAAAAAAATCATAATATGAGAACATATAAATCATGCAAGGATGTATCAACAAAGCATTTCTAGTAGATGACATTACAAAGAAAAAAGATTTTACAGACTGGAATAATTAACTTTTTCATATTTTATCTGGTTTCAAAGGGAAAGGGAAAGAAGTGGATTGCATTTGGCAGGTTTATTTTGCATCAGGTGAATGGCAGAAGTGCTTTAACAGCTTTGCGTTGAGAAAAAATGTAAAACTATACTTTTTGGTTATGAGGGCCTCCTTTCATAATCTCAAAACTTCTATAGTATTCCACATAATAATTTTATATCTGGGGCCCAACATGGTAGCCTAGTGGCCTAAAGCCCTCGCCTTGCATGCACTGGGATTCAATATGGTTGCTGGTTCTAATCCTGGCAGCCCCACTTCCCATAAAGCTCCCTGCTTGTGACCTGGGAAAGCAGTTGAGGATGCCTGAGGACCCACAAGGGAGACCCAGAAGAAGCTCCTGGCTCCTGGCTTCGGATCAGCTCAGCTCCAGCTATTGCAGCTGCTTGGGGAGTGAATCAGTGAACAGAATATATCCCCCTCTGTCTCTCCTCCTCTCTGTATACCTGACTTTCCAAAAAAAAAAATCTTTAAAATAATACTAATACTACTAATAATAAGTTTAAATTTAATCATTTGCTGATTCTACAATATAATGATTAAAACCTGCTATGAATTTAGCATCTTCTTAAAAACATCACTGTATTTCATTACTATGCGTCACTGTAAATGCTTGCTTATGATTTCAAAGAGTAATACACATACGGATGCAACATACATCCTGTCAATGTTAGAGGTTCAAATACATGTGCACACCCTCTAAAATAACTGCCTCCCCTCCCACTGGTAGAAGTTCATAGCCCACAGGCAAGAACAAGTGTGAGAGACACCTTCAGTTATGAGGAGGAGAAATTTGAGTGGGAGAGGATGGCATAAATGAGAAGAGCTCTTGATCTGACAAATCTACAAGACTGTTCACAAAAGGCTAAGTGACTCACTTGTGTACCTAAGTTGTGAAAGACACTTGCTAAGCACATAAAATTTGACTCTTACATTTACATATGAAATGTAGACTGTGATTCACCTATGTAATATCTAATAAGGAAAGACAGAACTGGGGCAACTAAGTTCTCAAAATCTAAATGGGAAAGATGCACATCACATATTGAATATAGCAGTAATCTTTCTTTTAACTTCTTTTAATTATTATCATCGTATGATACAGTTCCATAGGCCCTGGGATTTCCCTTATTCCCTCCCCAATTCCCTACTCCTCACTGAGTTTCCCTATGTCATTACTATAGTACAGTTCTGCATACACAGTCATATGTCCATCATTGCAGGCATGGACAAGGCAAAAAGTCCAGCATCCTATTGCCAAGCTATAATAAACAATTTCATTGGGAGTCCATCTTTGTCTGAAAGTAGAGATGCATACTACCTTGTATCTTCACATCTGGATATGGTAGTTTCCATTACACAGCTATTATATATCCCCTTAAATGAAAAGCCACAAAACTAAATCAACAACAGCAAGAAAAAAGAAGAAATTAACAACACCATGAAGTTAAATAACATGCTACTGAACAACTAATGTGTAACTAAAGAAACGGAAAAGAAAATCAAGAATCTTCTGGAAGAAAATGATGCTACTATATGATCTATGAGCCATTGAAGAATTTAATCAGAAGAAAGTGTTTTGAAGAGATGAAACTAACAGAAAACATCAAAATCTGTGAGATACAGTTTCTGTTGATCTTTGTTGGTGAAATGTGTCTCCTGTAGGCAACAAGTAGATGGGTTTTGTTTTTTAATCCAGTCTACTAATCTATGACATTTGATTGATGATTTTAAGCTGTTTTTATTCAAGGTTAATACAAATAGGTGGTAATTTGGTTTTGTGAGTTTGGCAATGGGTTGTTCATTAACTCAGTCTTCTGTTGTTATTTTACTGGGATGTTCTTTGCATTTGCTTTTGGTTTTGGTGGGCGCTATTCCTTTTCTCTGCAAGAGAACATCTTTAAGTATCCTTTGTAGGGCAAGTTTGGAAGAGGCATATGCTTTTAACTTTTCTTCACTGTGGCAGAATTTTGTTTCATTTTCAAAGACGAAGAAAAACTTTGCTGGGTACGTTGTCCTGGGCCAACAATGTTTTGCTTTTAGAATCTGGAATATGTCACTCCATTCTCTTCTTGCCTATAGAGTTTCCTGGGAGAGGTCTCCTGTGAGTTTAGTTGGCATTCTTTTACATGTCAGTTGATTTTTTTCACGTGCACATTTCAGGATCTTTTCCTTATGTTCAGTTGAAGAGAGCTTGATGATCATATGTCTTGGTGAAGATTGCTTTTGGTCAATCCTATTGGGAGTTCTGTGCCCCTCCTGGATGTTGTTTCCCAATTCTTTCCCTAGATTAGGGAAAATTTCCCTTATTATTTCATTAAATACATTTGTAAAACCAGCTTCTCTTTCTAAACCTTCTGCAGATATATTTTCTCATAACTCTTATATTTGGCCTCTTAATAGTGTCTTTCAATTCTTGAATACTTTTTTTGGCCTGATCCAGCTCTGCTTTCAGCTTTTTGTTTGTTTGTTTCCCCGTGGTGACAGGAAATATCTTCCAATTCTGAAATTCTTCCTTCTGCCTCCTTCATTCTATTTTGGAGACTCCCCCCTGTACTTTTACTTTGCTCCCACTGTATTCTTCATTTCTGACATATCATCTTTCATTTGACTCATTTCCAGTGTGACATTCCTTGAATTCCTGCTTTACGTGTTTCTCCTCGTTGTTGATGAGAAGTTTTATAACAAGTGTTTTGAATTCTGTATCCCCATTTTCTCAATTTCTTCCTCAGCTCTGAGGTTGGCATAGTGTTTTTGCTCCTTTGCAGGAGAGTCTTCAGTAATATTCATTGTGCCTTTGTCTCTTCTTTTGTTCTTGGTCATTGTACTTCTGGTTAGCAGAGTCTTCTCCTTGGGGCAGGTTTCTAACCTGTGTCTTCCACAGTTCTACAGTTTGATTTTACTTATTGCAGTTGGCACAAGGCTCTTTGCTTTCAGTCACTTGTGCCACTCCCTCTAGCGAGTTCCAGGTCTGGGTTCTTATGCTGCATTTCAACCATGGTCTCTGTAGCCCCAGCTCCTGGCTTACCAGTCTCTACCTCCTGTGATGCCATGCTGAGGTTACACCGTTGTCTGTACAACTTCTCTCCCACTTCAGGCTAGAATAGGTCCTAAGATTAGGGAGACACCAGATGTCCTATATAGCTAGGTTGTTGGTGCTGCTAATCTTGCCAGAAACGGTTGGCTGTTAGGTCTGAGGGCCACACGGACCTATTCTGACCCGTACAATGCCATAGGCAGTATTATTTTCCTGTGGGACCAGTGCAATGCACTGAGCTCAGTGAGTTCTAGCCAGCTCAGCACATGTACAGCTCATTCAAGTCCCCTATAGTCTTAAAATCTTTTTTATACTGTAATAAATGGCGCTTCATGTGCCACTACTAGAGTTCTTGATCTGCTGGCTGTCAGGTAGTGATCTGCTCCCTGTCTTGGATGGAACCTGGTTGTTGGTATAGTTCCCACTGCCATTGGAGCTGAATGCCGCTGGGGTATCATTCACTGCACCACCACACCGTTGTGTCTGCTGCTTTCCTGTGTCTTTCAGTCTCCAGATACCCCTCTGTTGTTGTTCTATCCTCTCCTATTTCCTGGAATATGTCCTCTCTGCTTCACATTGGCTAATATTTCTCTGTCTGTTTAAGCATGTCCTTACACTATCCGCCATCTTGTTTCAAATATAGCAGTAATCTCAAGACAAGAGAAAGAGGTAAAAAGTATTCAGACAGTTATTCATTCTTTAAGGAAGATAATCACAGTACTCATACATTTCAACTAATTCCCAATGTAGTCACATACACACAGGCAGAAAGGTTTACAAATTAAGCAGGACATGATGACAATTAAATGGAAAACAGCAAATTTTTGATGGAGAACTTGTCCATTAAAAGCTTTTCCATTCAAAATGGACTTCAGCCAGAAATTGGTTCTTGATTCCTCCCAATAGTATGCATTCTTGGTAGCTACTATCAGAACTTTGCCAACACCATTACATATTTCCTTTATATAGCTTTCAAGCTGTTCTGCAGTTTCTCTCTAGCCAAAGAACTTTCTGAAAACTATTAGGGGAATAAGCAGCAGAGACATGTAGTCTCTCAGTCTTGGAATTACTGCCTGTCTGAATCTCTGTTGATCCCAGGGCAACTGGAGAGGACAGAGATCTCAATCAATTACTATTTTGTCACTGAGTTGACTACAAGACAATAAAATGATGATCTACACTTAGTCCTTTTTTGTCAGGTCTCACACTGAGACATCTTTTTAACCAGGTAGACTTAGAATAAACGATGACCCTGGGTGAAAGTTTATCTTACCTCTCAATTAAACCTCAGTCTTCTAACTAGGGATGGACACAGATGAATATAGACAATAATGGTTTTAAAGTACTCATTTGCAGCAGGATAAGCCAGCAGAAATTGACTCACTTCTCTGTTGCTCTGATGTTTCCAATTTCAGGGATCAATCCACCTCCTGTCCACAGAATCTAGTTGTAACTGTGTGTCCAACTATGGTTATTCAGGTTTTTAAATGAATTTGAATATTAGAGACTGTCTTCGCAAAGCATTTTATCAGCTTCTTAAAGACTTAAGAACTCCAATTAATCTTCACTATTCTTTCCTTACCCTGCCAACAACTGAAATGTGTGTCTTCAATTCAAAGTAAAGGGTCTAACGCCAAGTTGTTCTGTAATTATTCTCAGATGCATGTTTCAACTCAAACAATTGGTCTTAAAAATAAAAAAAAGAATTCTGTTTCTTTGCTCTCCTACACTAAAGGGCACTTTCTGCCCCAATCATAGTGATCCATTCACTAGACACCTCTTAACTCACTACTATGCTTTTAAAAAACAAATTGAAGAATTTTTTTAAAGATTTATTTATTTTTATTGGAAAGGCAGATATACAGAGAGGAGGAGGAAAGACAGAGAGGAGATCTTCAGTTCGATGGTTTACTCCCCAAGTGAGTGCAACGGCTGGAGCTGTGCCAATCTGAAGCCAGGAGCCAGAAGCTCTTCCGGGTCGCCCACATGGGTACAGGGTCCAAAGGCTTTGGGCTGTCCTTGACTGCTTTCCCAGGCCACAAGCAGGGAGTTGGATGGGAAGTGGGGCTGCCAGGACTAGAACCGGTGCCCATATGCGATCCCTGCATGTTCAAGGCGAGGACTTTAACCACTACGCTATCATGCCGGACCCAAAGAATGATTTTTAAAAAAGAACACTAGCTTGTTTCACTTTACCAAATTAATTTAAATGTCCTTTAATGTGGACACTATTACAAAGCATCTTTAATTGACCAATAAATTCAAATTATTAATGGACAGAAATTTCTGCAAATAATCTTTCTCTACAAACAGGAAACATTTGAAATAGTTGGTTCAAGTGACTTTAACAACATCTAGGAGCAGATCCTATGTATCAGGCAACTGTTGCTCAAAACATCCAGAAATGGTATTTGCATTTAATGCAGCAAATAGTACACATCTACCAAAATCAGACCTTGTGCTGCCTTTATTAACAATGAAATGCAGAAATCATGAGACCATTGGTTTGAGACTGAAAGAAAGCTTCACCTCTCAAAACTCCCCCAACCTAGATGCTTGCAATGAAAGAATCTCAACTGAATATGAACTGTGGTAATGCAACAAGGTGGAGGAATCCACCATGGGGGGAGGGATGTGGAGGGATGGGGAGAATCCCAGTGCCTATAAAACTGTGTCACATAATGCAATGTAATCAATTAAAAAGAAAAAGGAAAACAAATTAAAAAAAAAAACTCCCCCAACCCCTTACACCACTCTCAGGACCAAGTTTCCAACACTTGAATCTTTCAGAGAGACACTTAAGCCCTACTCAACTCATAACATCAGGGTATCACTCAGTTGCTCGATATCCTCTCTGTCACATCGGCTATAACATAGCTACTGCCATGTTTTCTCAGGCGTTTGAAAAGCAAGAAACCCGCTCAAAAGTAGAATGGCAAGAAAACACATTCAAAATGCTGCCATGTATTCTACAGTCAAACAAAGGCATTCAAGTTCTGACTCTGCTATCAAGATATTTAACCTAGGACAAGTTTTTCAACTTCTCTCAGCTTCTGTTGGCTCATATATATTTAAAACAAAGACACATTCTGAAGTGAAAATGATGAAATTGCCTGGCTTAAGTACACATTAATACAGCTGTTATTATGTGGTTTGATATTAGGAGAGTGACTGGCACACAGTAGTGCCCAATAAATATGAATGGAATGAATGGAATCCTGTGTCAAGAGCCATGGTAGATTTGATAAATGGGGAAGTTTTCTGATGCACGAAGTCTGGAGAGCTGTCTCTAGAAGAGTGAGAAGCCTAAAATATTAAAGGAAAATAATACAGATAAATATCACTGTGCCACTCCCTCACCTTACGTACTCCTGTTTCCAAGTGCTAGGACTTTCAGAGCAGACAAAGCATTTGAAAGGCCCTCGTCTTAATGGAGCAAAGGGGTATTATTCACCAGCTGCTGAAGTCCAAATTAAAACAAATGCACCAAGCAGGGGAATTCTCTCCATCAATCTGGACTCTGAAAACAAAAGAAGGCTAATAGTTCACAGCTGAAGATGTCTTTTATGCATTTTTGGATTCAAACCCTAATATAGAAGACGCGGATTCCCTTACCAATTCCCCCACTGACCACCATCATAAAACCACAGTGTCTTCTGCAGTATTAACACAACAAACCACAATGTGTGCCTTGACAATGAACCCCTCCCCACAAGCCCCAGGCAGCATTCACTAGGAAAAAGGAGAGCCACAGGGCTGGCTCTGGGTCAAGGGTCGCTTTGTTGTGGTGGGAGAAGGAAGAACTTACTGGCTATACATATTAAAAAGTCACTAAGGAATCATGTTGATAAGCTAAAGCACTGAAATCCATTTAACATGCATTACTCAATCGGAGCTAATGACTCCAGAGACAATGCAGGCAAATGGCACAGCACGCAGCCTTTGAAAACTTCTTAAGAAATACAGGTGTTGATTATTCACCTTCCCTGCCATGGCCTTTTCTCCTCCAATCCCTCAGGAAAATGTCACATAATTTCTGAACACTAACAGTGGACATATATTTTCCAACAAAAATCAAGAATTATTATGGTTCCAAAGATGAGAAAAATTTAGCAAGATATGACACCACAACAGATTAATGCTTTCCTGGTGTCTAGCAGCCTTTACCTGATTGTCTGGGATTAAAACAAAAGACTGATGCTTCTGAAGACAGTGTAGCCACAGATCCACACAACTGTGGAAAGTGGTAAACAGAACTAGGTCAGGCTCTCAAATCTCTGACTCATCACTGAGCTATTTGGGGGATTCCATACATACTCCAGGGGAATAGTAAGGCTGAAATGAAAACCAGTTCTGGTCACTGATGATAAACAAAGGAAAGAACCCAAAACTCCAAAGGACTTTGATGAATAAAATAAGCCCTAGAAAATATTACCTCAAAGAATTGAAAATTTAAAAATGAAGGAAATAATTAATCAAATATATGGGCAACCCCACAGCTGTGACTGGGCTTACAGCCCTCTCTAATAAAGCCTAATTCCAATCACTCACCCCAAATTTGAATGAGGCTAATGTTGAAGAGAAACAACACTCCCTGGGCATCCCAACTGACAGAAAAGAACATCATATTTACTAATCGAAATAGGCTAGGAAGAATCCACAAGTGGATAGTGAAGACCAGATTGTGGTTTCTAGGGTATCCCAGGCAGTTGTCACAATTTGACAATACATCTTGTAAGCCAATGTTCAAAGTGCAACTGAAGCTGCACAGAAGTAGTGTGAAAATGTGGTTCCTGACCACAGAAAGATTATAATCTCATCAGAAAGACAGGTTATCTGAAATATTAAGAATGTAAAAAATAAGACAGAGGCATTTTGGACTGTGACTCATCAGCCCAAAGAAAACAATGGAACTGCTCAGGTAAGAGTGGTTTATAGAATGTCCTGGGAGTCGGCATTCCTAGCAACCTGTCCCTCTGTTATTTGAGCAGATTTCTCATTGTGTGTGACAGAGCATGTGGGGATGCAATTCAGGCTTGGCCAAGCAGACAGCTCCACTTGTTTCCAGATTTGGGTTGTTCGACATAAATACTCAGAGACAATTAAGTTTATACAGTGTCTGCAGTGCACTTCTTCAATGGCAAAATTGTCCTGACCCTGACTCCTGGTGACTCTTTAATTATACATTTTGTTGTTACTGTTGTTTGTTTTGTTTTAAAGATTTATATATTTTTATTGGAAAGTCAGAATTACAGAGAGAAGGAGAAACAGAAAGATCTTCCATCTGCTGGTTCACTCCCCAGGTGGCCGCATTGGCCAGACCTGAGCCAATCCGAACCAAGGAGCCAGGAGTTTCTTTCAAATTTTCTGTGCGGGTGCAGGGTCCCAAGTCTCTGGGCCATCCTTGACTGCTTTCCCAGGCCATAAGCAGGGAGCGGAGTGGAAAGTGGGGCAGCTAAGACATGAATAGACATCCATATGGGATCCCAACAGGTGCAAGGTGAAGAATTTAGGCACTAGGCTATCATGACAGATCCTTGATTATACATTTGAAGTGGTATATCAATAAACCTTCAAGGGAGTTATTGAATATTTAAGCCAGAACATATATAATGTTGAACACATAACAAATATGTATATATATAACAATTATACACATTTATACATTTAAATGGCATATATTATAGACATATGGCACACACCTGTTATGGAAGTACTAAAAGTAACTTTGGATTCTTGTTTTACTGATAATGATAGATTGGTTCTGGGAGAACCTACTGAAGATAGAGTGACCACCATGCACTGGTTATTCAGTGGTGCAGTTTTCAACTCTATGGTGCTGTACATCTTTTCTTTCAATTTCATACCTGTTGTTGACTTTGTTTCATGGCTTCTCATTTAAGGGAATGCATAGTAACGGCATGATAGAGACTATCATACCCAGATGTGAAGATAAAACACAATATGCATCTCTACTTGCAAATCAAAGATGGACTCCCAATGAAACTGTGAACATATTTAGACAATATGATGCTGGACTGTCTGACACTATCTGTACCAGCAATGTCAGGGTACACTGAAATGATGGACAGATGTAATTATGACTGCTTATCAATGACTGCACTATGGTAATTACATGGGGAAAATCAGTTGGGCGGTGGGAGTTTGGGGAGGGGGTAGGGAAATCCCAGACCTTACAGAATTGTATCATAAAATTTAAAAATAAAATAAAAATAAAAAGAATGACCAATGCAAGGCACCTTGTTCTATTCAAGGCAAATGAACTGGCATATCACTTGTAAAAATCCTCCATATTCCTTGCAGAAGCTCTAAGTTGTATACACATGTGCCTCACCTATCTTTTTACTTGTCATCACCTTTTTTCAGTGAGCTAGATCATTCAGTCTAGCTGATCTTCGTCCCTTCAGTCACAAAGCTCTTAAAAAGCTGTCCATCCTCCCCCTGCTTTCTTTTGGCCTCACCTCCAGTATTTTTTCTCACTACTTATTTATGCAGGACACATTTGTCCCAAAATAACAATTATTGATACACAAACATTTTGTATAAATGAAGACTTTGATTGCTGTATGGATTTTTATGCTACTGTTATTTTAATTTACGTGTCTTTAAAAGTCTGGGAAAAGGGTTTAGGAAACTATAGGCCAGCATTATAACGTTGACTGTCTCTGGGTGACAGAACTGTATGCAATTTTTACAATCCTCTTTGATGTACTTGTGACATTTCCACATTTTCTACAAATAATCCTTTTAAAAACACTTTATAAAAAGAAAACAATTACATCCTTAGATATAATTAAGAAGGCCCAAGTTGGCTTATGAAAATAATAATCTCCACAGGACTTTCCACAGACCTATGAGAACTTTCAGTGGACCAGATGTGTGTGTGTGTGTGTGTGTGTGTGTGTGTGTGTGTGTGTGTGAGCATTACGTACATGTTTCCTCTGTTGTGACTTCCTTACGAAATGCGTGAGGGGTATACCTTTATTCAATTAAGTTCAAAGCAGTAATCTAACACAGTTTGCAATCTTCTCACGGAGATATTTGCACCTTCGTTCACATGCATTTTTAACTACCCTTTGTACCTTCTGGTTGGATTTCTCTTAGGCAAAGAAAAGCTGAGTGATTTGTATCACCAAGCCACCACCCGCACGTTTATAGGCTTGCAAAAATTCTAGTCTAGACAATAATTAAAGTCAAAAATGTAACTTAATTAAAGCATGTCTTTCCCGTGCCCTGGGGGCCACTCCTCACCTCTCTCTAGCAGCAGTGTTTAGCCAGGTTGTTCTGGGTTGTGCCTGTGCATACAGCACCATGGGCACAATCTCTCAGGGCAATTGTGCAAAGGATGAGAATGGTTAGGGGTAGTGGCAGTGGTTTAGGCGGTGGTGAGGAGGATGATAGCACCGATAACTGTCCAAGATCATCACAGTGTAGTTAAGGTATAAGGAAAGCAGAAATGGAATGTGACCAGTCAGGAACTGGATACAGAACATGCTCCAGAAATCACAAAGCAGAAGCTAGAGGAGCTTCAAACAGAACTCACACATATTCTTATTTTTTTAAATGTGTTTATGCCATTGAAAGGCAAAATGACAGAAAAGGAAAGACAGAGATCATCCATCTGTTGGTTCACTCTTCAGAGGCGCATAACAGCCAGGATTGAGCCATGCTAAAGATGGCAGGCAGGAACTTCAGGGGGGGTTCCTGACATTGGTGACAGGGGCCTAAGCATTAGAACCATCATCTGCTACTCTCCAGGGAGCACTGGCAGGAAGCCAGATTGTAGAACATCTGGGACTCAAACTGCCACTTTGATACGGGATGGGGACTTCCCAAGTGGTATCCTAAACTGTTGCACCACTAAATTTTCCCCTTTGAAATGTATTTTAATTTGCCAGCAAAATCACTGTTTATTATTTAAAATCAGCATTTAAAATAGGAATATCTTAAATAAGAATCAAATTTCCACTATGAATAATTGAGAAAAAAACTAAAATACAGAGCCAATTCCTTTTTTAGCACAGCTGGGCTGGTGCTGAATAACAGCTAACTCCTGCAGACTTCATGGGATGTGCTCTCTAGTTCAGCCGCATCCTCCTCGCGGATCCCTGCCTTCCTGCCATGGTGAGATCCAGAGGCCAGCACAGTTTTTATCATGCAGCTGTTTTTGTTTTTCTCACTCCTGGCAGACTTCCAATATTTATGTCTCCTTGGGTAGTCTTTGCAGTGATTTGATCTTGAGATTCTGCCCACCACCCAAGCCTTTCCCTCTTAATGTGCATCAACACAGTCATTCCGTTCGTTACAATCTTTCTCTCCTTTTGCCCACTGGTGCCTTATTAGAAATGAATCAACATTCAATCTTAGGACCATATGCTTCTAGAGAAAGAATAGGACAACATGGCATAGAAAAACTACTATGTGTGCAGTTAGTAAACTAAGACTCAGTTCCAACTAACAACTTGTATTGTCGGAAAAATGTGGGGACAGATCTTATTTCTCAATGGATGGTATGAGGTCTTGTCCAATATATTTAAACTGTCTGAGGCTCTTTCATTACTTTTAAATCTTTGCTCTGCCTGCTTCAAAATTTATTCAAATAGTTGACAGGACTAAATAAATTGATTTTAGACTTTTTTGTGCCAAAATTATTAAATTACTTCAGATGAGATGGTGAAAAATATACGTTCGCAAATGTTCCAAACTCTGAAAAAATTCCAATACTGTAATAATGCATGTGAACTGTGTAATTGTCTGTACCTATTCTCTTCATCTGTGTTCTTACCAAGAGTGTAGAAAGAGTTTAAGGGCGTATGTGATCTTTCTTCCCAACACTCCAGAGGCCTTGACTAACTGAAAACCTATCTGTCACATCATCCATTATTGCAGAAATTTCCGTGCCCAGTCAGGTCCATTGACAATAGGATAATATTCTGAGAAATGCATTGTTAGGTGGTTTTATCACTGTGTGAACGTCAGAGTGTAGTTATACAAACAAAGATAGCTACACAGTGATGTAATTTTATGGGACCATTTTCATGTAAGCTGTTCATCAGTGAATGGAATTCTGTATAACTATACAAGAAGTTTTAAATTGGCTTATATATGTTTCTGATTTAGACAACACGTTCTTTTTTAAAATAAAAAACTGCTATTCACAGGCATAACTATAATAGTCTCATCTGGGGAAGTTAACATAAAAAAAGTATGAACAGATTGGCAACAAAGCAAATAAATAAACATCTAAAAAAGTCTGCATAAACATATGAATAATATATATTTGTTACAAGTAATTTGTTTATGAGTATAGTTGCAGTTGTAGATGTTTGAGTCTTTTCCCTAAATAAATATATTTTAGTTAGCATCATTTCATTGGATATTTCACAAAATTACCACCTTTAAAGATTTATTCATTTTATTACAGCCAGATATACACAGAGGAGGAGAGACAGAAAGGAAGATCTTCTATCCGATGATTCACTCCCCAAGTGAGCTGCAACGGGCCGGTGTGCGCCGATCCAAAGCCAGGAACCTGGAACCTCTTCTGGGTCTCCCACGCGGGTGCAGTGTCCCAAAGCTTTGGGCCGTCCTCAACTGCTTTCCCAGGCCACAAGCAGGGAGCTGGATGGGAAGTGGAGCTGCCGGGATTAGAACCGGTGCCCATATGGGATCCCGGGGCTTTCAAGGTGAGGACTTTAGCCGCTAGGCGACGCCGCCGGGCCCCAAAATTACCACTTTTAATGAATGAAATATTTTGCCTTAAGGATATGTTATTTCTTTGATTCACAAAGTGAATGTTGATATTATATTTTAATTAACACAATATGAATATTTATGAATAATAATCACATGCAGCAATATAAAAACAGGATAAAGATTTTTCTCATTTTTGTGGAAGTACTTTTTTTTAATCTGCATGTGCATATACACACCAAAATGAAGACCTTTCTGCTTAAGAATTATTTCAGGGCCCAGCGTGATAGTGTAGTGGTAAAACTCCTCGCTTTGCATGCGCCAGGATCACATATGGGCGCCAGTTCTAATCCCCGCAGCCCTGTTTCCTATCCAGTTCCCTACCTGTAGCCTGGGAAAGCAGTCAAGAACAGCCCAAAGCCTTGGGACCCTGCACCCGTGTGGGAGACCCGGAAGAGCTCCTGGCTCCTGGCTTTGGATTGGCTCAGCTCCAGTCGTTGCGCTCACTTGGGGAGTGAACCATTGGATGGAAGATCTTCCTCTCTGTCTCTCCTCCTCTCTGTATATCTGCCTTTCCAATAAAAATAAATAAATCTTTAAAAAAATAATTATTTCATAACTCAAATTTATTTTAGGACACATTTCTACTTACTAAATCATAGTAATTATTCCAACCAATTACAGCTGTATCATTTTTAATGCCTGCCTCATATTGCATGGTGTTGTTCCACAAATTATTTAGCACTCACTTACTGATGGACTCTAGATTATTTTAATTGTTCACTTATATATGTGATAAGCATCCTTACCTATATTCTATGTAGATTCTATTATTTCTCTAAAATACATTCATAGAAGTATATTGCTGGGTTAGAAATACTTTCGTTTTTTCACAGAACAGATTTTGGCCAGTTTCCTCAAATATATTCCCACCAACAGTGAAGGAGAATCCTTGATTTCCATTCGTTCAAAGTGAGAGTTCTGGGGCATGCATAGTCCCAGTCACGGAAACGCCAGAGATCAGCAAGCCTGTCTTTTCCCTCTCATTCCATGTCTCACCCCGCTGGTCTAGCCTTTAGAGTGTCTCCTGTAACTGCCACACTTGGTCCATATCTCCATTATGGGTTTGGGTCTTCCCCAGTCTCTGATGAGCCCATGACCATTCCTTACCACTGCAGTCCCCAGGCTTACTTTTTCTTCTTCTTTTTTTTAAGATTTATTTATCTTTATTGGAAAATCAGATATACAGAGAGGAAGAGAGACTGAGAGGAAGGTCTTCTGTTCAGAGATTCACTCCCCAAGTGGCCACAATGGTCAGAGCTGAGCCAATCTGAAGCCAGGAGCCAGGAATCTTCTCCAGGCCTCCAAAGTGGGTACAGGATCCCAAGGCTTTGTGCCATCCTCGACTGCTTTCCCACGTCACAAGCAGGGAGCTGGATGGGAAGGACAGCAGCTGGAATACAAACCACCTCCCATATGGGATCATAGCACTTGCAAGGCGAGGACTTTAGCCACTAGGCTACCACACCTCTCCCCACCTCCCAGGCTTACTTCTACTCACAGCTTGAGAGGACAAGTCTGTCCTCATTAAAGCCCTTGCTGACTTCTCATTGCCAACAGGACAAAGGTATTCTAAAGTTGGACTTGTCAGAGCAGAAAAATAGAATATATTTTAAAATGTGTTTTCCTGATTTGCAACTTAAAATATTGGATATATACAATTCTTCATGTTCAAAAATACTAAAGTATACCTAATATTGACATGTCCAATTACCCTGCTTTTCTTTTCTTAGCACAGTTCAGAATATTCAATGTTCAGAGTTGCACAATTATCATCATTAATTCCATCACCGCAAACAGAAACTCCATACACATACTCAATCATTGCCCAGTAGAATTTATTCCAGTTCCTACCAATCATTTTCAATTTCTATGCCAATTCCTATTTTAGTAATTTTACCTGTAATAATAGAATATATAGCCTTTGGGTCTGACTTGGTTTATTTAGCATAGTGTTTTCAAAGCTCATCTACATGGCAACTTGAATTAATATTTTATTCTTTTAATATGGTTGGATAATATCCCATTTTATGGATATATTACATTGTATATTCATTCACCAATTGACAAGCATTTGGTTTCTTTCCATTTTCTGATGATGAATGCATACTGCTTCTAAGAGAACATTGGGAATATACATGTATAAGCTTCTGCGTGGACACATTTATGATTCTCTTGGATTCATATCAAGGAGTGAATGTGCTGGGCCAGATGAAAACACCTCTGTTTAGTATTTTGAGAAATTGCCAAAAGTGAGTATACCATTGTGCCATATGGATGCTTAAATGCATAGCTTTTCATCCTACAGTAACCAGTTTAAGTGTATCTCCACTATATATAATGTTACTTCTCAAATATGTGTATGTAATGTTGAAAAGTGAGTGCAACATTTTATGTTCTTTGTAGCAATGTATGAGAATTCTGACTTTGTTACATTTCCAAACCTCTGTTAGTGCCAATTTTTCTTATTCATCATCTTTGCAGGCACACAGTAGTATCATATTGCATTTTAAGTTGCGTTTCTCTAATAATTAATGATGTTGAGCACATTTTCATGTGCTTTTTGGTCACTTGCATCTCTTCTGAAAAAATGACTGAATCATTTATTCATTTTTAATTTGCTTTTTGTCTTTTTATGGCTGAGTTATAAGAAATTTTGTAGCAACGTGACATCATGCAACATTCATTTATAAGACTATCGTTCTTCACGTATTAGAAATTAAGATAAAAAAATGAAACTTGTCTTTCACCACAGACATATTGAGAAACGCTATTCTATACCTCAAGTCTTGCAAAGTTCTACACAGGATCGTCCTGGGATGTTTTAGGGCCTTGTGGGACTGTAAGGTTTCTGTGGCAACTCCTCAGCTATGCCATGGTAGTTCCAAAGCAGCCACAGACAATATGTAAACAACTGGGTACAGCTGTGTTTCAATAAAACTTTATTTACAGAAACACAGAGTCGGCTTCGGCTTGTGCTCTGTAGTATGTCAACCTTGACACAACCCACAGAGGAGATCAGATTTAACTCTTGAATCTATAAGACCATATGCTTATTTGAGGCTTATCTGAAGCCTCATGCTTGATCCCACTTCATTATTACCCGCACATGTCCAGGGCCTTTGCATCACGGGCGCTAAGTCAGAAAGGGGCTTCCAGCTTCTCCCAATCTGAATGTGTCTTTCCTGAATGATTCCATCAGGTTAAGTCTCTGCTTACAGAATTTGTGTCCAATGACAGAGGCCGTTTTTGTCTTTTACCTATACTCCCAATGAGAGAGAATGACATTACTCACCATGCATTCCTCAACTTGATAAGCACTGATCAGACACTTGGAGTCTCCAGGATCCATCCAGTGCAACAAGGGTACACAGACTGCTGGAATCATTCAGTTACCTTGTTTGCCCATTGTTCTTCCGCAGAAAGTTATGCTCTGTACACATGAGCTCTGTTGCCATCCGCCCATCTCTGACTCTTTCGGTATGTCTGAAATGGCTGCCTTGGACAGGAGGCACACGACATGTGTAGCCTTTTTTTTTTTTTCTGGGCTGAAGCAGTTCATAATCAGAAAAGCCCTCCACTTTCACACGTTTCCATCCATATAACACCCATTTCACAAACAAAATTCCCCCGACACACATCAAAGTACAACAATTGTGCTTAGCCTGCCAAAGCCTGGGGACCACTGGGTGTGCAAGAAGATGACTTCTCCACAGTGGGACTCTCACTCAGAGGTTATAGAATCCATGTAGTTCTTCTAAAACTTCTTTAAGATTTCTTTCATTGACTCACAACAAACTTAATGGGTAAAACTTTGCAATTGCAAGTTTCCTAAAAATATCCCCCTTTGGATCTGCCCCCATTTATCTTGGCAGCAGGTAGTTGAAGATTTTTGTAAAGTCTCAGTTTGGCATAACCTCAGAGCTACTGGCACATTAAAGATGAATAAAGTGCATATAGCTGAGCTCAGAACACTGCAATATGATCCTTCACCACGAAATGTGCAAGATTCTTTGTGTGCAGTGAACAAAAATTGAATCTATAAAGTATCTTCCATGAGAAGCTGAGAGAGGAGATAATCAGGAATTTGTACATCCTTCACTGGTTAATGGCTGTGTGTAAATCAATTCACCTGCTCAGACATACTCTTACTTAGCTTTATCAGGAATTAAAGAAGGGCACTGCAGTCTGACCTGCAGTGGGGTGTATATGCTTGCAATACCACAGAGAAAGTGTAACTGCACTTGCCTCTTCAGAGTCTAAAAAAGGGATTGTTCCAAACTTGGCATCGCCAGTGAAAGCAGGGGTATAAGAAAGCATTTTTAAACAGTCTTGCTTTGCTTTTACAAAGCACAATGCTTGGATTTGACTGAATATTAAATGAGTAAGGGAAAAAAATCAAAACTACATTATGCACATTGCATGGATGTGTTGCTTTCAGTAGAATGAATCAGGAAACATTTAAAATGAAAATACAAGTTAAATAAGCTCGCAGATCCCAACTATTGGTTCCAAGGATGATTCTATTTGCTGTCAATCTCCAGGCATCTGAACACATGGCAACAAGTTCAGGAACTGACCAGCTGGAGCAAAATATTTGAAAAAGCACCATTCTGAACCCTGGAAAAGTGCTCACAAATTCCACGTGCAGCATAATGCACTGTGTCTATTTGCACGTGAGTATGATCCCTTCACGTCTTGTGAAAATTCACAAGCAAACTCTACCCTCTGCAAATCAGAGCTGAGATCAGAGAGCTAAGCAGGCTGGATTCTGTCCTCAATGCCAACATCAACAATCAAGGGGTTTGAAAAAAAAAAAAAAAAGAAGATTCTGTCCTTACGGAACAGGCATAGCAGACAGGGATGGCAAAGTTTCACTTTAGCCCTCTTTTTGCTTTCTCTTTCATATGGTCACTGTTCTAAAGCTATTGAAAAGAGTTCCTGGGGTTTTTGGATCTTCCCTCAAGGATTTAATCACTGGTTTAACAAACACTGCTGTGTTCTGTCAATATTTGTATGCAGCACCACAGTGGGCAACCAGCCAACACCCAGAGATTGAAGAAGCAAGGAGAGAAAACTGACACCCTAACAAACATGCTGCCTTCTTTTGTGTCCTTTCAAGGGGGTGCTCAAAGTGTCATCTTTGGTTCTTATGGGGAACTAAACATCATCTCTTTCTAGAACTTCTTCCATTGCTCATTGTCCGAAGGCTCTGCAGGGTTGCCTGAACTGGTTTCCATGAAGTTTGTTTTTTATTTCATTGCCCTAAAATTCTGTGCACAATCACAGGGTTTGCCTCTCCACCAGCTGCACTTTAAATGTGTTTTAATTGGCTGGAATGTTGAAAGAATCCATTTGGCAGTCGTTTGCATGTGCAGCACGCCCAGGGCAGCTGAAAGGGGCCCAAGAAGCAGCCGATTACTTCATCAAAAGCTGCAGTTTGAATACCATTAACTCCTACATAACTACAGTGAACTCAGTTCTATAGGAAGCAAGAGTAATTAATAATTTGCTGAGAACATTCTTCATTCACCTAAAAACCAGAAAAGGAAAGAAAAAAATATATATCCCTGCAGATACAACAATTCTTCTGAAAGGCTTGATTTAGAACCCACAGTTCCACTTTTTACAAACATTGACTTTGTATAGCATTACAGGATGGGTGTGCTGCATAATTCAGTTTGCCTGAAAAGTTAATTCAAGTAATTTTCCTTTTGAATGATCCCCTGAGATATTCCACTCCTTCTTTATACATTAGCCATATGCTACAATAAATACTGTCAATACTTGTGGCATTTCCTCATTCCCTTTATTTTTGTTGGTTAGTTACAATAATTAGTTTGTGGCCTCTGCTAGATCTAGCCACAAATAAATTCACCCTCAGTCAAAGTGGATAATCATCACCACACAGCACTTGTAAGCCAGATTAAAGTTTAACACACTTTTAAAAAAACAGCCTAAATAGAGCATGTAATAGCACATACATGCAAATATTTGCAAATACAAAATACTGCTAAATTAAAATGGCAAATGCAACAATTTGTAAATGTTTCTTCAACAATGTTTTATTACAAAGCATTTCCAATAGCATATGTCAATCAGGTTTACAGAGTTAGAATTCCTGGGTATTCCAGGAAATCACTATTGTTTCCTCTCATTAAGAACTCCTGGTTTAATGTCAATATATCTAGTAGGATCTGAGCATTCTGAGGTTACCAGTGTATGGAAAATGTGAGCCAAATTTGTTCTGATGCCTATTTCTCTCTCTAGTAAAACTGTCTGTGGTTTACACCATGATGGTATAAGACAAAGACCGATAGCTGCAAGTTGTTTGTGTGTATTTATTCAACTGTGCAGAATCTGAAACCAGTGTACTAATTCTAAATGAACAGGCATCTCTACAGATAAGCAGAAGAACAACGGACTGGGAGAATGGAACTGGTCAGATTGACATGTGTGCTACCTGTGCAGTCGCACAGAGTCCTATGCAAAGAATAGATGCATGTTGAGATGGATGTCATGCTGGAGACATCCTGACATTCATAACCTTTGAAGAGGGGCTCTGTATTTTAATTTTGCACAGGGCCTGGAAAATTATGGTGTTATTCCTTACAGAGATACTATGTGTCCTTCTGATTCAACACATAGTTGTCTTGGAAAAGCCCGGGGAGAACTACATAACAGTGGGAGTAACAACAATTTCTTTTCTTCTGTCATACAACATTGTGCCTTGTATTTTGAAGCCACAGGGGAAGATTATTAGGAAGAATCTCTCCAGCAACCGTATAAGGCAGGGGTAACTACTGTTCTGTAACTCCTCTGTCGTAAGCCAGGGCATGGCTCACTGTCTCTTGTGTGGCCCAACCTCATCTAAATAATTCCGATCTTTTATTCTCATATGGTCAGTCTATAGTCATGTTCTATGAGCAGTAAGCTCCATGTATTTCTATCATCTATTTTTAAATTATCTTATGTCTGTGGTTTATGGTTTGACAAGGCCAAAGTCAGTCCAAAACTCAAAGGCAATACTAACCCATTGTGGGTCCAAAAGCACTCAATGAATAGACACACTTCACCTTTTGCTCCTAAAAGTGACTCCAGCACCTACCTTTACACATGGATGTTGGCCTTAGCAAAATAAACACGAAAAAGGATTTTCCCTCCAGGAATGGAAGTTGGCACCACATGTCAAGTAACTTAAGTTGCTCTTTATCTGTAGCTGGACTGTACACATACTTGGACTCTGGTATTTAAAAACTAAAACAGACAGCATTGCAGAAACATAACAGAATTTAGAGATTTTGTTTTCCAGATGATGGTAATGCTGATGATTGAAAGGATAACTGGGACCCAGCACAGTAACCTAACAGCTAAAGTCCTTGTCTTGCATACACTGGGATCCCATATGGGCACCAGTTCTAATCCCAGCAGCCCCAGTTCCCATCCAGCTCCCTGATTGTGACCTGGGAAAGCAGTTGAGGATGACCCAAAGCCTGAGGACCCTGCATCCAAGTGGAAGACCTGGAAGAAGCTCCTGTCTCCTGGCTTCAGATTGGCTCACCTCTGGCCATTGCAGCCTCCTGGGGAGTGAACCAGCAGACAGAAGATCTTCCTCTCTGTCTCTCCTCCTCTCTGTATATCCGACTTTCCAATAAGAATAAATAAATTTTTAAAAAAGGAAAGGATAACTGAAACAGGAAATGGTTAACAAAATTTACAGAAAGTCAGTAAAACAATGTGCCCGTTGCTTACTTCCTTCTGCACCAATGTTTCTAGTTTTAACCATTCAAGTGGTTCCTCTGTGACTTGTCTACTGATTCCTGTGTATCTTCCTGGCTCCACACTGCTTTGATACATCCAGAAGTATTTCACATTCTGAAATCAGAGTCTCTCTCACTCTTAAGAGTCACTTCCATGCACAGTTCTGAGCATGCTCCAGTAAAAGGAAACCCACTTTTTTTTTCCTTTCTTCTTTTTCTTTCTTTCTTTCTTTTTTTTTTTTTTTACAGAACTTGTGGTCTAGATGTCACAGGACAAAGATATCAAGATATTTTTGGAGGATGAGGCAGTAGTTTTTAACTGCCATTTACAAAGCTTTTGCTAGGCATCTTGGTATTCCTGTCACTGATTAGAGAAGGTTGGAGTTGTTCACCATATCCACAAAAGTACTGAAGTAATCCAGTTTTAACTTTCTTCCAGAGTTCATCAGATTATACTGCCCTTGTTTCTCTATTCTCTGAGTCATAGGCATTAATAAGTCAGAGATATCTTGGACTACAGATGGCCAGTATGAGGCCCCTAATATATTGAGTTACAGCCACAAAGCAAGAAAGCATGTTCTAGGAATACATGATAATCTGGTAGGTAGTTATGGGAAGGATAAGGGTCAGAACTAGTTGAGCAAAACAAATGGTTCAGTAAAGTAGGGAAGCTCTTGGTGCTACAGACAAATAAATGAGTCACTAGTCATTCTTGACTTTCAAATATTTATACTGGCTGTGTGCATCAACTTCTCAGTGTGTAGTGTAGATGCAGATCTCCTAACTGACAGGGAGGATTATGATTAGAATGTAGAAACTGATCACACTCTCATCCACAGAGGGCACAGCAGCCCAGGAGGCCTGAAGAGCATTCAGGAACCTCATGACAAACCTGGGTCAGCCAAGCATCTGCCAAAAACTGATAGAGAAACAAGATCATGACTTCTAGAAAACCATAAAATTCACAGAAAGCTGACAGCCAAATTATGGGAAACATAGTCAAAAGCCCAGTCGCTTGATTTTTGAGGAATCAAGGGAAACAGAGAGTAGACTGAAATTCTGGTATTTAAAAGATGTCAATGAGGCCTTTCCACTTGACCTAGCAGAAATTTTGTTCAAAGCAAGACCCTCCCATGGCTTGGGGTTATTTATATACTAGGAAGTAAAAAACAGTCTATCATGGATGGGGCCAATACTGAGTGTCAGGTCCTTTATGGAAGCACAGGGATGAGTACAAAATGGGTTGATGTGGGTTGGAATAGTGGTATGCTGAGGCTGCTATGACAAAGTTCCCTAAACTGAGGATCACAGAGAGCAAAAATGCATTGTCTTACTGTCCTGAAGGCTAGAACTTTTCAATGTGGTTGATCTTCCTGAGGCTTCTGTTTGCCTTGTAGATGGCCACCTGCCTCCTCTCTGTATCTCTCTGTGGACTTCCTTTGTCTATCTCAAATATCCCTTTTAAGATACTATCTCTAAATACAGCCACATACCAAGGTCCTGAGTGTTAGGACTTAAACATGTGGATCTACTGAGAGGGATAGCATAATTCAGTCCCAAACAGGTGATTTTCAGTTTGTCTCAAAACAAGCCAATGTTGGCTCCTCTTACAATGTGACATATTCTATACTAAGAAGGCATTGCTATAGTATTCCCAAATCACCTATTGTTTCACGTGCAGACAGGAGTGTTCAGAGAGTTCATAGTAGAGCTATCATGATTCAAGAGCCCAAGCTCCTAACCAGACAGCAATCTGTTCTTTCAGAAGCAGGGCACTTGGTGTATCTGATGGATATGACTGCCAAAACAGCTAGTGGCCAGAATCAGTGTTTCATGCACCCATAAACTCCTGGAGCTTGGCCACGATGGGCCCAATTTATCAAGGATTTCTTGAGCACCTATTGAATAGATCAAACTTCATTTTGTGCTGGGAATTGTGCTGCAGAGACGACTAAAGCATTCTCAAGGACAACTAAATTACTAAGTTTGGAGAAAGATGAAACTTAATGAAGTGGATTAATGATTTCATCCCTGTTGGGCAATTTTCCCTAGTCAGTAAAATAAATTAAAGGAAAAACCTTATAATGATATTCAAAATTCTGGAATAGCTAACCATATCTCAGATCCTGATGTGACAATCACCCTAGACATTGTAATTTATAACCAATCAAGAAGCTCTGGGATAACTAAATATCACATGTGAGGAAAGAAGAGAGGGAAGATGGAAAGAGAAGAAGGAAGCAAGAGGGGAGACAGAAGAATGGGGGAAAAACAAGGTTGAAAGTACTTGACCAGCACCTGTCCAGTGGTAAATGTTGCACTGGACATCATACATATTGCTTCTTTTAATCATCATCCAATGCTATGAAATAAACAGCATCTAATCTTTATCTTTTTCAGAGTCAAAAACAGGCTTAGACATGCCAAAACTTCTGCCTATATGTTGTCAAAGCCAGAAATTGGAAGAACCAATATTTAAAGACAATTTTTTCTGTGCTTTCCCTAAACCACCTGCAAGCCAACCTCCAACCCAAGCAACAGGAAGAAAACAAGAAGTTCCTGTTAACAACAGTTGATCACACTGTGCTGGATACAACAGGACCTCAATGGCTGCCTCCTCATCCCCACAAATCAGTGCTGATGGAGGTCCAACCCAGTGGCTGGGAAAGCAGGATACTGATTTTACACACTGGCTGACGGTGGGACAATGAGATCCAGTGTGACCCTGAGTGGGAAAGGTTGTCTACCCTGAGAGGCTGTCTACTGATGGATCATGGCACAAGACTCTTTCTCTGATAATTAATGAGGTTTATTGATAGGGTTCACTTACTTTATGCAAATGATTATCCCTTGTGTATTTATGCCTTTGTTGCATTGGGCTTGGCCTTGGTCAAAAAGTATCAGTTCCAACCACCAGGGAAAATAAATCTCACTGGCCATTCAGAAAACAGGCTCAGCTGGATGAGACAACCTTTCAGTGGAACTAGTGGGCTGCTGAGCACCAAAGAATTCACATGTTGTTCATCCAGTGAATAGATAATGATTTGTGGCTACAAATGAGACACAGAGAAGCGCTGAATTGTCTTTGGATTCAATGGCACAAGTTTAAAGCACTGAGATTTAAAGAGCTATCACATGACTAGGAGTGACTCAAAAATTCACCAATATTTTAGAAGGCCATAATATGGCTTTACCACATATGATGGTTCACTACATACAATGCTAGCTATTGAGGATAAACATATTCCTACAAGTCTAATTTTATATTGGCCAGAGAAAAACTCATTAAACAGCAAATGATATAGAATAAAATAATTGCTATGGGATTTTGAAATGCCTTGTCACAAGGGATTCTTCCTGATCCCACCACTTGTGAGCAAAGCAAGCATTTATACCCACCAGGGATCTTTCTGTTTCACTGAGAAGGCAGTTCAACTGAACGCTTGAAAACAAAGCCATGCACAACATTTTTCACGTGGCTGTCAAAGCACCTTAGAATAGCTTTATGGAGGTAATGGTTGTTAGTATTTCCTTTTTACAGGTGGAAATAGGTACTGTTACCTGTCTTCACTTCCAGTGGCATATGTGATAGAGGCAGGATTAAAAGCCAGGACATCTAGTTCCTGAACATGCCTGTGCTACAATGCTTGGCAACACCGTCCTGGACTTTGGGAGCTAGGTTTCTGTGCTCAATACCAGCTCCACCTGCTTTCATATTATTACTTTCTCTACTACTTTCTTTTATTTAATATTGATTTATTTTGATTAGAAATGCAGAGCTACAGAGAGAGGGAGAGACAGAGAGACAGCTCTTCCATCTATTGGTTCACTACTCAAATAGCTGTAATGGCTGAAGATGAGCCAGTCTGAAGCCAGGAGGCAGGAGCTTCTTCTGGGTCTCCCACACGGGTGCAGGGTCCCAAGGCTTTGGGCCATCTCTGTTGTTTTCTCAGGCCATAAGTAGGGAGCTGGATGGGAAGTGGAGCTGCCAGGATTAGAACCGTTGCCCATATGGGATCCCGGGGCTTTCAAGGCGAGGACATTAGCCGCTAGGCCACGCTGCCGGGCCCAAGATAACTACCAGTTTTACAAAGCAGTAGAAGAGGGCCTAGCACAATACCTCAAATGGCTAATCCTCTACTAGTAAGAATTGACATCCCATATGGATGCCAGTTCATATCCCAGCTGCCCCATTTCCCATTCAGCTCCCTGCTTGTGGCCTGGGAAAGCAGTTGAGGACGGCCCAAAGCTTTGGGACCCTGCACCCGCGTGGGAGACCTGGAAGAGGTTCCTGGTCCCGGCATCGGATCGGCGCGTACTGGCCCGTTGCAGCTCACTTGGGGAGTGAAACATCGGATGGAAGAACTTCCTCTCTGTCTCTCCTCCTCTCTGTATATCCGGCTTTCCAATAACAATAAAATCTTAAAAAACAAACAAACAAACAAACAAACAAAAAAAACTGGTAGTTATCTTCTCTGCACAGAGCTATCTTCCTGCACTCCTGGAGCTCTTTGCAGTACCCAGGAACACACAGATGTCTTAAGGGTTTTTCTGTTTGTTTTTGTTTATTTCACTATAAGATGTTTTGCGGAACGATTCTATACAAATTGGCCTTATTTATTTACTTTTTTTTTTGTCAAGGCTAAGTACCCTCAACAAAAGCTGGTCTTTGCCTTTTGAAATCATAGATCTTCTGGTGGGCATTTTTTGCCTACAGCACTTCTCTTGGTTGTTCACCAACAGGGCAAACCTTCCCCAGATTTGAGGTCTTAGGAGGGAACAAAGATCAGAAAAGCAGTAGCCGTGCAAGGGAGACAGAGGAGGCAAGTGTAAGATTCTGGACCTGATTGTCTCTCAAAGTTTGTCAGGTTGACCCCCTGCCAAAATTCATATCCATTATGTGACTGCTTACCAAAAATTTAATTTACTGTATACAGTCTTTCACAGTCACATTCTCTAGAGACAGCCTCTGCATTTCCATTTACTCATAGTGTGACCATGAGCAAGTGGCTTAACCTCTGATCCTTCAAATGTTCACTCAACATGACCTTGTCAAAAGTATGAGTCGGAGAGGTTGGATAGAGGATTCAAATTTTTATCACTTAATTCTATTTCCATAAACTTTTTAGTGCATTCTGATACATAAACTTAACGAGTAAAATTCCAGGATTCTGGTTTATTAATGCTCCTTAATCATGATAAAAGCCCTCTTGCACTCCATTGTTTTTCCTGGATTAAAAGTATCAATAGAAAGCAACAAGAACACACTTTATTTTATTTTTGAATTGGAATGTCAGCTATACAGAGAAGAGGAGAGACAAAAAGGAACATCTTTCATGCGATGATTCACTCCCCAAGTGGCCGCAACTGCCAGAGCTGTGCCAATCTGAAGCCAGGAGCCCAGAGTCTCTTTCAGGTTTCCCATGTGGGTGCAGGGTCCCTAATCCTTGGGCCATCCTCAACTGCTTTCTCAGGCCAAAAGCAGGGAGCTACATGGGAGGTTAAACAGCTAGCACATGATCTTTTGTGCATATGGGATACTGGAACTTGTGGGAATTTAGCCACTGAGCCATTCCACTGTTCCCAATCAGAGCATTCTTATATACCTCTTCTCTGGCCCTAGAAACCTTGTAATTACACACTGAGGCAACCATTGCCATTCTCTTCAGCTGCATAAATGGATTATCATGGTCAGGGACATAATTTAGTTGTTTTGAATGTATTCTGTGCTGAATTCCAACTGTACCCAAAGGAGACCAGAAACCTACACTTCCTTGAGTTGATTTGTTCACCAAAATTACCCAATGGGGTCGACTTCTAAACAGACATCCTGATAAGGGGATGAATAATCAAATTAGCTTCAATAACCATTTAAAATCAAATCTCATCCTATTCTATAAGAGCAGCAAAAACAAGATTAATTTTGCATGTATGACTTCACTTGAAAAAGTTAATATTTCAGTCTCTTCATGAAAAGAATATTTTTTCTTGTCCTCCTCACTGGCTACTTTTTCAATGCCTTCCCTCCATTCTACTTTTGTTCCTGTCATTAAGTTATAGAAAAGGCCTTCATGAAAATAGGTTAGGGAACTTCATGGTAAATCTAGAGCTAATTTTTGACAATTAAATATAAAAATTCAGTAAATGGCCATTTTGATTCCAGCAAAAGGTATCTTTTATATTAAATTACTGTTTTAATGTAAAAGAGGTTTGAAAAATGCACAGGGGTAGAAAATAATTGCTGAATATGAAGATCTGGTAATGTGTGTGTGGAAAATGATAATATATGAGAACAAAAATTTTCCAGGAGGAAATCAGTAAATGAGTAAGAGGAGCCATAAAACCAGTGTGATAGTAATTGGAATGCATTTTTCTGGGGCTGATTCCCTTTGCTTTAATATTGACTCAATTTACATAAGTAGGAGCTTTTTGGAAATGAACAATAGGAGATAAAAAGGGGGGTTTGACCCAAAGGTTGTAGAGTTGCTGTAAGTTAACATCTGCAAAAATGTTACCCTTTCAGGGGAAAAGTGCAAAGTGAAAACAGTAAGGAGGCCATGCATTGATAGATGAGGTCAGCATGTTTTCTTCAAACCTGCACACTCTGTCCCAGTTCCCCGCCTCCTTTCAAGTGTGCACAGACTCTTTTAACTACGATTTGCTGCCTGTTTTCTTAACAATTTGGACATACTCTTCCACACAAGTGCACATTTGTGAGTACACATGGATACATATGTGCGTGCGCACACACACACACACACATCTATTACATTTTCATCTTTGCCTATGGAATCACATTATAAAACCTATCCTCATTCCCTCCACAGTATCTTCCAAGGCTCATGAGAAGGCTTCACTCCCAATTGCTCCAGCTCACAGTGAGATAGGCATTGCTTCTACTTTAGGGAAGATGAACAGTTCTTTGAGGTTCTGACTTGTGCTCCTTGCACAAAGAAGGTGACCAACTGCACTTCTCTGACTATAAGACTGGCGTCATTTCTTGACACAAGTAATCAACCTAAAAACTATTACAACATACAAGAAAAGTTCCTTGTGGTTATATGCCTGCATCAGTCTGCAATAAGACTGGGCCAAGGTTGCATCACAAAAGATATCATCATGGTTTCTTTCTTTTTTCTTTTTTTTAGTTATTTATTTTTCTTTTTTAATCGTTTTTTATTTGTTATTATTATTATCATTCTATGATACAGTTCCATAGGCTTCTGGGATTTCCCTTATGCCCTCCCCAATTCCCGCCCCCTCCACCTAGTTCCCCTGTATCATTACTATAGTACAGTTCTTCTTACCCAGTCATATGTCCATCATTGCGAACATGGACAATGACAGAGAGTCCAGCATCCTATTGTCAAGATATCATAAACAGTTTCATTGTAAGTCCATCTTTGTCTGGAAGTAGAGATGCATACTATATTGTATCCTCACATCTGGGTATGTTAGTCTCCCATTCACAGTTACTATACATCCCCTTACATGAAAAGTCACAATACAAAATCAACAATGGGAAGAAAAATAGAAATTTACAATGCCATGGAGTTAAATAACATGTTACTAGATATGACAGTCTCCATTACACAGCTACTATACATCCCCTTACATGAAAAGCCACAAAACAAAATCAATATCAGGAAGAAAAGAAATTAACAACACCATGAAGTTAAATAACATGCTACTGAGTGACTAATGTGTTGCTGAAGAAATGGAAAAGAAAATCAAGAACCTTCTTGAAGAAAATGATGCCACTGTATGATCTATGAGTCATTGAACAATTTAATCAGAAGAAACTGTTTAGAGGAGATGAAATTAACAAAAACAAAAACATCAAAATTCATGAGATACGGTTTCTGTTGATTTTTGTTGGTGAAATGTGTCTCTTCTAGACAACAAATAGATGGGTTTTGTTTTTTAATCCAGTTTAAATTGAGTTACTTATTTTTCTTGGAAAGTCAGATTTACAGAGAAGGAGATACAGAAAGATCTTCTGCTTACTGTTCACTTCCCAAGAGGCTATAATGGCCAGAGTAAACTTGATTTGAAGCCAGGAGCCACGAGGTTCTTCTGGGTCTCCCACTTGGGTACAGGGTCCCAAGGGGCCATCCACCACTGTTTTCCCAGGTCATAAGCAGGGAACTAGATAGGAAGTGCAGCAGCAGGGACATGAACAGGTGCCTATATGGGATCCTAATGTGTGCAAAGGGAAGAGTTAGCCACTGGGCTACCATGCTGAACCCTCACTTAATTCTTACAAAAGCCCTATGGTAGGGCCCAGCATGATAGCCTAGTGGTTAAAGTTCTCACCTTGCATGTGCCAGGATTCGATATGGGCGCCAGTTCTAATCCAGGCAGCCCCACTTCCCATCTAGCTTCCTGCTTGTGGCCTAGGAAAGCAATCAAGGATGGCCCAAAGTCCTGGGTTCCTGCACCAGTATGGGAGACAGAGATGAAGCTCCAGGCTCCTGGCTTCGGATTAATGTAGCTCCAGCCATTGCCCCACTTAGGGAGTGAATCAATGGATGGAAGATCTTCCTCTCTGGCTCTCCTCCTCTCTGTATATCTGACTTTCCAATAAAAATAAATAAATCTTATTTAAAAAGTACCATGGGAAAAGTTCTATTTTATTATTCACGTTTTACATATTAGGAAACTTTTCTGGAGTTTTCTTGCCATAATCACATCTAATGACAAAATCAGAGTCTAGAGAGTGCAGCTATAGAGATCGTGTTCCTACCTACTAACTGAACTCCCTTTATTCTCTACATATACTATCAAATATAATTGATAGGGACAAAAACAAGTAATGTAAATCAGTAGGATCTATGAAATAAAAACTATCTATATATATACTTTTTATTTTTTACATATATATATATATATATATATATATATATATATATATATATATAAATATGTCCACATATTCTGGCAAAGCAAGAATTGAGGTTGCTGCAATGATGAGTCTAGATGGCTATGTTAAGCAGTCAGCAGGGCATTTGACATGCCATCAGTATCCCTGCTTTGATGATGCAGGTCACTATCCAGGTGTTCAGGCAGCATGGACATCACTGCTGTCTTTTCATTTTCTCACCTACTCTGCCCAAACCACCACTTTGAATCATAGGACAGAGCAAATCGGGTGAAGCTTATCCCCTTAAAGGGAGGGACGAGGAAGAACAATGAGGTATCTCATTTCTCCCTTGACTCCATGCCCTCTGCTGCAAATGTTTTTCTCAAACCCACTGATAACCATCAGCTCTTTGAAGTATCTTTCAAATTCTCAAACGTTTCTCTCCTACTACTAACTGATTCAAAGCATTCACTTCTTTATTCATTCTGCAAGCACTTATTGACACCTATTCTTTTGGATGACAGGCACTTTGAGAGGACAGGAGATGATAAAACTCAGAATCTTCAATCTCTACCTTCAAGGAGATAAGAAAATCAATGTCTAAGTGTAGAATAAATGCTGTGATCATAATTTTCAAAATATTGCTCCTTCCTTCCTGTAAGTTATGTATTCTTTTCTTTACATTTTACCTACAAAATGGAAGAAAGGTACAATATTGTCAGTATATTCTAGCTCCTACTACAGTTATTTATGCTTCTGTTTAACACTACAGTTAGTTTATATGCTGACTGAGGCCAGGGAACTTGCCTTTTGCTCCAAGGATCACCAGGGCAACCCTCAAGTTCAGAATGCCCTGAGATGACTAATAAATATTTTGTGTTGAGCCTTGAATTCTGCTATGCTGTAGGTTAGAACAACACTCCATTTATAATAACACTGAAGCGTTATTCATTAGGACAAAAACAAAGAGATGTTTCTTCATCATCTTCCAGGGTTAATAGGCAACACCCATCCAGGCCCTAGCCACAGTCAAACACTGAGTGAGAAGCCAGGAGATTTAGGGCTTCATCTGCTCAAAAGCCATTGCTGCATCAATGCACAATCCAGCAGTGACATATGGTTCTTTATTACCAGGTCTTATAGCCCTGAGCAATTGTATCTGCCAAAGGGAGAATATTCACTTCAGAGTTTTCGATGTAAATATTCCATCCCTTGTGCTCTGCATGTCATTGCTAATGGTATATAAAAAACGATCCAAGAGAAGTATAAATAATCATTTGGCTCTATAACAAAAATAGGAGTTCTGACTATAACCAGCCAAAAAATGAAATAGTGCAAACTTCAAGCTCAAATCAGGAGGTTATCATCTGTATCCACCTCAGAAAGGAGTTCCCAGTGCCAGATCACGGAATGAGTTAAGAGGAAGAAAATTCAAGCCCCATTTAAGCCAACAAAAGAAGTAGACCCCAAATTACAAATGGGTTGATTGCCTTTTATTAAGTTGGATAACCTATTAAGTTGGATAACTTTACCCAACCCTTTTTTCCAGCAGAACAAAATAAGGATCCAACATCTAGGGGACCATATGAACTCAAACATGCTTGGAAGTGTTTTAATGGGAAATTGTGATTCCATTCTCAATTACAAAACACAATATAGGAAGACATTCTGGAAAAAAATAATCTGGTTACTTAGCGTGGACAAACTAGGAGTCCTTTCTGTGACAATCTGCAAAAAATGGGGCCACCAAAGCCTCTCATTTCCATAAACATGCCTCTTTGTCATGTGATGTGGTCATTCCCACTAAGGTGGCATGGTGGCGTCAGTGCCTTCAGCCCTTGAACTTGAGCTTAGTAATTGTGTCTTGTTTTGCCAATGGGACAGTAGCAAATGTGATTCAAGTGGGGACTTTAGAAGTGCTGAGCCATGGGAATTTCCCTCTACAACTGCTCCTGGGAACATGAGCATAAGCATGTCTCACTCAGCTGAAATCAAGCCAACAATCAGACATGTGGGTAAGTTTTTTCTAGCCTATTTAACTATAGTCAACTGCTTATCTCAGCTGAGCATGCCAAGGCTAGAAGAAATGGCCTCCAACTGAGAATCAAGAGAAATAAGAAATGTTTGATTTTTAATTCACAAGGTTTCACTGATACTTTATACCACAAAAGTACATTGATGTTCTTTCACCCCATGCTACGCAATCCTTGTATATCTCTCCTCAAGTTCTGTATTTCCAAGATAGGTCAAGAT
This sequence comes from Ochotona princeps, assembly GCF_030435755.1. Lineage (NCBI taxonomy): Eukaryota > Metazoa > Chordata > Mammalia > Lagomorpha > Ochotonidae > Ochotona > Ochotona princeps. The sequence continues at coordinate 18,618,490 of NC_080836.1, forward strand.
GGGCTCAGAATTCATTTCCCTATTAGGCACTGCTTAGACTGACAGTTAAAGATGATACATGATGCTCTGGCAGTTCTCAGAACAGACCAATTGTCACTCTGTCTTGGATAATAGCTGAATTTACACTTGATCATAGCCAAAAGGCTGAGAAGCGAATACTGCATGTAGTGCTAAAGAGATACAAGTGGGTCCAAGGTGCAGAATGGGAGCAAAACACACTACAATCAGCTTTACCTGACACTTCCAGGAATTCTGAAGGGCAAGATTCATGTTGTCACTGCCTATCTTTCTTAAACCAAACCATTCAAATCCATTTAAGCATCTATTAGGTTCCCTCCACACTCTGAAGGGACAGTCCACATGCCAGGAGAGGGTTGGTGGTTAGTATGAGTGTTCACTGAACCTAACACCATGCCTTTCTGTCCCAGAAGTGAGAAATATTCAGCACAAATGCCACTTCCCACTCTCTCCCATATTACCTACTAGATGGTGAAATTTCTGCTAAGCTTGATATCGGAAGCACTCCAGTAACACTGCTCCAAAAATCTACTGATCAATTAGTTAGAAAGTAAATGTAAGCTGACCTCAGCTTGCCTTCCCTTTCATGAACCATCTTGAGAAATGTTGAACCCTGGTTCACCCACCATCACCTTGACCAACATTTCTCTCAATTTCATTCTGATGTGTTTGTCCATAGAAAATTCATCATTATGAATGTACTGGAATTCCTTTCCTGATGATTTCTTGGCCTCAACATTTCATTTCTTGATTGTGCCTAAACTCCTTTTACTTTAAATTACCATATTCTATTCTGTCTTTAAGAGTTACCACATAGCACTGGAGCAAAGTTATATGTAAGTACATACAACATTCATTAACTATCTTTTTACAAAAAGCAGAAAGCTTTCCTGGTTTTTGTAGTATATCATCATTTTTCTTTCTTTCTTTTTTTTACCCAGCATGTGGCCTAGCCCTCCAAATTTCATGTCATCTGAAAATATAGTATGTTTGCCTTCCACATCTTCATCTAAATTCATGATAAACTGTTGAACAAGAGAAAATTTTGGCACAATACTAAAGATCTCAGTCCAAATAACCTCAAATCATTCATCAGCTACGAATCGACCTAAGATTACAAGTTCCAGCCCACATATCCATAATGATATAAAAATCCATCAAACATCTGAAGAATGAAGAAGGGGAACATCCTATCCATTGGGGGAATAAAAACAAACAGAGAAATAGATAATATGTTTATAAATTGGAGAATGCTTTCTTATAATATAAAATATGAATTTATGTAAAACCATATCTCAATTTTCATTAAACTCCACAACTGAAAGTATTATGTCCATTTATTTGTAATACTTAAAAAAATTAACCTGTCATCTTTATTTCCATAGGAGATTCTTAAATCCTATTTGGCACTGATAGTCATTACAGTGGTTCACTAAATTATATGCCTCCTAATGTTTCTAGATGCATGGTATAATTTCAGTCCTCTGCCTTGGCTGAAATTTGGTGTGACTATGACTCAAAGAAATGAGTAGAAGTGTGATTCATTCTGTCTGGAAGCCTTTAAAAGTTGATTTTCTTTTTTTGCCATGGTACCTGGGAAGCACATGTTAACATGCACCTCTAGCTCCCTGGAGGGGCTCCATGTCAGTGCCTCACTGAACTGCTTTTGCCTGGCATATGAGTGAGAAGGTATTTCAAGTTGTCAGTTACTGTCCTATTCAAGTTAATACACAGATGTTTGTATAGCATAGGAGAGGATAAAGATGAGACAGATCCTGGGAACACACCTGCAAATAAAATAGGCAAGATCCCTTCATCTTGTATTTTATTATAGTAAGTCAACCATCTTATGATTTGTCAGGTCATAGGATTCAGAAATATCATTATCAGTAGCATTTATCTAAGAAAAGCACATATTTATTGGACAATGGTATCTTCCTTTCAGTCATGCTGGCCAAGGAGAGGCCCTTTTTCTTAAATTTATATATTTTTTCTAAAACGTTCTCCTAAGAGCTGTGGATCTTACCATTATACTAAATAGTGACGTTGCTCTAGCCTGCTCTAACCACAGCCTTCAAGTAATGCTGATGATGCTGGTGGTGGACCACACTCTGAACAGAAACTATGGCCTTTTAAGGGCTTCAGCTGGAGCAATCTGGTACCTTTGCCTCTCAAGTTACATAAAGCACTAAGTGGAGAATGTTGAGAGGGTGCTGGAAGGAGTGGCAAGTCAGGTGGTTATTGCTGGATCTTTAGCTCAGATTACCTGATCATACCCGTTTCTATCTTCATTTCCTTTCTCTTAAGTTACACTCACCCTACTGATTCATCCAAATATTTAAAATATTCACTAGTTTTTAAAAATGACATGGACACAATACACACATGCACAATACCTGACTGCTCACTATCCAAATGCCCACAACAGCCAGGGCAGGTAACCACATCTGCATCTCCCATTTGGTGACAGGGGCCCATGTACCTAAGCCATAACTTGCACGCTCCCAGGGTACGTTAAAGCAAGAACCTGGGACTAGAAACAGCAGCACAACTTCAATCCAGACACGCTGTTACAGGATGCAGCTGTCCCATGCAGGGTCTTCACATTGCCCATATCAATAGTTTTTAAATGTTCACGTGTGATGCAGCTCCCTGAGGAGAAGCACTTCACCACAGGTGCTACCAGAAAGTTCCTTCTCCAGGAGGTAGTATGGTGAGGCCTTCCCAGGGTGATTCAACAAGCCTTCCCAGGGTTGTGTTGCTTTGTTGATTGGAATGGGGGGGTGGTAGGGCTACTATTTATGAGTGACATTAGCCTTTCAAGCTTTTCTTGATTTACTTATTCATTTTATTTTATATTCCAGAAAGAGAGAGGTCTCCCATCTACTGGTTGACTCTCAAATAATTGCAGCAGCTACAGCTGGACTACGCTATAGCTGGCAACCAACACTCAATCTGGGTCTCCCATGGATAACAGAGACCCAATTACTGCCTGTCAGAGTGTACATTAGCTGGGAGCCATAGCTGAGAGGGCTCAAGACTTGAACCCAGGCACTCTGATACAGAAGGTAGGCAAACAGGTCCCTACACAATGTCCCAAATGTCCAACCCGGACATTAAGCTTTAATGACCTCTGCCCCTGTTGTTCAATTAAAATCTGAGAGTTCACTGGTTTTCCACTGAGGGAGCGACTGCCAATATCTCCTGCTATCCAATGTACCTCTATTAGAGGAAATCTAAATATAATATGTTAACTGTATTTTTAAAAACAGAATCTGAGTTTTTATTGTATTAAACCTTCACATTCTGACTACAATTAAGAGGCTTTTATTCCCTCTCCCTCATTGTCACATAATCTTTCCTTTGTTTCAAACAGAGATGGTCTGTGAGTCTCCTTTTTTTGACATTGCAGCCTTGGACTTTCAGTTTCAATCTTCCCTTTATTTACATTGACAAGCCTTTAACTGGGTCATGCAAAGTCATGATTTAACAAACAGTGCTAGCCACTGCTGGAAATGCAAGAAAGAAGATGATGAGAAGGCCTATTAGAAAGGGAAAAAACTGTGCATTTCTCAATAGAAATGAGTGATCCCCATCTCTAGAGCATTGTTAGCAATCCACAGGTCTCTAGTTATCAGATCACATGGGCAATTTAGTCATTTGTAACTAGCAATTATAAAGAATATGCAACAGAGAATATCATCATTCCTACATCACAGGGAGACTGTTTTATAAAAATGATGCTTCAGACATGTGCCTGTGAGTGTATGCATGTGCATGTGTGTGTGTTGAAGTAATCCTGTGGCTGTGACAGAAATTATACTAAAAATCATGTCTCTCTAGGGTCAGAGGTGATGGCGGTTATCCTGGAAAGTGTTGGAGTGGTATTTTAGCTTCTCTTTTACCGTTTACTCTTTTACTCTTTCCTTCTTTCTGATTCCCTCACATTTCACATTTCCCTACGAAATTCATGTTAGTTCAAATCATAGCACAACACATTAAGGTTGAATCTATATAAGGCTTCAAATTTCCATCACCCTGCTACTATATTTGGCTCAAATACTATTTTCTTTGCCTAGTTAGAGAGCACATGAATGCCAACCAAAAACAATGGAAGCTAATTTACTCTCAATACAGAAGCAGAAAGCCCTACACAGGAAGCACCAATGATTGTGGAAGCAAATGTTTTGATGGTAACATGGCATTATAAACAGCCTTGGTAATTTCTTCTCAAAACTCAGGTCTCCGGATCATTACCACAACTTTCAACATGCATTAATGGAGCAGAGCAATCCTGGGAATGTAACATCTACTTTCACTGACTGTTTCCCTGAATCTCTGCTCTTACCCCTGGAGGGCTTGTCAAATGAAAACATGAAGTTTGAAGGAACAAAGCCAAAGCCAAAAGTGAAATGATAATGCTCAGGAGTGAATAAAGGAAGAGAAAAATGCATACACAGAGCCGTTCCCAAAGGGCTAGGAGAACACAAATTGTGGGAGAGAGGGACCCCACAGGGGAGAACAAAACATGTTGAGACGAGCTTCAAAGAATTCCTCATGACTGAGCACAGTAGGAGAAGGTTAAAATAACATGTGCTGCTCTCAGTGAAACTCAAGAACAAAAAGACACTGGGCAAGATCAGCGTTTTGTGCTCAGCAGCACCTGCTCCATACAGAAGAACCCAGTCGACTCAGGGAATCAAATTCCTGGCCAGCAATAATTTTGCACTGATGGTTCAATTCGTTATAAACATAAGTAGCATTTTTATTCATGAGACTCTGACAATTATATAGGCAACTTATAATATGTAAAGTAACCTCAAGGAGTGGGATTTACTGGATATAATCTATATAAACTCCAGATAACAGAATAGGAATAGGACATTTCCAGACACTCACAGAAGATAGACATGCATTCAACCCCAGGTCAAAGTCACATTTTGGCAAAGCTTCCTAACCACAACAAGCTTTAAAAGATAAACCAAAACTCACTTGTTAAAGTGGAATACTAGCTAATGGTTAAGAGATCCTCCTCCATTCAATGCCAGGTTTTTGTAAAATAAACTTAAGCAAAACTATGGGGTAAAAAAAAAAAAAAAAAGAAAGTACAAGAGTACATGAAACAGTTCATGAAAAATGTAATTGAAACAAATTTATTTTGGTGCATAAGCATTTTTAAATCGATATATATTCATGGTCTTCAAAAGTGTTCATGTAAAACATACTATTTAAAAACTATGCAGGAATTTTAAATTAAAAACTCTTCAGTTCTATATGTCCACAAGTTTCCTGAATTACCCTTGTATTTAACATTTCATGTACTAAATTTGACACCTACCAAACATTTGTTTCCAGTTCTCATTCTCTGTTTCATGTCAGAAGAGCAGTCAATTGAAGTTAAAGCTACATTTACTGAATAAAGAACATAATTATGTTTCTTCCATTATTATTTTAGGGACAACCATAGAGAGAGAGAAAAAATTCCCCAGCACCAAGCTCTCCCACATTCCCATCTCCTATTTCAGCACCTGAAGGTCTACAACAGACAAAACTGGGTCAGGCTGAACCCTGGGGCAAGAAACTCAATCTTCTCCCACCAGAAACAGGTTCTCAACTCCTAAAACCATCACCCTGCCTCCCAGGGTCTGCATTAGCAGGAAGTCGGAGTCAGGAGATGGAAGTCCAGTGTCCAACCTAAGCGCTTTGATAGGGGATGTGGATCTTACTTACTATATTAAATTATGCACTTCCAAAGTCATATCTGTGGTGAGAAAATTGTTCTTGATCTTTTGCTCTTAACTCTGAGTCAACAAATTCTTTAACAGATAATTTGAAAGCTATTTGTTATTTTCTGGGTGTTTTTTTTTTTTTTTTTTTTTTTTGGTTTGTTTTCCTTAGAGTTTTGTCAATGTCATTTTTTAAAAAACAGTTTTAAGTTTCATGAAATTTCTTTATTGCTTTTCTGTCTTGAATTTTATTGATTTGGTTTTGTGTTTATTTTATTCCTTCCATTTTCTTTGGATTTCATTTGTTCTTTTCTACTTTCCTAACACTGTAGTTTGGGGTTATTGATCTGTTTCTACATGCATATTTCAATTAAACTGTATTTTACAAAACACTAAAAAAATGTTGAATTGGAGCCTTTATTGTTTCATAATATAAGCATTAAGTGCTATGAAGTTTCTTCCAAGCATTGTTTTAGTTGCATCCAGAAATTATTATAGTTGTATTTTCATTTCACATCAAAATAGTTTAAACATCTTGTTAATTTTCTGTATAGCTAAGGATTTTTCCAACAATTTTTTGCTATAGGCTTCTTGTATAATCATTCAAATTTCCAAAACTATATGTAGTATGATTATTAATGTATCTTAAAGTTTATTCTATGGCCTAAAATATGCTATTCATTGGTGATTTCTTTAAACACATAGAAATATCATATATACTAATGCTGTTGGAGATGATATTTTATGAGCTAGATCAAATTAGCTGGTTATGTTATTCAAATCATCTCTATTCAAATTTTCTGTTCTCCAATTACACCAATTCTGAAAAGAAGTTAAAGATTTTTAACTATGATTGTGAATTTGCTTATTTTTGTTTTTCAGTTCTGTCATTGTTGCTGCAGGCTTTGAGAATCTATGGTTAGGTGCATACATACTTGGCAGTATTTTGTTTTTCTGGCAATTCATCCTTTTATAATTACTTTTCACCATCAGTAACAATATTCCTTTTTCTGAAACCTACTTTGTTTAATACTGCTAATCAAACATTATCATGGTTAGGATTTGCCTGGTATATTGTCTTTCATACAGTTATTATTATTTTTAAAACATTTTATTCATTTGAAAGTCAGAGTTACACAGAGAAAGATCTTTTATCTGCTGGTTCACTCCCCAGATTTGGCCACGTGAGCCATGGCTGGGTCAGATTGAAGCCAGGAGTTTCCTTCAGGTCTCCTATGTGGGTAGAGGGGCAAAAGTCCATGGGCAATTTTCTGCTGCTTTTGTCAGGCTATTAGTAGGTAGATGGATGGATGGGAAGTGGATCTGGTGGGACATGAACAGATGTCTGTATGAGATGCCTGGCCATGCAAGCATAACCTTTACCTGTGATTTTACTAACCCAACCTCCATACAATTATTTTTACCTTTCAATATCTTAATTTTTAACACGGGTTTCTGGAAGACAGCACAGTCCAGTCTTCACTTTCAAACCAACCAGATAATCTATCTTTTAATTGGTTTGTTCAATCTGTTTATACTGATTACTGACATGATTGGATTACAATCACCTCCTTGATACTTCCTCTGTGTTTTACTTAATATTTTTAAATACAATGTTTTGTGACAGCTACTGTTTTCCAGTATCTTTTCTAGGATTTTTTCGCTGAGAAAGCTAGAAATAGACTATATCACCAAGAAAGTATGCAGGTTTATTTCTTACCAGTGCCTGCTTGTGTCTTCCCTGGCAAGTTAGAACTCATATCTTATCTCTCCTTCCAGATAGCTTTTTCTCCAAATATTTTGGGGCGGTTATCTGTGACCTTAGCTATCCAAAGTCTTCAAATTGTGAATTTGGTTGATGGTTTACCCATCTTTTTTCATTCTTCATTTTCATTTTCCAATTTTTTAAATCTTAAGACACAAATGGGAAAGAATTATATCTTTTAATGAAGTTGGATATATAATTAGAACTTTCTCACATGAACTATCTCCAAACCCAGATGGTGTCATCACTGAATTCTTCTAAATACTACAGAAGAACTGAGACAAATCTTGATAAAAATTCTTCCACAGAAGAGGAAAAGAGCACCTCCTACTGCATTTTACAAAGTCAGAGAACAAAGAAATTTTACAAAACAAGTCAACTGCAGGGTCAATTCTCTCATGAAAAAAAAGATTTTACAAATCTAAAATCTTAGGATTTCAAATGCAGCAATTTATTAAAATAAATCACAAACCATCATGGCTATCTATGTAAAAGCCAATATATCCTAGGTCTATTTCTGAAGTGCATGGATACTTTAACATCTGAAGAATCAATCAGTGTGATTCTCCAGAGTAAATACATAAAGAAGATTATACATATGATTACCTCAACTGAAACAGAAAACATTTGGGTAATATCTGATAATGTTCATAAAAAATATATGTACTAGCAACATAAATGAACTTCTTTAATGTGATAAAGAATATCCTAAGGAAAGATTTTTTACTTGCAGAAAACATACCTTTTAGTGAATTATTTAACTCACCATTTCAGATCAAAACCAAAATAAGGATATTCACTTTTTACCACTTATTTCAAAATTATGCTTAAGTTATTGCCCAAGAGACAATAGGGTTCAAAAAAATAAGAGCTATACTAATTAGAAATAAAAAATATTAATAAAAGGTATATTTGTTATGCATGTAAGTTTACATAGTTTTAGAGATATGTATTAGCAACAAGCAACTAGAAATACTGTATTTAGAAAACCTGTAAGTTATCCTTTTTAAATTAGTATCAAAAGTATAAAAATATTCAAGATAACTCTAAGCATAATCAAAAAGAACTCTGAAAGAAAGCCACCAATTATTACTAATAGAAAGTAAGACATAAAGAATCAGAGGATGCTTATGAGAATAAGATTGTCCACCTTAAATTCCTCTAGAATTAGTATATTTTAAATTAAAATCACGACACAGATTCTATAATTTATAGGGAAGTTCTAACAAGTCCAGTCATCTTGAAGAGGAACAAAGTGATAAGCTTTCAATCTCAGCAATGAAGTCAGGGGTACAATAAGAAACAGACCAACAGACATCAAAGGACACCACCAACCAGACTCCATCTTACACAGTACCTGCTTTATGATAGGAGAGCATCACAATACAATGGAGAAAAATGAATTATTTTCAGTTAATAGCTCTTTGTAAATTGGATATTTTTAATGCTATGAGAGATCATCACCCCTATAACCATAACAAATTAAAAAATCAATTCCAATTCTTTCTAAGACACACATGGATAAAGTGCAAACACATAAAGAGAATGAAAGTGCCTGCCAAGGCACCTGGGATAGTAACAGAAGATGGCTTGGGCCTCCAGCACCTGTGTGAGACACAGTCTGGTGTTCCTGGCTGCTGTCTTTCAGCTGGCCCATATGTGGCTTTGTAACCATTTGGGCAGTGAACCAGAAGATGGGTAATCTGCCTCCCTCCTCACTCTCTCTTTCTCTCCCTGTCTTTCTCTTTCCCTCTATCTTTCTCTGCCACTTTACCACTGTCTTTCAAATATATAAAATGTAATTTAAAAAACACAAAGCAGGCTAATCCTCTACCTGCTAGCACCACCTACCCATAAGGGCACTGGTTTGTGTCTCAGCTGCTCCACTTTTGATCCAGCTCTCTGCTTATGGCCTGGGAGAGCATTCGAGAATGGCTTAAGTCCTTGGGCCCCTGCACCCATGTGGGGGAACAGGAAGAAGTTCCTGGTTCTTAGCTTTGGATAAACTTAGCTCTGTCCATTCAGGTCCCCTTGAGGAGTGAACCAGCAAATAAAAACCTCTCTGTGTATGTCTCTCTTTCTCTGTAAAAATCTTCCTGTCAAGTACAATTTTTTAAAAAAAAATGAAATATTTTAGAAAATCAAAAAGATCATTATGAAAATAAAAAGGCAAATCACAGATAGGGCTCAATACTTACAATGCGTTTCTTTAATACAGAACTCAATCAAGCAAGCTGCATTTTAATTTCTATAAACCAAAAAAAGACAAATATCTATCTCAATGATTTAAATGGGAGGGTGGAGCAGCTAGTATGTCTCAGAAATACTGGGGAGATTTATTTTTTTGAGTAATCACAAAATAAGACACCAAAGGAATTCTGTCCTCTCCACCCTGATTACTTTGTGTTTCCCAAAGAACGGAGTTATTTGACTGGTCACCTTGGGAAGTAGATCACTATCCCAGTTTGCCTCAGGCTGTCTATGGACCTTTCCATTGGAAACAGGAAGCCCAAACGCAGTGCTATTCTTCCTCTGTAGGCTCTTAGAGTCTTGCCAGTGGCATCCCCACTCCCCCAAAGGTTAAGTCCTACACCCTGGGAAATGGGAGAGAAAAGTCTCCCACAGTCAATTCTTGGGTCAAATCTGTAAGCTCCAGTTTTGCTTTACCAACAAGAAAAGAAGCACTTGTCCCTTTTCTAATATCTGAGGTTATTTTTCCTTTGACTCAGAAATCTGGTGTTCTTAAAATCTGGTATTTATATATTGATTTGCTTGTTTTTCTTTGAAAGTCAGAGAGGGAAGAGCACATATTTCCATCTGGAGGTTCAACTCCCAATTACCTCAACAGCCAGACCTGTTCCACGTCAAAGTCTTGAGCCCAGAAACCACTCCATTTATGTCTTCCTCTTGAGTGGCATGGATACATCACTTGAAAGAGCAGTTGCTGGCTTCCTGAGTGAGCATTTGGCAGGAAGCTGGGTTGGAATTGGAGCAGGGACTCTGCATCCAAGTGGCACCTTAACCAAATGCCCACTCCTGGATAAGAATTCTCATTTTCCACAAAACTCCAAGAGTGGTAGAGAAGGAAAAATACAATGAAAGGAGAATAAATAAACCGAGGGATAGATAAAGGGAGTTCCTGGAGGACCTAGGCTGAAAGTGAAGGAGGAGATCACTTGTGTAGTCTGGCTATTCCATCTGCAGAGTGATAACACTGATGAGAGAGATACCAGAGGGAGAACCTGAGAGTGGTACTTCTCCATGAACTACTTTATTCCCACCAAAATATGTCCCAAGTGTCTCTTTGTTTTGACCAGGGATTTGAACAGCAAAATTTATGAAACCTTTTTGTAGTGCCTTAACACTCCCAAAGTTGTGGTTGTATGAACTAAAGATCTTTGAAGCAAAAGAAAAAAAAATTCTCTTGATAGAATTCTGTTGTTCAGAGTTTGGGCTGTGACAGGAAAGCACCCTCTCACATAATGCAAGAATGTGCAGGATTTCCTAAAAGACATCAGCCAAGAAGCTGTTGTTTTGGCCCTGCTGCTTACACGAAGCACCTTATAAAACTAAATTAGTAGCTTTCCCATTTACACACAAGACAGAAAAGAAACAGGTCCCCAAGAGATGTTTACATCATCACATGAATCGAAAATACCAGTAGCAAGGTGTGTGTAGTTCTGTCTGCATTACCAGACAATGGATTTTATTGCACTTATTATTTAGTAGAGCATTTGGCTGAAAGAAAAGCTTTCATTCAAAGGAATAATGTGTACTACTCTCTTTGTGATACGGTTGCTATCTGTGTCATAGAGAAAGATTTTTTCAAATGTTGTTACAGATAATGTTTTGTTTATAACAAATGTCAGCTCGAAGCAGAGTTGTAAACACTTTATGGCATCCTAGACACTGCACTGTTGATATGCTTCACTGCTCAACTCTGTAATACAAAGATGAATAGCAGAAAGGTAGGCAAGGCCCAAAGGAGCTGGAGTGAAAATAGTATTTTGCCACTTCCTAGAAATCCTCAAATGCATGAGCATTGAATCAGTCTAATTCCAATATATTTTACCTTTCAAGTTTGAGAACAGTGGTTCATTTTATATAAACCAAAAACGTGTCTGAGAAGTGCTTCACCTTTTAAGAAGCTTGCTTTGAAAGATCAATTCCAACTCAGATACATAAGAAGTTCATTGACCATCAAAACAATTATAAGTGGCAATATAATCACGTTTAGGGAAATTACAAAAATCGTGATGGGAAGTTAAACTATTGACCTGAATCATATATTCAATGAGAAATGGAACAGTTTTCTTAAAAAAGCATAAGAAAATATATCACAAAATACACAGAATGCAAATACCAATTTACAATTGTACCTATTGCCGTCTTCAGGCCTCAGGAAAAGTCTGATGTAATAAGCTGGCTACTTCACTCTGACTCAGTCTCTCTGACCAAATGAAGAACCTTTGGGAAAAGGAGGGAAGAAGTTAGCTAACGCTGACTGATACGTAACTAGGTCAGACCCTGTGTATAATTAGGCAGAATCGGTTTTAATCCACTTGGAGATGATTTCTCTTTTTTTAAATAACAGAAATTTTCCAGATACAAATTAAGCAATTACAGAAGTTATAATTAAGCCGTTCGCCTGACTGGAACGCTAGACTGAAGAGACGAGCAAATTCCTACCCCAAGGGGAAAAAAAAAGTAGCCATTTCAGCCCTCACCGCCAGAGTATATAATGGTGCTAGAGACAGTGTTCTGTGGGACGCCGTCCTCTGTGGTGACCAGGAAGTGGCCACTGACTAGCTGCTGCCCCGCTGCACCCCTTCGTTGGAGGCTCTGGGCCGTGTCCGTGTTACCTCAGGACGGTGTGCACCCGGAAACGTCCGCCTTCCCAGAATGCGTCTTCCATCCGGGTCCTGTGCACTGAGGCTATTAAAGGCGTGCAAGCCCGCCCTAAGACGTCTTTCCCCCGTGGGAGGTGTGTGGGGCTGTTGCGCGTTTGCTTTCCGCGCCTTTTTCCCTTTCTTTCTGGTACTACATGAACAGAACGTGTCCATTCTCCTGCTTCCTTGTACACGGACAGACCTTCCCTCCTGCAGGTACTGCTTTTGGTTTCTCTTTCCTGGACATTTTTCACTCTTTGGTTGAGTTTCTTTGTGAGCGCGGCCTTCCTTCGCGTTAAGTCTGCGCGTTCCACCTGTGTGAAATAAAGTGTTCACAGGACGGTTTGCTCAGTATTTCTACCTCTGTGGGAGACCTGGTTCAACATTTACTAAATTCAAGTCTGAGGCAAGAACGTCAGGAATTCCTTCAGGGAGTTCTAGCCGGAGGGGTAGTTTCCTGCGGGCCGCCTGCGTCTCTCATTGCTGCCGAAACGGACCCATTCTCACAACCTTAAGCAGCACAGAGTTATTGCCGTACAGATATGTTAAAAGTCCCGCTGGGGTAAATTCAAGGTGGCAACATGACTGTGTTCCTCTCTTAATTCTCTAGAGGACTCGTACTTTTTTCTTTTCCCAGCTTCCGGAGGTTGCGCATATTTTCTTCGGTCTGGGACCCTTTCAAGCCAAGCAGTGCTGTGTCCTCCTAACCTTTCTTACATGGTCACATGTTCTGTCTCTTTTCGCTTCCTCCCATGCCCTCCACTTTCTTCCACTTCTAAAGACCCTGATTGTTACCCCAGTAAGGTAATTTTTGCCGTGTAAAGGAAGATAGTCAAAATTCTTAAATATCAGGAAGTGAGCATGCTTGGGGAGACATTATTCTGGCTACCACTGGAGCTAACTGGAGTGGATAGTGGCCGTGGTCATTATTTAGAGTGGTGCATGGGGGGCCTGGCAATGCATGCAGTGTGCTAAACTGCTTGTAAGGTTGGCATCCCGTGTTGGAATACTGGTTCTAGTCCTGGCTGCTCCCTTTCCAAGCTAGTATCCTGATAATGTACCTGAGAAAGCAAGAGAACGTACCAAATACTTAAGTCCCTGCTGCCTATGTGGGAGTCCTGGCTCATGACTTTGAACCGGTTCAATCCTAGGCCATTTGGGGAATAAACTAGCAGGCTGAAAATTCTCCTGTCTCCATTTCTTGACCTCCTCTCTTCCTGCCAGTCTGCCTTTCAATCACATGTTTTTAAATGGTGCTTTTTAAGAGCCTAGCCACCCACGCATGAGTGAGCCTCCGGTCCTTTCTGTGTCATGAAAAACAAGCCATTTTAAAATTTTATGTATAGCATTAGCATGCTATACATATGTTTCTCTGGTCCTCTTGCCTAATACAAACAGCTTTAAACAAGTTAGAAAATCATAAGCCGTTCAAAAGAAGAAAATTTCATGATGAAGTGCCATTTGCTAGAAGGACCTACAAATATCTGAAAATGCAGCTGTAAAAAAAGATGAAACATAATTGTGTCAATACCCCCTGGAAGCTTCCTAAAGCAACAATCCTTCAAAATGCTGCCCAGCAGGCACATGCACACACGTGCAGGCATGCATGGCTCTAAAATCATTTGGAGAAATGCTTATTAGTACCCACCTTACAGATTCTTAACACACCTTGACATTTCAAATGCTTCAGAATTTTTCCAGAAAAGAAGCACCTGTATGGCACAGCTTTGGCTTCTTGAAAAATATAAATTGAAATTCCAGTGTTGGTTTGACTTTGCTTTCAGACCTGCTGTGCTCTTGCTGATCCCGTGCCCATCTATGTGAAAACATGACCTGCCGTTTCATTTATAACTCCTCCTGCTAACTTCTGAAAAGCATACAGCACACTGGAGACACCCTTAAGGGTGGTTTCCACACTCGTTTTTATTGCCCAGTGCTTCAGGGTAATTGTGCTTGAGTGTTTGGATGTATATAAATATGAGGGTGCTCCGGCTTCCTAGAAAATGACATTGAAAGTAAGTGGATTGGGGCACAGTGTTGTGGTGCATCAGGTTAAGCCATTGCCTGTGACAGTAGTATACCATATCGAAGCGCCAGTTTGAGTCACAGCTGTTTAGCTTCTGTTCCAGCTCACTCTTACTGAGAGTGGCAGTAGATAGCCCAGATATTGGAGCTCCTGATACCTTAATCAGAAACCTTGGTGGAGTTCCAGGTGCCTGGCTTCAGCCTGGTCTAGCCCCAGCTTTTTGCAGCCATTTGGGCAGTGAACCAGTGAGTGCATTATCCTCTCTTTCCCTGCTTTTCATATAAACAAAATACAGCTTTAAAAAAAAACATAAGTTGGTTTTCATGTCAAAAATGTTGAAATTGCTGCAGGTTTTTGATACTATCTTCTTTTGAAGACCCCAAGAGTAGTATATCATCATGTAAGTTATATGTAAGCATTACTATACTAATATACATATATAACAAATAGATCATTTAGATTAAAATTTAACAGCACATTTTCATTGATCTTGATAGTAACAGTTGTGCATACTTCTTATAGTTAATATATCTCAAAGAAAATATGCCCTATGTTTAGGATTGCCTTAATAAAACCTGAATTAAATTCATTCTATCACTGAATTCTCTTTCAGTTTTAATGCTTTGGCCCACTCCTCATCAGAGTTATAACATTATGACTGTTTCTACTTCACAATGTCATCAAGAAATTATACATCCTAGAAGTATCAGCTATTAGCCATCCATTTTATTTTTATTTGATTTAGCTTATCATCTTGGATCTATAATGTTTTTGTGGTTTTCGTTGCATTCCTTTGTTTTACAGAACACATTTTAAGCCCCTGGTTCATTTTAGGAAGTTTCATTAGAAGGAGAAAATACAGCACATACTCACAGTCCCATATATGTTTAGCACAGTGTGCTGACATGACCTCAAGTCATGGAGCACCCTTTTCCTTCAGCACCTTGCCTAAAAGAAAGAAGAGGACTTGTTGATACATATGTTGCCCATATATTCCTGTGTCAAATATTAGTAAAAAAAATAATTCTTTTTTTCTCTTTGTCAGCAAAGATCAGTAAGTGGTAACTCAATGTTTTCCTTTTATACCTTACTGAATTGTCTTGCCTCTTACCCTAGGGCCTTTCCCTGTATCTGGATCTGATGTGCTAACCAACTCCAATATCAGAGCATAGTGCATGGTAGCACTCAGTAGGATGAACTCTGGGTGGTGGTTCTGGGGATCAGTGTCAGGAAGTTGGTAACAGACCTCCCTGAGAAAGGCTGATCTACTTCCATAAAAGGTTGCACATCCTTGATGGACCAGAAGCTTGGGAATTATCCTGGTGTGGAAAGCAGAGAAAAACAGAAGGAAACACTAAGAGGAACCATTTATCTCCAGGCCTCAGTTCTCTTTTAGAGGGACATTTTAGGAGTAGCACTCTTTTTCTCTCTTGGGGAAGAAGAGTTAATTTTTGGCTGCATAGATTGCCTGACATACATGCCTCAACCCTTTGCTTTTCTCCCAACAACCTGCCCCTATCCTGCAAATAAACGAGACACCTTATGCTCTGTCCCCTCCCCTTCTGTTACATGGGGTGGTGAGGAGGCCAGGGAGGAGGGGCAGATCAGTCCCTGCTCAGGAGGCCCATGAATGCTCAACATAGTTGTCCAATTCCAGAGTTCCTCTTGACTCCACTGTTGTGCTCTGAAGTCACATTCTCTTAGATATCTCAGTCTCTGCCTGCCTAGCTGGCTTGTTCACGTCTCAGTGGTTCCCAACAGGTCAGAAAAATCTAATAGTAAAATACTATGGGATCTTGGGTGAATTTACATTAACCATGCGTGTCTCCAAATGGCTAATAATCACACTGGCACACACCATAACGCTTAGCATGTGGGAGGTGCTGAGTCCTCACATTTCCAGTTTCTTAAATAGTAGGTACAAGATCTGTTAAGGGAGGGATTGGTACTCTATTTTACGGTGAGAAAATGGATACTTAAAAAAAGGAGTAAAGTATCATGGTCTACTCTTTCCTGAAACTGACACATCAACAGAAAGCATTTAGAACATCCAGCTTGGGATTTGGCCCCCTTCCAGAAGAGCAAACAGAATGGAGATGTGGGGTTGAGGTATACATCTCATACAGTAGCCAGGGATCCAAACCAGCTAAATGATTGTAACTCTGTAGTGGTCTGTGGGGTTAAGAGTCCAAAAAACCCTGTTCTATTCCAAATCTTTATATCCAGTGTATTTTTAAGTGATACAATTTAATGGGTTAAGGCTGACATTTTTTGAGGGAAGAGCTGTGGGGCAGAACTTTCTTGATATGGATGGACTCGTGTGTGAATGTATGTATGTGTGTACTAGGTTGCAGTGTAAACTCTGATTTCCTGCCATGAAGTATGATAATATTAACTCCATAGTTCCATCCTTTTCAGTTTATCATAGAATGTTTTCATGGTTTTAAGCCTGGTTCTAACCATTCTTTTTTTCTGATAGTAACATTTTTCTTTTTTAATTTTAATTTTTAATTAATATTTAACAAATTAGATACAATTCAGTGATATCCCCCTCCTTTCTCCCTTTACACTTTTTTCTCATCTTTCTTTTCTATCGCTCCTCCAATCAACCACCATCATCTTTTTATTCTCTTTCTATCTCATGAGCTTGACGTTGTCAAGCAATTTTCCTTCCCTGATTAGAACCTTGACTTCTATCAAGAAAAGTATCTGCATTGTTGAATTTCTTCTCTTTTTTTTGTGATTCTTAGGATGTCGAACGTTGGCGGCAACTTGAAATTATACACGTCTGTTCTCAGGGCATCCCCAGTCAGCCTACTGCTGACACACTGAGCACTTCCCTGACACTGGCCACCAGATCATTAGCAGTGGTTCAGTGGTGGTCCTACTGAAAAGAAACAATGAGGAAGAGCATGAGATGACTGCCATGGCAATACTTGAAATTTCTGGAATCCTCAAGTGAAGACTCTGTAAGACATATTGTCTGCATTTGAAAGTACACTGTCTAGTGAGGGCTTCAAGCCAAGAACACCGGGATAGTTTTGACCTGAGCCTTGACATCTCCCACTGTGTCTTCTGTGAATATCCATCTAGGAGACACTGGACATGAATCAAGCCAACTTTGTTTAGAAGATTTGGTGAAAGACTGCTGCCTCCCTACTGCTTGGGCACTCTGGCTGCTATGTCCAGGAGCAGCAGGAATAGGTGAGGATCCTGAACATGTTGGTGAAGGCACTGCCATCAGATGTCTTGGGGGCAAATGCTCTGGCCACGCAAGATCACAAACATCATCCCAGTCCAGATGGTGGGGGTCAGTAGCTGGTGACAAAACTGACATTCTGCTGGAATTAGTCAGTGTCTTCTCTGGGGCCCAAGCCAAGAATCTACAATGTAAGCATCTTTCCAAGTGATTCTACTGACTGGTGAGTTTGAAAACCATTGCTATGGGGATTCATGCCCTACTGAAGGAGGTGGGAGTGGGCCCAGGCATGGGTGATTGAGCAATAAGCCCCGAGAGAAGCATCACAGGTATTGTGTGCACCAAGGCCAAATGGGCACACACCCAAGGCCTGAGATCAGTGGTCCTCACACACCTGAAGCCAGCTGGACAAGCAAGCATAGCTTGCATGCCCATACCAAAGGCCATCAGTATGATCAAGAGGAATTCTCACAAAGGCAAAGGTTCTTGGAAGGCTCAGATCATTGTCTTCCAGGACAGCAAGGGGACCTGGTCTGTGACACCCCAGTTCAGATCTTCCCCCAGCTGTGGGGCCAGAACCCCAGCTCAAGCCTAACTGTTCTTAAAGTCTCCCATTTTAACGTATTTTTCCAAGCTGCAATTGAAAGATGAGAAGAAATCTCTGTATAAGTCAGTAGTGAGTGGGAATGTGGCAGAAAGCGGAGAAATAGGTAGTGAAGTAGCTTAGGATGACTACATAAATTTTATTCTTTTATGTAATGGGGAGCATTAAAAGGGGCTTTTTGCTCAAGGGGCAGTGGGATTTTTTTTGCATTATAAAGTGATCCCTGTAGGTGCTGTACAAAAAGGGAATTGAAGAGGGGGAATGGATGCAGGGATGTTGTAGCAACTGTGGATGAGACACAGGTGACGTGTTGAAAGATAGTAGTAGTTAAAGTTTAAAGGAAGGAGTTGAATGTACACACCTGACTCAGAACCATAATGAAATATTTAATAAGAATTTCTTCTTACACAAAGCAGAATTAGTCGCAAGGACTATGTGCAGCTGATATTTCTGTGTCTAGAACTAGAAGTGTAAAGGTTACAGTGCATGCACATAGGAAGAGAAATTACAAAGTGTAGGAAGGAAGAACAAGTGGGAAGCTGTGAGGCTAAGCTGAATTCCTGGACTCAGGAAACTAGAACCTAGCTGTGCCACCACCTCCAGTCTCCTGCTCACATGATGGCCAGTTCCTGAGTAGGAAGATGACACCATTTCTCAAGGGACTAATATGCAGCCAGCTCCTGACTAAAAGAGGCTGAGGGCCCAGCCACTGCCCCACACAAGCTGGAAGAAGCACCAACTAAGCAGCCACAGGAGGGAACTATACCCATATCCACTCTCTTCCAAATTATTAGCAAATATTTTTCTTGAAGTTCATCCTAACTAGAAAGTAGGTAGGGAAGGGAATTCTGAGAAATGTGCTTCCAGCTTTGCCAAACTGACACAACTCCATCAAGATGGTGTTTCCTTATGCACAGGAAAAAGGAGCTTTTAGGGTTGTGTGTGCAGAGAAGATAATTCTGGAAGGGAAAATGCTAGATAACAATGCAGCAAACAGTAGCCCACACTCCTAGGCTCTCAAAGGACAACAGTTTATATCTTTTCACACAAAGCAGACTGTAGATCTTGGCACTTCTATAAGCCAGCTCCCTGACGTGTGGCCATGGCAGAATCCAGATGTGTTTGTACCTTATAGATTCATCATTCTGACATAAGACCCTCACTGCTGTGAAGAGAGATAGTATACCTTCCATCATCTAAAGCAAAAGGTGAATTGTTCTCTGTTCACACTACTAAGACTTCATAGAACATTTTGTGATTGACCACAGAAAGAAATCTCCAAATATTTAAGAGTTTTTCTCTTCACCATCACCAACTGTTGTCTCATGGCGGGCACTGTAGACATAGCACTCTCATCAGTTGATGAAATATTGCTCTGTATGTCAAAATGTTAAAATGGCATATCCTAGAATTCAGGCACACACATTGCCAATGTGCTATGATTTTTACATGGCAGCTAAAGTGCCTGTTCAAGTAAATACTCTGTGCTCTTCTGCAGCCCTGGAGACATCTCAAGGGTTGAGGACCCATATTTAGGTCCCCACTATGTTGCCTGGGCAGAGAAAAGTTTCACTTTAACATTGCAATAATTTTTATGCAAACTGGGTTTGTCTTGAAATGCTTTAGTTACAATTTCTTGACACCAAATGAGTCTTTTTTGTTGTGACAACACCGATTCATCAGTATCAACTGGGTATTTTTAAGGAAGATTTAGTTTACTTGTTTGAAAAGCAGTGTTACAGAGGGAGAGAGAGAGAGAGAAAGAGAGAGAGAGAGGTCTTCCACTTGCTGGTTCGCTCGCCAAATAGGCTGCAATGTCCAGAGTCAGGCCACACCAAAACCCAGAGTTTCTTCCAAGTCCTGCCTGTGGGTGCAGAAGCCCAAGCACTTGAGTCATTCTCTGCTTCTTTCCCAGCCACATTAGCAGGGAGCTGGATTGGAAGTGTAGCAGTCAAGATCCCTACCAACACCCATGTGAGAGGCTGGTGCTGCTGGTGGTGGCTTTGCCCATTACAGCACAGCACTGGCCCCTCACTTCAGGTCTGACTCATGGAGTTATCACAGCCTGCACAGGATGTGGGAACCTTCCTTCAATCTTGTCCCAGTAAAGATATCAGCTACAAATAAGAAGTCCTGCACACATCTGGGGGATTTATGCTCCCCTGATGCTCGCTAGTTCCCCCATGTGATTCACACAATGCAGGAAAATGCTTTATTTACGGTTTATTACAAAGAATACAAGTAAATGGCCAGAGGCTGAAATTCGTGGGGTGAGATTGGGAAGGGTCCAAGGGCAGGAGTTTCTGTTTTTGGAGAGTTAGAACACACCAACACCTTGTATATTTGCCACTTGGGAAGCTCCCTGAACCCCATAGGCATGACTGATAAAAATCATTAGCCATTGTTGATTGAATTCAAACTCCAGGACTATCTCTGTAGGTTAAGTAGTGGGTCTAGACATTCTAAATTAGTAATGCCTCAATGTTTCTGGGGACTGGCTCCTTCCCAAACTCCTGCCCCCATTGACTCATCTCACTAACACAGAAGGCATTCTTATATTCAAGAAATTCTGAAAAAATTAGGAGGTCATTGTCAGGAACAAAGGAGGAAGACCAAATATTTGCTATTCGTTATATAACACATCTAAGGATGTTGTGCCAGGGACAGGAAACTCAGGAATGTGGGGTACTGCCCACTGGTAAGGAAGGGTTGGTTGTGGAGGAACACAGTTGAACTCCTAGTGTCACCGAGAGCTGTGACATGCTCCCACCAGATAGCAGAAAGGCAGCACGAACAAGGAAGTGTAAAAGAGCCTCCTTCCAGATACTGCCTAGGATAAAACTGCAGCATTTGCAGTCCCTTCTTGGACAATAATTAGGTATGTGTGGAATATCTCAGAACTGAGAGTAACAGAACTGAAAACTTCATGCATGGAAGACATACCAGGTCTGTCCAGGAATACAATAGTCTAACCTTGGGTGCTTTTCTCCAAAACCAAGAAGTTTATTTTGGCTGTTGTCACTTAGAAGAATAAATAAGAGATATAACATAAGCACTTACTTAAAACTTTGCCAGAAATCAGTAGATATAATAAAAAAATGTTAGTGGTATATTTCTATGTGTGTGACATAGAAAAATGAATTATCTGTAACTAGAGAACTAGAAAGAAATTGAGCATTATCTGTCATCATTTTTGCAATCTAGATAACTATGTGAGTGATAGGGATAATTGTTTTGAATTAAAAAACTTATAGATGCTTCCATTTAAAATGAAACACAGCCATGAAGACACTCCAGAAAGGTAAGGAAAATTAATCTCATTTTTTCCAGCTTTCAAGATTCTGAATAAGTGGTGATTTCCAAATGATGAGAACGAAAATGTTCTTAAAAGATGACATGAAGAAATCCTACATTACATAGACTATATACTGTCTCTTATTCCACAGAAAGAAAACTGTTTCCTGGTTTCAAAAACTTTCTGTTAAAACCACTCAGGTCTCCCTTCCTTGGATTATGGTGTTTTTTTTTTTTCCATTGATTACATTGTATTATGTGATACAGTTTCATAGGTACTGGGATTCTTCCCACCCCTCCTCGCACCCTGCCCCCGTGGTGGATTACTCTACCTTGTTGCATAACCGCAGTTCAAGTCCAGTTGAGATTCCCTCTTTGAAAGCATAAACTAAACATAGAGTCCAACATCTTATAGTCCAGTCAAGTTCCACAGCTTCTTGGGGAGACCCTGTCTGGTCCGAGGGCAGAACCATCAGAGTATCATCCCGATCAATTAAAAGCTCCAACATACCCCTCCGCAATAATTAACTTCATTGTGGAATTAATTGATATAGTATTGAGTAACCAATATGTTGAAAATAAATGTGATTTCTTAGCCACATTTTGTGGTCACCTCATTAACATTTCAATTTTAGTTTATACACTACGTATTACATAACATACATAAAATAACATGTTTTACATAACATCATTTCATCTTAAATTAAGGCAAACATGTGATATCTAACCTTTTGGGATTGGCTCATTTCCCTTAGCATTATGGTTTCCAGTTTGGCCCATTTGGCCACAAAAAAACTGCATTTTGTTTTTTTTAATAGCTGAGTAGTGTTCCATGGAGTAGATGAACCATAGCTTTCTTATCCATTCTTCTGCTGATGGGCATTTTGGTTGCTTCCATGTTTTTGCAATTACTGATTGTGCTGCTATGAACATAGGGGTGCATGTTGGTTTCTCATAAAACAGGTGTTTTGGATATATTCCTAGGAGTGCTATTGGTGGGTTTTATATTTATGCTCAGGAGGTTGGCTAATTTGAAACATTCCAAGAAGCACCCCTTTCTAAAAATGTCCCAGTACTAACAGTTAGAAGGTACTCATAATCTTCTGTCATCTCTCTCTGTGTATTTAAAATGCAGTATCTGTTAGATAAGAGGGGTACAGGTATTTTTCAGAATCCTCATGTTAATATAATAACCAAAGAAGTAATTAGGTGCCTTAAAGAAAGAGAGCCTCTAGATCATAGCCTGAAAAGGTAAAATGCTGAAATAAATATAAGTTCTGTGTCCTCTGCTCTGTGTCTTCCCACCTTTAGACTGAATCTACCAAACATTCTTCATTCTGAATTCTTATCTCCATGCCAATTCCTTTTTTATGACATTTTATCCCATCTTTATTGAGGAATGATTAATAAACATTGTGCATATTTAAGGTCTTGATTCACATTAGCATCATGACTAGATTTATCTCAGGCTAATAAATCACTTCATATAATCCTTTTTTTATTTCCTGATGAATCCAGTGAATTTCTCTTAGTAAATTCTTAGATGTATTAACTATAGTCACCATGCAGGAAATTAGATCTCTAGAATTATTCAAACACTATCTGGGAAGTCTGTACCCTTTCACCACCATCCACCCTACCCCCAGTCAAACCTTCTAGCCCCTAAATACTGTCACACTCTGGTTCTATACCTTTGACCTAATTTCCATTTTTTACTTTTAAGAATTTTTTTCTTTTTATTTTACTTCTTTTTATTACTATCATTTTATGATACAGTTCCATAAGCCATGGGATATCCCTTATCCCTTCCCCAACTCCCCACCCACACTGAGTTCCCCTATATCATTACTATAGTACAGTTCTGCATACACAGTCATATGTCCATCATTGCGGACATGGACAATGGCAGCGAGTCCAGCATGCTATTGTCAAGATATAGTAAACAGTTTCATTGGGAGTCCATCTTTGTTTGGAAGTAGAGATGCATATTGCATTGTATCCTCAAATTTAGATTTGATAGTCTCCATTACACGGTTACTACACATCCCCTTAAATGAAAATCCACAATACAAAATCAACAACTGGAAGAAAAATAGAAATTTACAAAGCCATGAAGTTAAATAACATGCTGCTAGATATGATAGTTTCCATTACACAGCTATTATATATCCCCTTAAATGAAAAGCCACAAAACTAAATCAACAACAGCAAGAAAAAAGAAGAAATTAACAACACCATGAAATTAAATAACATGCTACTGAACAACTAATGTGTAACTAAAGAAACGGAAAAGAAAATCAAGAATGTTCTGGAAGAAAATGATGCTACTATATGATCTATGAGCCATTGAAGAATTTAATCAGAAGAAAGTGTTTTGAAGAGATGAAACTAACAGAAAACATCAAAATCTGTGAGATACAGTTTCTGTTGATCTTTGTTGGTGAAATGTGTCTCCTGTAGGCAACAAGTAAATGGGTTTTATTTTTAATCCAGTCTACTAATCTATGACATTTGATTGATGATTTTAAGCTGTTTACATTCAAGGTTAATACAAATAGGTGGTAATTGGTTTTGTGAGTTTGGCAATGGGTTGTTCATTGACTTAGTCTTCTGTTGTTATTTTACTGGGATGTTCTTTGCATTTGCTTTTGGTTTTGGTGGGCGCTATTCCTTTTCTCTGCAAGAGAACATCTTTAAGTATCCTTTGTAGGGCAAGTTTGGAAGAGGCATATGCTTTTAACTTTTCTTCACTGTGGCAGAATTTTGTTTCATTTTCAAAGACGAAGTAAAACTTTGCTGGGTACGTTATCCTGGGCCAACAATGTTTTGCTTTTAGAATCTGGAATATGTCACTCCATTCTCTTCTAGTCTGTAGAGTTTCCTTGGAGAGGTCTCCTGTGAATTTAATTGGCATTCCTTTACATGTCAGTTGATTTTTTTCACGTGCACATTTCAGGATCTTTTCCTTATGTTCAGTTGAAGAGAGCTTGATGATTATGTGTCTTGGTGAAGATCGTTTTTGGTCAAGTCTATTGGGAGTTCTGTGCCCCTCCTGGATGTTGTTTCCCAATTCTTTCTCTAAATTAGGGAAATTTTCCTTATTATTTCATAAATACATTTGTAAAACCAGCTTCTCTTTCTAAACCTTCTGCAGATATATTCTCTCATAACTCTTATATTTGGCTTTTTAATAGTGTCTTTCAATTCTTGAATACTTTTTTTTGGCCTGATCCAGCTCTGCTTTCAGCTTTTTGTTTGTTTGTTTCCCCTTGGTGACAGGAAATATCTTCCAATTCTAAGATACTTTCTTCTGCCTCCTTCTAAGTTCGAGAGTCAGAGAGATCTTCAGGGAGATTAGGGCAGTGGAGACATTTGGGAGCTGCATCACTTTGACAAACCCAACAGGCACAGCAAAGGCCTGCCATTGCTGGCAATAGAAGTTATGTGCAGAAATTCTAGGAAAAGGAAAGTAGAATAACTCTGCCTGCCAAGTTATCTCAGGGCACATAAGTGGAGAGGTAGCTGTGAAAGGTCATCAGATATTCCAAGAATTTACCCCTACTCTGAATTCCTGGAAAATCATTTCAAATGCTGAAAATAACCAGCTGATATGTATGGCTAAATACATTAGTGCTTCTGAGGGCAGAATTTGCAACCAAACTGCTCTGTGTTTGAACCTACTGGGGCTTTTAAATTTTTTATTTATTTGAAAGGTTGCAGGGAACTGGGTTTGGGAATGCTAAACTAGGCAAAAGCCAGGATCCCAGCACTCCCTCAAGGTGTCCCATGTGAGTAGCAGGGACTCATTTTCAAGCCATTATCTGCTGCCTCCCAAGTACATTAGCAGAAAGTTGGATAGAAAGCAGAGACAGGATTGGAACCCAGGTGCTCCTATATGTAATACGAGTGTCTCAAGTGTCAGGTTAACCTGCCCCCAGAGCTATCTCCTGAGTATTTTAAGCTTAAGGATATTAGGGGGCATCTCATCAGGAAAATCATGCTAATCTTTTCCTGTCCTGTGTCTCCTGCTCCTGTTTCTCTCCCAAAGATAATTCTATAAACTGGAAATATCCCCCCCAAAAAAATAGTCATTAGTCCTAGAAAGGTAATTTTTCTTTGTCTTTTGTAGATTCACTCTAGAAATAATCCTCACATAGAAGTAGGAAGGAGGAACACTGCTGAGAGTCCAGAAAGAATCTCAATGGGCAATCTCTTCTTTCCTTCTGTTACTACTGCTGTTATGCTATCATGTTGTACTTGACTGTCCATCATCAAAGCCAGCATGAAAACAGGTTCCCTAGGTTTAGAGGCAATCATGTAAAACTGGGATTAATAAACTGGTTATGCTTCTCTTTTTTTAGCCTGTCATTTGTTGTAGAAGTAAACAAAGTAAACAAGTAAAGGAACTTTAAAAAGCTGCTGCCTACAATGTCAGCGTCCCATGTGGGTACTGGTTCAAATCCCAGCTACTCTACTTCTATCCAGCTGCATGTTAATTGCCTGGAAAACCCAGCAAAGATGATGCAGCTCCTTGCATTCCCACAACTACATAAGAGAAGAGATGAAGTTACTGCCTCCTGACTTAAGACTGGCCCAACCCCAGTTGGTGTAGCCATCTAGAGAGTAAAGTAACAAATGGAAGATATCTCTTCCACTGTCTCCTGGTCCCTGCCTGCCTTCCCATCTCCCTATTCCCTGGCCGTCTCTCAGTCTGTAGTTCAAGCTTTGAAATAAGTTTTTAAAAGTGATAACTATCATGTGGTTTTTGTGAGATGCAATCAATACAAAATACCTGTCAATAAATGAGGAGGATGATATCAATGGCTATGATGATGAAAGAGTAGGGATAAAGGAAGACAAAAGGAGATCAAAATTGAAAGCTGGAAATCAAAGACAGTGTTCAAATTTATCTTTATGTTCTAGTACCAAGCATAAAACCTGAAGTTTTGTAAACACTTAAAGTATTCGTTGAATTAATTAAATGAAATAATGAACTTATCCTAAAGTATCAGAGGTATTTGTTTCTTATCTTTGTTAGCCTTGGAAGACTAAAGAAGGCACAGATGTAAGTGGTAGGAAGCTGTCCTAAGGAAGGGAGCTAGACTGGATATAATTTGGGGTGCTTGTTAGAAAAACTCTGTAATGACAACCATTTCTAATTATGCCAACCAAATTCATTATCTTTATATCACGATTGGAAGAAAAATGTCAAGGTCAGTGAAAAACACAGAGCTGCAATGGAAATTCTGGCACACATGAGAGATAATTGGGTGTTCTTGCTGAGTTCCCCCTTATTAGATTGGATGTAATTGTTTTTAAAACATCAAGACATAATGACAAGTCTGTATTTCAATATCACCGTGATGCAATAATCAAAAGGACATTTAAAATCCACTGTACAATTACAGTCCTATTAAATCTAAGTTAACTACCCAATTGAGTCACTAAATCTAATCTGTTACCTTGCAACACACACACACAGCGCATTTACATCGTGACTGAATCATAACCAAACTTTGCTCTGGGAACAATTCTGCAATAACATCTTAGCAAGAGCCAGGTGACATGAACCTGCAATAACAGTTTGAGTACAGACGCACTGGGAGCCTGGGACTCATATTATCACATCAATAAAAGGGCACAGGGCCAGGACCACTTGATAGGTACATGCAACAGGCAGCCCAGTACTCGTTGTTGCTGTTCCCCACTTAACCGTGACACACGGGCTCTGAAAGCAGGGTTTGTTGTGGCACTCAAAATCTTGACTTGAGGCTTCTCTATTTTGCCTTGAATAACTGCTGTGGGATCTTCCAGGATGATTCCTACTTCGCATTCCTCCACCCACCACAATAAAAAAGAAAAAAAAAAAAACACTTCAAAGAGTCTAAAATGGGACTGGCCTCACAATATTCAAAACGTTTTCCCTCTTGGACTAGGAGGTCCACCATCTTCATTGTGCCTAAAGAGTCTTAAGGGGAAATAGTTTTGAAAAGACAGCCATCAAGTGCTCCTGGGGCTGGCAAGAGAAAGAAAAGATCCCATGGGGAGGCAGCTGGCCCATCCAAGTGAGAAGGGGAAGCACTGTGATGGATGACTTCCACTGCAGACAATGCATGGCTATGAAGGACAGGCTTTTGTTCGCAAGTTCCTGTGCTCGCCATCTCTGACCTAACTGTGCAAATGGCCAGGATGCTTGGGACCTCTGCAAGTGAAGGCCCAGCACAATTATTTATGCAAAGACCACTGCATAAACACATCCTGCTTCCATGCAGCCCAGCCAAATGGTGACAGGACTGAAGGTGGAATGTGTCACTATGCAGAATAAGGTTTCCAATCAACAAGATTAGGACAAGCAGTTGCACAGAAAGGTAAAAGTTGATAGATGGGGCCGCTGCTTTCCTAGCAACATATAGAAGGTAATCATACTCAGGTTAGGTGGTTACTAGAGGCACAATTAATGTGCGTTCCCAGCAATATTTTCCTGTTGAAACATAGAAAAATGACAGCTCTAATAATCTGGTGAAATCTGGCACGTTGGTTCTGCAACTGTACATCACTGATCTGTTTTTGCAGTGTGAAGGCCAGGCCCAAGCCTAAGAGATCACTTCTCACCTCACCCATCTCTGGCCTCAGAATCTCTATCCACAAAAAGGCTAGTACTTTTTAGACAAGTAAATATAAAGCTACTGCAGATGTGAAGGCGAGTTTCCTAGGGATTTAAAAGTTACAACATTTTATTAGCCCTTGTCATCATTTATGAAGCTAAAGTTTGATAATAATGAGTCCTGCAAGTTACTAGGCACCTACTTTGTGGCAGGCAAAATATGAAACACTGCAAACAGGCATTACTAAGCCTTGTAAATGTGCGAGGCAACCTTATTATTCTTCTTGTCTTATACAGGAGGAGATGTAGGCTGCTACGTGTTAAGTAACCTGCCCCCAGGTCATATAACTCATAAATGGGTGAGTGAGGTTTCCACCTAGTTTGCCTAAAAACCCACATTCCTCCCACTGTGCCTTGCTGTGCTTATGTCAGAGTCCTGAGCCCCTCAGGTTGTCTAAGAGCATAAGTGTATGGCTTCAAGAAACATGATGTGTTCCCAGAAAGCCTGATGTGTCACATCACTACTGATACATAGCTATCTTCCCTCCCCAACTCAATGTTCTTGGTGACTCTGGGCCTCTCCTCAGAAGGTCTGTCTTCCCTGCTTGAAGTTATCATGTCCCAAAGAACATAATCCCTCTATACATGGTACCTCTCAGGCAGCATGAGAAATGATTTCCTCTCCCCTGAGTCCCAGGTGGAAATGCATCATCGTTCTTGCTCCTCTCCTTCCTCCACCGTCAATCATGAGGCCTCCCATGGAGCACACATCTTTCTTATATTCTGTCTGTATAAATACCTTCATGTCCAATTCCATCTCTGTCCAAGACAAAGATTTGGTGTCCCTCTCTGAAGCACAACTGGAGCCCTGTTGTTACCTTGTTCAGAAATGGTCATTCCTTATCAACTCCACAATAAATCTTCAGTGGATAGTCAATACCTCCTCACCTCGACACCAACCTACATCCTGAGATGTCATTCCCAGTTTTGCCCATCTAACACATAAAACTTCATCCAGAGCCAGCTGGTCAGAATTCTGCTGGGTAGATTTGTTAGGGGAAAGCTAGACACCAAACTTACATTCCAGGGCTGAGGGAGTCTGACAGTGGTCCCTGCTGACATCTGTGCCCTGAGAGGCCTGGAGCAGATAGAGGGGTCCTGCCAGAAGAACTGACACCAGACACAAGATCCACAGTCCCTGTCTGCTGAAAATAAGTCCATTCCCAAGTCTCATGAAATTGGAATACCCAATGAGGTATGATCAGAAGGGCAGCCTGAGATAGGAATTGTCTTTCCTGATTGGAGTTGGAGTCAAAACAAAAACAAAAATGATCCCAGTATAACCCAGGTTTTCAAAGGAGGAGAATATGTCTCAGAGGAAAGAGCAGTTACTTTGATACCCAAATGTTCAATAGCCCTCCTGGGTAGTCTGTAACTTTCTTTGAAGAATATGGTGATCATACAATTATTTTTTAATTACTTAGGTTTGGACTTGGTGCCCTAGTGTAGTAGGCTAGGTTTCTACCTGCAGCACCAGTGTGATGAAGCTCCCTGCTTGTGACCCGGGAAAGCAGCAAAAGATTGCTTAGGTCCTTGGGTCCCTGCATCCATGTAGGAGACCCAGTACCCTGGCTTCAGATTGGCTTAGCTCCAGCCATTATTGCCATTTGGGGAGTGAGCCAATGGATAGAAGCTATCTCTCCATTTCTCCTCTCTGTATAACTCTGCCTTTCAAATAAAAATAAATCTTAAAAAAATTAAAAATCACATTAGTTCAATTTATTGTAGTCAAGGTCACATAAACTCAATCCCCTTCACCCTGCCATAGAGGTAGAAGTTTTGTGAATAGAGAAGCAAATGAAATCAATTATGGATTCCCTCCAAGCTAGCATGACACTATCTATCTTTACTTTTAAATTAATTTTTGGCATACATTTGTTTGGTTAAGTCAAAGATAGAGCATGCCAGCCAATTGCCAAATGCCTTCAAAGACCAGGACTGGGTCAGGTAAAGGTCAGGAATCAGAAACTCCAGCTGAGTTCCCCATGTGGGTGGCAGGAACCCAACCACTTGAGTCATCACTTGGAATCAAGAGCTACAGGAAGGCATTAGACCCACACACTCCAGTATAGAACACAGGCATCCTAACCTGCATCTTAACTTCTACACTAAATACTTAGCTCACCTCTACTTTTTATTTATGAAAATTTTATTAATGAAAATTATTTTTAGTGAAAATTTTGAAAAAAAATTGTGCAATGTCCCTGAAAAAAAAAAAAAAAACCTAAAAATCAAGTCTCACAATTTGGGTAGCTGATTTTATGCACAGCTCTATTCCACAGTTTAGGGGTTTCCTGGCCATTATAATTTTTATTTTGTTCTTATGATATCTTATGATATTTTGATAGGTGGTTGAGTAGAAACAGAGTTTCATAAACCAGGATTAGATATTGCATTATTTTATCTGTCACCTTCCCTGCTACACTATACAGATAAGAAAAGATTACTCTCATTTCAGAACTTGGTTTCAGTTGCATTTAGTAAATTCCTTTGTCATTGTCATAAATCTGAAAAATCACAGAGCTTTGCAGACATTGTTATATACAAATTCTTAGGTTTCGGGTATCAGTGTTTACTGTCTTTGTTCCATAGTCTCTCTAGTGTCTAGCATCAAAAAAACCTAGTAATCTGACACAGGTAAAGCAATTCCTAACAGCACTGATGTCTGAAAAAGACCTAATTCTCTCTAGTTGAAGTAGAAGCCCCAACAGTGCCACACAGAAGCAGATAGTTTGCAAGCGCCTTTTCTAGAACATTTTCTAAGACAGGTCAGCCTGGAGTAATTTTCCAGTTGACTTGTCATATAACCAGGGAACAAGCTCCCACATCACAATGCAATGTAGATGAAAACCTCTTGTAATTTCTCTTGGGTTTTCACATTTGTTCATGTATGATGTGCAAAATCAACAAAGCAGGCTGGTGGGAATCTTTCCTGGCATATAGTGGGTGCTTAATTGTGGGTTTGGTGAATACTGTGGTGAAAATGAGTTAGACATTCTGGTCACTCTGCCTCCTCAAACATCGAGCAGATGCCTCTGAAATTCAATCACCCTGATAGCTACAGAAATTCCCCTATACATGACATTGATTTCCCTGCCAAATTGGCATGAATATAAAGCTAAGGCCAGAGTTCCTTCTAAATAAATTTGAAAACGTAAATGAAGCCTTTTATTTCATGCCTTTACCATGCATATAGCAGGTGTGTGGCATTCATCATCATTTAAACAGCCTTTCAGTATTTGGAAAGTGTGCCTCATCCTAAGCCATAGCTCCCCTCACCAAGGTGGAACCTAAGGTCATATCTCTTTTCCACCTTTGCATTTCAAAAATCAGGTAAATTCGTAATAAAGGTTTATGTATGGAGGGGGAAGTAAGACAGACATGATCATACTTTCCCAGCCAATGGTGGTGCATGAGATGCCCTGATAAATAGCAGTAGTGGCAGAGGCCCTTGCCCAGGGTCCAACATCAGTAATAGGTTCTTCTGTGACTGTGCCCAATCACGGAAACAGTGCGATTTTTACTAACCCAGTATCATGGTTTTCTTTAGGCACTGTATCTGATTGCATAATCTCAGCTAATTATCTCAGCTGATGCTTCCATAAATTTTGTGAGCCCTTAATTTTCTGCTAACACTACCTGAAAAGAAGAATCTGATACTGCCAACTAAGAATGCTGACTTCTATACATTTTTGTCTAGACAGCTTTGGATTATGGAGATGCAAAATTATAAATAAGACACAAAGGAAACATTCAAGGTTCCACAGGTGAGAGGCAGATACGTACCTTACACCAGTATGTGACACAGTGTGATCAGAGTCTGCAATGGCTACACAAGTTAGCAGTGGGGCAGAGGGAAGTCAGGGCCTACATAGGAGGGTACATGGCCCACTGCACCTAGACAGTGGATCCTGGTCATGCTTTCTCTGTTTATGGAGAACCTATCCCCCCTGAAACTTGCATGTCTAAGATGCCAGACACCTTAGTCCTATCACCAGATAGATTGGAAATGAAGCACAGTATAGCCTCAACTGCTAGTCGGCCTCTGTCTTTCATCTGATTGAACCTGTGCTCAGCATCCCTTGTGTTATGGACAACTTTGGTCATGGGAACAGCCCCAAATGCTGTAGGGAATTCTGTTGGCTTAGGTGGAGCTTGAGGGGAAGTGGAATTCACTAGCACAGCCAGCTGCTAGCTTTCGCGGCAGTGAACCCTGGTTTGAGTTGTGCAGTGAGAAGAGGCCTAAACATTTGTTAGGGAGTGAATCCAGTCCCTCAAGGCAGCACCCTTTGAACATCCTCCTCTTGAGGGTACTAGAATATTGTGCCACAAATGCCTTTTTAGCATGTGATTTAATTGAGCTAAAGGCAGCTGAGGATCTAAAGACATAGGAAAAGCTCAAAAACAAGGAGTATATTTTCCTTTTGTAAAGAAAATCTAGGTTTGTCAAAGGTATCTCTTTTTCCCCAACCAGGAAAAGAAAACTCTTAACAACTCATATCAATGGAGAAGACAAGACTGATTTATATCTGCATATCAAACTTGCTAAACTACCCTGGTTTACCGTGCTTTTCCTGGCCATCTTCTCTTATCTCCCTAATTCAGAAGCCTCAAACCCTTGTCTTTGTTTTAGCCCAAGAAGATATGTAAATATAAATTCTCTGAAGTTTCTTATCTCTGCTGTTCCCAAGAGTAAGCACAGTGAATGTGTTGATTGACTTCTATTTATTTTTTCTTGTCAATCTATCTTTGGGCAATTTCATTTACAGGACTCTCCCTGAAGAACCTGAAATAGACACAGGGAAGAGATTTATTTTTCTGTTCTCCCAAAGTCTGCCCACCAGTGTTGCCATCATATATTTAATGTTGCTTCCTTCAACATATTATACAATTTAATGGCTGTGAAGTACCTTGGCTTGGGTGAGCTGCACAGCAAACTCCCTGAAGATATTCAAAGGTGGTGAACAGAAATGAAGCCCCAATTGGAAGCAGAGCAGGCACATGGGTGGGAAAGGTTTGGATAGCGGAACAGAATCTACCTGCATGTGTGGAGGATATAGAAAAGTGCTGAATTGGTGTGATGGTCAGGATCAGGTGTCCTCAAAGTAAACTTCCCATAGCTATGAGAAGCCACCTCATTCCTCACTGCAAGCTGGATCCTGCTTCATATTCTTGCTTTTGTAGGGGCACTTCTGGTCCTAAAGAGATTTGTCTGCACAAACCGTAACAGCAGTGCTTGCTTTGTGAATTGTTCATACAAAAGCCTATTTGCTGTCCTAATAGCAGATTTTACAGCAGAACTGAACTACTTGGAATGTCATATTAATTGTGCCTGGTCTTTCTTCCTTATATGTAGGTAACTGCTGCTGTATCTTCAGGTGGCTAAAGGGGCAAAAGAGTTTCCATCCACTCTTTTCTAAGGGTACAAATCTCTTCAGGAAGGCTCCACCCTTGTGATCCAGTCACTTCCCAAAACCCACCCCTAACATCATCAGAATAGGGAATAGATTTCAGCAAATGAGTTTTATGAAACCCAAAAATCTAGCTCACAGCAAGCCCTCTCCTAGATGAGACTAGGGTTCTCCAAAATATGCCTTCCAAGGCTACACAGAAGATTGCTTCAGGGGCAGTTGAGGGGGCTGGGCACCATTTCACACTGGGAATGCTATTACCCATTTTGTCCTTTTTCAGCCCCTTCTCAAACAGTCTTCATTTAGTGCTTGAGTATATTTAAGGCCTTAGGAACAGATGTAAACCTCTAATAAAACAACCATGCACCTGTTTAGCATTTCTCCTGGCTACAATCATTAAAAGCAAATCATTATTGGGGCTGGCATTAAGCTCCCAGTTAGGATGCCAACATTCCAATATCAAAGCACAGGTTCATGAACTGACTACTCCACTTCTAATCCAGCTCACTGCTAAAACTCGTGGAAAAGCAGCAGAAGATGGCCAAGTATTGGGCCTTTTGCAAACACTTTGGAGAGCCAAATGGAGTTGTAGGCTCCTGGCTATGTTGGATATCCCTAGTTATTGTGCCATTTTGGGAGTGAGTTAGAGGATAGAAAACCTCTCTCTGTCTCTCCTTGTGATTCTGTCAGTCTGGCTTTTATATATATTTACTCTTATTTGAAAGGCAGATTTATAGAGAGAAGAGCTTACTCGCAATGCTGTCACAACGTTCAGAGATGAGCTGATACAAAGCCAAGAGCCAGGAGCTTCTTCTGGGTCTCCCACGTGGGTACAGACCACAAAGGACTTGGGTTATCTTCTACTCCTTTCCCAAACTATAAGTAGGGAACTGGACAGAAAATGGAACAGCTGGGACATGAACTGGTACCCATATGGGATGCTGGTATCACAAGGTGTGGAATTTGCCTGTTGAGCCACAATGCCAGCCCTTCAAGTGATTGAATCTTAAAAAAAAAAAAAAAAAAAAAAGTGCACCCAGTGCAGTAGCCTAGTGGCTAAAGCCTTTCCTTGCATGTGCTGGGATCCCATTGTGCATGGTGCTTGTTCAGACTGCCACACTTCCCAGCCAGCTCCCTGCTTGTGGCCTGAGAAAGCAGACGAGGATGGCCTAAAGCCTTGGGACCCTGCATCCGCATGGGAGACCTGGAAGAGCTTCCTGTCTCTTAGCTTTGGATAGGCTCAGTTCAGGCCGATGTGGCCACCTGGTGAGTGAGACAGTGGACAGAGAAAAGATCTTTCTCTCTGCCTCTTCTTCTCTTTGTAAATCTGACTTTCCGATAAAAATAAATTAAAAAATGATAATACCTTGTTATACCCCTGTACAATAGATACAAATGTGTATTTTCCTTCATTGTTGCCCATTTACATTTGTGAAATCTTCATTAATATTAACTTCCCTTTTATTTTTAAACTTTATTTTAAAAAAATAAATAAGGACATGTATTTGACTTAGCAGATGAGATGCCCGTCAAGATCCCCACATCCCACATCTTAGTACAGGAATTCAAGTGCCAGTTCTGGCTCTTGAGTCTAGCTTTCTACCAATGCAGATCCTGGGAGGCAGCAATGATGTCTCAACTAGTTGAGTCCCTGTCAGCCATTCGAAAGAACTGTGTTTGAGTTTCTGGTTCCTGGCTTATCTTGCTTCAGTCAACCTAACCCCAGCCATTGAAGCAAGTTGGGGGATGAACCAATGGATAAGATCTCCACTTCCCCCTTCAACTGTCTTCACCTCTATCTCTCAAATAAATTAAAATATGAGCTACAAAAAAAAGATGAAAAAAAAGTCTTAAAATTGTAAGGCCTTAGATGTGGCAGAAATGGTGAGAACCCCCAGGTAATTGACGTTTATTGAAGCATCCCTGAGGTTTGATCTCCATGCGGCTCCCTGTTTGGTCACTCAGTTCCTTGGGGGGGAACGTTGGGAGGGAGCTCCATCCTAGAGCAGCAGCCAACATTGGGCACTTTTAAGTAATTCATACTTTGATTCTTTTTTCTTTTTGTAATATTTGCATTAAAATTTCCCCCACTATGGGGCTAGCTTCTGGGGATCAAAATTCAAGTCTCTCTTTTCCTTCCAACTTGCCTGCTGCAGCTGCCAGTCGTTGCATCAGACGCATAGCGTGTGTTCGACAGACGCAGCTGATCTATGTTCAACACTCAGGCGGCATCAATGGCCTCGCCCATATCAGACATGGAAAACTAGGTCATCTACTTGGCAAAGGCCTTGTGATTCATCAGGATAGGATCTGTGAATGGTGTCAATTAACCACACACACACACACAGCTTAGACCTTTGGAGAAATTACATCTTTGTTGCAAAGAGGCCAAATGTCTGAGAATGGCTAAAACCAGACTAGTCATGTGGTTTAAATAATTACAATTGAAGGCCAGTGTGAGATTACCCCAGTGAAACAGGAGCAGGTTCCAGGCCAAGTTTAGTCATGTGGAAAGAGGAGAAGATCCTCACACTGACAGCACAGAATTGAAGGAAAGAACAAATTAGGAAACACCCACAGCCTGGAGACCACAGACAATACCGATGCTCTGCAGGCTTAGCCCTAGAGAGAGAAGAGCAACAAACCCAAGCAATGTGGTGAATGCATTTCCAATTCTACAGAGAGGGTGCAGTCTATATTGCAGGCACTTGGGGCATTTGTTTTAATAACATTCTAAGTGAAAGCCTTCCCTCTAGTAATAGAATTTCTTTCCGTTTTTTTATGAAGTCAAAAATGAAAAATAAGCTAAAGCAAAAGAATTTAATTTTCTGTAATAAGGTTTTGCTTTTAGTCACTTATAAATGCAAAATCATGGGGCCTTAGGTACCAGAAGGCATATGTTGATCGTAGAAATGAAATAATAAAAATAAAATAAAATTTCACAAACTGGCTCATAAATATTGACCTTCCTCTTTCCCCTTCCTCCAGCTCCCACCTAAAATTTCACACGTGTGTTCCCCCTGCACACATACACACGCATATACACATATCCAGACTGTGAGCTGATCTGTTCTCAAGATAGAATACATTTGTTCAATAAATTTATCACCTCTAGGTAGAAGTCCACAGAATTTGACATTGCTGCCAAAACACTCGCACATAGAAGTGGTCAGGAATACCACTCATTCCCAAGTTCCCCACTGGAGGCTGAAAGTCATCAGGGACCCACTACCTAGCAGCACCAGAGTTACCCACCAGATCCTTTCTCTGCAAGGTCAAGCTCATTTTCATCAGCTAAAGTACTGTTTATAGCTCATGCAGACTATAGAATGCACAACACAGCTTCTCAAAGCCTGTGTCCATTTCATTAATTCATCCTAAGTCATGTATCTATTATGTTTTCAAGAAATGCTTGTAAATTTTCCATCAGTTCTACTTAATTTTTTCCTTTTTCTTGAAATAACAGAAGTGTGACTTCCTGTTAGTATGTACTTGAAATTGCCATCATGAACTGTATGCCAATACTATTGGCTCCTTTGTTCTTCTCTCATTGTTTCTTCTCTTTTGTTCCCTCACTCTATACAGTCTTCCTCTATGTTAACTGCCAGTCAGCCTCAGCCCTATGGGACAGGGTATAAATATCAATAGTTTACAATAGTTAGGCAAATTGAATCAGAGCTGTGATCCAACATAATAATCTTCCAGTTGGTTAGATCACCACCTCCTTCTCCCTAATCATGCCTTTTCACTTCTAGAAGTGTCCCTACTTCTACAGTGAACTTAAGCCCTACATTTGGTGCATATACACACAGGAGAATTCATCCTTGAACTCTATAGGCTTACACTAAATAGTTATACATTTCTACTTTTCCTTTGATCTACTCCATCCGTGTTTGTCATAGGGTGACAATACTTATTCCCCTCACCAAAATATATATATGTATGTGTATATATGTATGTATGTATGTATATGTATACACACACACATGCTATAAGTGAATACTAAATTGCCCCATGGCAGGGTAGCTGGAAGGACTGAAGGGAGAATTGACATCCTGTGTGTTTACCTTTATGTTTATGTACACGGTCAGAGAGATTGTGGAAGTTTATGGGCAGGCAGACCTAGGCTCTGAGTTCCAGCCCTATTGATCCTTCTGTGTAGTGACCTTACCTGAAAAAACTAGTGGGGATAAAGTAGCTACTGCAATGAGTTGGAGCTGAATTAAATGAGATGGGATCTTTAGCACAGTGTCAGGATCATGTTAGCAAAAAGTTAGCAAAGAGTATTTTATTTAAATTATTAAATATGATAATAGCAATATTGTTACTAATTAACACCACAACACCTGGTTTTAAAATTATCTTTGTAAATTGTCTATTTTCCTAGGACAGCTCTTCGAGTTGCCTGTCTTCTTATGTAATAGAGCATGGGGACTGATTCTTTGGTCTCAATGTTTGTATCTCTGCCAAATTTGTATGTGGAATTTTAATCATCAATGTGAAAGTATTAGCAATTAGTGCCTTTGGTAAGCAATTAGGCCATGAGGATGGAATCTTCCTGAACATGTTCAGTGCCTTTATGAAAGAGGCATCATATTGGTCTGTGACCCTTTCACTAGCTAGAAGATAAATCATCCATGAACAGAGCAGTGGACATTGACCAAACAGTAAATCTGCTGTTGTCTTGAATTTTCCAGCCTCTGGCACCATAAAAATCAGGATTCTGTTGTTTATAAGACAGTCACTTCATCATATTTTGTTGTAGCACCCCAAATTGCCTCAGAGTAGAATTAGAATTTCAATTCTAACTCCCCAGCATGCATTAAATCATAAGAGATACTAGCTAGTGATATGGAACAAATTATTTAACTACCATGAGATGTAACTTCTTCATCTATAAAATGAAGGTGGCAATAGTAATAATTCCAAATGGCATTATAGCTACTCATGTGTTAATACACATAAATGTTGAGAATTGTATAGTACATACTATCTTATATTTCTAAAAGCTGTGACAGAATGTATTGACATCTACCATGCTGGTTATGATGAAAATTAGAGATAATGCATAAAAAGTTCCCATCACACTTTCTGACTTGAGTGATTGTGAAGGCATAATGTAACTTAGATTTACTTGGGAATATTTTAATAAATGACAATGTCTGTGTTCCACTTGAGTCCAATCACATCCAGACATTTCCAAAATTTGCAAATGATTTTAATATGCAACTAGAATGGAAAGTCACTTATCTGATAACACAGGTAACTCACAAAAATATTTGTTAATACTTATCCTATGTACACATGTATTCAATCCCACAAAAAATGCCCTTGATTTATAAAAGAAGTGTGTATTTTCTAAGAACACCATGCAATTGTTCTGCCAAAATCTACATCTTACCCCGCGGAGGATCCATTTACTAAACACAAGGCAGCTGTCAGAGAACATTAGAAAGTTGATATATATAAAAATAAAGCTTTCAGACAAACTACAGAGCTGCAGAAATGCATGGTGTGTGTCAAGCCTCAATAATTATTTGATAAACTAAACTGACACTGTAATGTAAGTCAATGGGAAAAGATTGATTAGTAAATCATGAATGTGGCTTAAAGCAAGATACATACATGCTAACACACAGTCTCTCACACAAATCCCTCTTAGTCCTCATCTATCAGTCACTGAAATTCTGCCTCCTTCACTGCTCACTTCTGAATCCTTCTTACCGTTTCATGATAGTACAGTTGTTCTTCAGTATCCCTAGATAGGTTCTGGGACTCTCTCTCAAATATCAAAATCCATGGATGCTCATGTCCTGTCCCTCATATAAAATCCCATAGTGTTTGCATAAAACTTTGGCATATCTTCCTGTGTACTTTAAAACCTCTCTAGATTACTGACAAACCCTAATGCAATGTAAATGTTATATAAGTACCAATTATATAATATTGTTCAGGAAATTAAAAGGAAAAAAATCTGCATCCATTCAGTACAAATGCAGCCATTGCAAGCCTAACTACATAGCACATGTCAGCAACAATTTAGTTTTTTATTATTATTTTCTACGTCACAACTAATTGAACCTGCATGTGCAGAACCTGTTGCTAGAGAGGGCTGACTGTAATCTGTGGTCATATAATTAAGTGATATCAGGGAGCAGTCACATCAGACTTCAAGTTCATACCATTCATGCTTGCTGTTATTTAAACAGCATCGTCTTCTACAAAACACTAAAAACACTATAAACACTATAAAAACTGGTGCTCTTAGAAGTGAATGTGTATATGCCCATAAAACCTTGTACATAAGTGTATATAACAGCATTATTCATAATAACCAGGAAGTGAATACAATCCAAGCATCCATCAATGAATGAATGGATAAACAAGTAGTATAAACATATAATAGAAAATTATTGATAAGAATGAATCACCTCTATAGGCAACAATGTGGATGAACCCATATAAATTATATCAAGTAAAATAAACTACATATAAATTTCTTGTGTATAAGGCCAGATATATAATGATCCCCTTTCTGTCAAATGTCTATAATAGACAAAATAATAGAGACAAATGGAGCAGTGCTTGTCTAGGGTCAGGACAAGAGAAAGGATGGAGAGTTAATGGATATGGGATTTCTTTTAGGGATGATGTAAATGTTCCAAAATTAATAATGAGACAAAATATACTCAAGTGCTTGAATTATATACTTAAATAGTGGAACTTTATGGTTAATTAATATCATTATAATTACAAGGTCCCAGTGCACTAGCCTAGCGGCTCAAGTTCTTGCCTTGAACACACTGGGATCCCATATGGGTGTTGGTTCTAATTCCAGCAGCCCTGCTTCCTATCCAGCTCCCTGCTTGTGGCCTGGGAAAGCAATCAAGGATGGCCCAAAGCCTTGGGACCCTGCACCCATGTAAAAGACTCAGAAGAGGCTCCTGGCTCCTGGCTTTGGATAGGATCAGCTCAGGCTGTTGCGGCTGCTTGGGGAGTGAATCAGTGGGCAGAAGATCTTCCTTTCTGTCTCTCCTCCTCTCTGTATATCTGACTCTGATAAAAATAAATCTTTTTTAAAAATTGCAACACATTGGTGCACTTAAAGACAACCTTGATATAACAGCATAAACTTTAAAAATCTGAAACAATATGTATTTTAGGAAGCATTATTTAATTCTTAGGAAATTGTGTCAATATTTTGTTAATATGGTCCACCTCATTTCCTAACAATGAGAGGCATGAGGCCAATAGACAGTGGACTCTGCAGGCCCCAGGGTTCCTTGCAGGCCCATACTACTGCCCAAGAAGAAGCCTGCCTGCTAGTATTCTTGGACTTCCACTGGGCCAGCCTAGAGTTCCTCTCTCCTCACTAGAAGGCAAGAGCAATTTCCAGAAGGCCCTACCTAGAGTTAGTTTCCATTAGGAAATTGCTCCAAAGCTGACCTGCCATCTCTAATGTCTTTGTAAAATTTCTTAAAGCACCCTGCCAAGTCACCTGTCAGAAAGCCACTTGCGCCTTGTCCTATGGTTTACAGAACCTTAATTTTGACTAGGTTGCACAGCGTACCATCTCAAGGAATAACCTGTTTGAGTTAATCAAGGTAACTCATTTTTGTTTTAAGGAGGAGTCTAACAATGGGCAAGATCTCCAGGATTACTTCCCAAGGGGAAATTGACTTGAGGATGTCTTAACAATATTAATTTCTTGAGTTTTTTTTTAAAGGAGAGCACCAAGAAGATGTCAGCCTCTTAGCTCTCCTTCTTGGGTGTGGTTATGTGCAAGTATGTTGAAACTGCAAGGGAAACATTTCTGAAATGCTGAGGTTGGGTGAGCAGAAGTGTGGCAAGAGTTTGGATCCATGATGAGGTCATACAGCTGTTGAATCAATTCTGGAACCACCTACTTCTGACTTCCCATTACATGTAATAATTAAATACTGTATTTCTCAACCTACCACTGCTTGAACATCTATTATATACAATCAAAAGGATCTTACCTAGAGCATCTATCAACCTAAATACACATAGCTCCATCTTGAGCAGGACTTTCTTCTGATCACATCAGTCAGAATTGCCTGGGTTCAATACCCTGGCAGTTGACTGGGTTCCAGTCAGGAGTGCCTGGGTTCAGTATCCTGCCTGGCTCCTAATGCCAGCTTCCTGTGGGCACAGACCCTGGGATGCAGTGGTTTGGGTTCAAGTAGCCGAGTTCCTGCCGTTCATGTGAGGACCCGGATTGACATTCCAGCTCCAAGCCTCAGTCTTACTCCAGGCCTGACACTGCAGGCATTTTGGGAGTGAGTCAGCAGACAGGAATGTCCACACTTGCTTACTCTCTCTGCCTCTCAAATAAATATATCTTGACATTATCGCACAAGAAACAACTGACGTGCAGACTTGTTTCTCTGTATAACTTTTTCCCAGGATAAAATGTCTGCTACCTTTGTTTTATTAAAGAGTATCCTGAGAATAATAGGTAAGCTACTTAAAAGCACTTAGCTCTTAGGGCCCTTTATCTATGTAGATCGCGTGTCCTTCAATCTGTGGTTACAAGGACAAACATCTGGAACAAATTAGATACTGGAACTGATTTAAAAAAAGGCTGGGACACTAAATTCCGATCTCAAATATGGATCATCAAAACAGACCCCTTTTCCTCCTCAACTAACTTTACATAACATAAATATTACATATTTGGACTTTAGAATAAATCTATGCTAATAAGATAATGTATTGAATGCTAAAAAAAAAAAATCCTGGAATGCTCAGCAAGATTTATTTGAAACTTGAATTCTGCTGCTAAAAAAACTTTAAAAAAATTTTGGGGGGAGGGTAGTGGGAGCAATTGCTAAAAGTGTCTTAAAACTACTGTCTTCCTGTAAAAATGAAAAAGCCAGCTCCTATGTGCTTATGCTTCTCTTCTGAGTTTCAATCCAGAACCACTAAAAATAAGCAGCACAAATCTTATAACTGGATGAAAACCTTACCCTTAGCTATGTCCTAATTTATGGCTGGTTGTGACAGGAGCATATCTCAAACCATCTGTTTGGACTGTAACATCCCACCTCCACAAATCATCAGCATTGCACAATTGCAGGCTGAATTGGTAAAGGGATTTCCCCGCTCAATTCCCCCATGAAAACATCCCCAGGGACAGACATGTGTCTCTAAATTCATTCTTTCAATGTTGTCTCCCCTCCACTGCCTTCTGCTCAGCCGGCCTCAACGAGAAGAACACATTATCAGACTGGAAACAGGCCCCCAGACACTGGCCCCTCTTCACTCTTACATTGTCCTATCTGTTGCTCACTGTCCTATTGCCCAACCACTGCTGTAATTTCTCTTGCTACAAAATGCTTATAAAATGTTATTGTAGCACATGATTAAGAATGTTTGCTCACACACAGACATGAGTCCTGGATTCTCCTGCTGGCTTTCTGTCTTGTGTGGTGTCACTGCTACAGAGGTCAATAGAAAGCTGTGGAACCTCCCCCTCCATGGCAACTCTTGGGCTTATATTCTGGTCCAAGTTTTCACAATGCCTCTTGGACAAAAGTAACACATTCAGGTGGAAGAACATTGGCAAGTGTGTGTACTGACCTGTTGAAGTGGCTTGAGGGAGTGGCGTGATCCATAGCACCCAGCACAACCCTGGGTGTATTAAACAACACGTGCATCTTTTCATCTCAGCACAAGAAAGACACCTGTTTCTCATCTCTTGGAGTGAGGCAGAAAGTTCTGAGTCCAGGTTGTCTGTAACCCAGTGGTTGCTTTTATGGACTTGGAAGAATATTCCAATGTGGTCTTTAATCTTTCAGAACTGAAGGATAATCTGTAAAAATCGGTTCTCAGGCACAAAGCTGTTAGTCCCACCAGCTGCTTCTTGCATGACCATGTTGAATGTAGCAATGTCTGAGTGAGGGGTCCAGCAACAGCAGCTAGTTACTCACTGGCATCCTGTCTCCTCCAGTGCTTGCCAAACACTGCAGTTGGGTGGTACCATGGTCCCTCTGTACATCTTCCAAACCTAACTCCTAGAGGACTTTCATGCTTTCCTTTAAAACCCTCTGTGGCTCTTCATTTCCTGAGAAAGGCCTTTAACAGTGTAGTGACTAGATATACAAGCTCTGTCATCTGGCTGCCTGCAGCTAAATCTATGCTTTGCCAATTGCCTGCTGTGTGACCTTGGACGAGTTGCTCAACTTTGCTAAGCCTCAACCTCTGCATCAGCCAAGTACAGATGGGGTACTGTGATAATAAGCCATTGCAACATAGCCCAAGCCTAGTGATGCGTGCCCCATATTATTTTTTACAAATTAAATGCATGCCTGTGTCTGCTAAAATATCAGCTGTCTGGGAACAAGGATCAGCTGGCACAAAAGAGTGCCACTTACTAAACAAATAAGTGAATGGATCCACAAAGTGAATCTTCTCTAGTGCATGGACTTTCAGGAAGTGCATGGAGTTCTCTATCGGGTGGGATAGGGTCCAAATCCTGGCCCTGCTTAGCTTCAGCAAATCCCCTCTAACACATGGCAGCGGGACTTCCTGGGATATGAACAATGAATGCAGCACCTTGAGGATGACTGGGGCTGGGGAGGTAAAATGGGGTCATGCTGGCATGTCAGGGAGGTCTTGAATGAAACTACCTGTTCCCTAGGTTGGGCTGCCTGGGGTGCAGGCAGCTGGGCACCGTGCACTTTGCGGTCTTGTGAACACAGGCTGCTTTGGGAGGGAAGCAGATACATTCTGAGCCTACCACAGCCCAAGCTGTAGTTCTGAGGGAATAGTGTTAAGGCTTG
This sequence comes from Ochotona princeps, assembly GCF_030435755.1. Lineage (NCBI taxonomy): Eukaryota > Metazoa > Chordata > Mammalia > Lagomorpha > Ochotonidae > Ochotona > Ochotona princeps. The sequence goes on from NC_080836.1 coordinate 18,662,891, forward strand.
TGAATAGGGATCTGTGAAAGAACTGCATCTCCAAGAGGGACTGCCAGGAAGAGTGTGAGGCTTGCTGTCATTTAAATATTTCGACCCAGGAAAAGTTGGGGCCCATGTACAAGTTCTCCTTTTGGCCCTCTCCCTACCTCCAGAAGCCGAGTATTCACCCTCTTACCTCCCAGGCTCGATGTTGGGAAACCTTGCAACAGTGCTTCACTGTTCACACGGCAGAGCAGTGGAATACACGACACAGGCTCCATGGCTGAGCAATATATTGGATGTAGGGGAGAATTTGGAATGTGATGGCTTCTCTGGCTGAGTTGAGTATATGAGCCCAGAAGTCTAGTGGGGAACACTGGTGTGGGGGGGGGGGGGAGGGATGATTACTAATTGCACAAGGGTGTGGGTAAAGAGCCAGGGCAGCATGAAGGTGCTATTTGGATTTCTGTTCAAGAGCAATCGCTGTCCAGCTGCAAGGAGAGTGGTTAGCTGATGGCCCGCAGCTGTTAGCACCATCAGCCTTTGTCTCAGTTCCTGAGCTAAGGTTGTGCTTTTTCAGGGAAGCCAAGCAAATAACAAACACATTGAAGCATACAGGCCACCGTCTTTGACCTGGGACCAACCTATTGGGTTGGCCAATATGGGTCCTTGCTCCAAGTTCCTCCTCTGATCTCTTGAGCTTCTAATTCAATCTCAGCACATGCTTTTCTGGAGGACACAACTGACCCAAACGGGAGGAGAGGAGGAATCATTTAGAAAGGATAGAGTGACCTAATATGTGTGGTAAGAAGATCCAAACAGAGATGATCCACAGAAGCACAGGCAGAATTTTAAATGAGAGAAACTGAACACCTCACAGTATTATGAATGAGTGGTTATGTTCCCATACTCTCTAGAGAAAGTTGTCATAGTTGATAACTCCCTAGGGAGGGATGTCTCAGTAGCCAGACACTCTGATTAAGCAGGAAGTTGCTGTTGAACTTGGTCACCCCCCCAGCACAGTACTCTCTGTTGAAGCATTCTGGAACTCTGCTTTTTTCATTGAAATTGTTCTCTGGGGGCACTGTCTTGCTGATTGCAGACCCTCCTCAGATTCTACTTTATCTTGCCTTTGAAGTGGCATAGAGGGCCACAAGTTGCCATCATTGGTAGTGCCTAAATTGTCAACCAATTTATGCATTTTCAAAAAATTTTTGAACAGGAAGAAGTTAGTAAGCCAAGGATCACTGAGGATATAATGATGGGGAGACTGCCCAAAATGACATGCCATCAATGGCTTCCTATTTATCATGACTCACACTTGTACTGAGGTGTGACAGATTTTGTGAGAGAGACCTCCTGTTCATCACAGGATGCCGATTCTGCTTCTGAGATTTTGAGAATAAACCACAAGTCTTTAAGACATTATAAGAATGTATAAGGAGACACAGCTGACCTTCCAATTATTAGAAAAATGCATTTGTCCTTTTTTTAAAATGCTTTTATTTGAGAGGCAGAGAGAGAGAGAGAGAGATTGTATCTACTAATTCATTTCCCAAATGGCTACAACAGCCAGAACTGGACCAGCATGAAGCCAAAAGCCAAGAACTCCTTTTGCATCTCCCACATGGATGAAAGGCCCGAAGCACTTGGGTCATCATGTGCAGCTTCCTTAGGGAATTAGCAGAGACTGCATCAGAAGCAGAGGCAAGACTTGATCCCAGGCACCTTTATATGGACATCAGGCAGCTTAACCCACTGCATCCCAGTACCCACCCCCACTGCCTTTTTCTTCATCAACTTCATGACCACCTTGACAGGGTAAGGTGTCTGATCAGTATTATTCGGGAGCCCAGGACTAAAGAGTTGGAAGGACACTGTACTCTAGTGTAAAATCAGCAAATACTAGGATTGGATTGATCACCCTTCCATCCCAAGCCTCGATAAAGCCTCGATAAAGCCAGAGAACAAGCCAAAGGACCACTGTCCCCTTAACCTAGAATTCCCCCTCAAGCCTTTGTTCTCAGTGTGTAACTGGTGATTTAGCAAGCATATGTTTTTTTGTTTTTGTTTGTTTGTCAAGATCAGGCATCTGGTTCATCATACAGAATTATGGGCAAGAGAAAGGGATCCTTGCCCTTCTCCATTAAAATTAGTGGGAGTTATTGAAAATGAACACATAACAAAATTGATACACAAGGAAGGTAAATTTAGAGTGGCAAGAATGATGAAGGGATACTAGAAGAAAATAACATGGTATCAAAGATCAGTGGCAGTAATGTTCAGTGGAGTTGGGCATGGAAAAATCCCAGTGGCCTCTGGCCAGGGGTTAGGGGCTGGTTCTCAATGTATTTCCATGCCCTGCCATGAAAGTCCAAAGATTTTGTAATGCTTCAGTGTGAACCTGGCCCTTCTATGTTGTCATCTCCTATGAAGTTAGAAAAAAAAAATATATATATATATATACACACACATTTTTTTAATAGGTTGCTTACTCAATACATACATTTCTGTATAGGTATACACATGCCTGTCAATTTGATCCATGATGAACACAACCTCAGGAAATGGCAAACCATTAAGAAAATGGTTATCCTATATTCCAGATGGATGGCAATCCAGCAGAAGATCATGCACTATTTCAAGTCCCTGTACCCCATTTATGAGACTTTATTGAGAACAGGAAAACTCTTACCCAGATGCAGCAGCAGGAGCATAGTAGCCCCTCCCCAAAAGCCACATCCCATCTGGGCTTGGATGGGTCTAGGGAAGCTGAATCTCAGAGGGAGATTTCCGTGCAGGATATTTTTGGGACAGAGATCGAGGGACCCACAAAGATGGAGTGAAGGTTAGGAGATTAGGTACAGAGAGAAAGCAAATTACACCTCATTTGCAAAGGAGGCCTCAGATAAATCTGTTGGGATGGAGAGGGACGATGCTTGTAAGAGATTTCCCACACAGAGGGTGACTCCTGAAAGAGAAACAGCTGTGTGCATGCGTGGAGCAAGTTGAAAAGGGGAAAAAAATAGATGCTGATTCTGGGCAGAACTATTCAGAATGGACCACAAGGGATAAGTGACTAAGTCATTTAAGAGACTCTAAAGTATATGGCTTTCCATAGCTGAAATGGTCTCTCTCTCTCTCTCTCGTAAAAAATGTATTTACTTTTATTGGGAAGTCAGAAATAAGAGCGCAGGAGAGAGAAAGAACTTCCATCTGCTTGTTCACAATGGCCGAAGCTGAGACGATCTGAAACCAGGAGCCAGTAGCTTCTCTAGGATTCCCCATGTAGGCACAGGGTCCCAAAACTTTGGATTATCCGCCACTGCTTTCACAGGTCACAAGCTAGATCAGAAGTGGAGCAGCTGCCGGGACACAAAGCAGCACCCATATGTGATCCTAATGCTTGCACAGGGAGGATTAGCCTATTGGGCTGTTGTACCAGTTCCTGAAATGGTCTCTTATTCATGCAACTCTCGCGTTGTGGGAACACACACACACACACCCCATGCCATATTGTTGCCTGGCCCTGATACCAGTAAAGCAAATTGGGGATTGTAAGCTGAACTATCCACATAAATCCAAACCTGTTGCTTCTTGGCAACTCTCCTAAACACCATGGGGCTGTACTTATGCTCATGCTGCAAGCCAGAGAAACACCAGCAGGTCAGGATTGTGAAATGTACAAGATTAGTGCAAGTCTCTCCAAGGAGATTATAATGAGAAAAAAAATACCAAGATTTCTTTCTTTTTTTTTTTAAAGGTTTATTTATTATTATTGGAAAGCCGGATATACAGAGAGGAGGAGAGACAGAGAGAAAGATCTTCCATCTGATGTTTCACTCCCCAAGTGAGCCGCAACGGGCTAATGCACGCCAATCCAAAGCCGGGAACCAGGAACCTCTTCCAGGTCTCCCACGCGGGTGCAGGGTCCCAAAGCTTTGGGCCGTCCTCAACTGCTTTCCCAGGCCCCAAGCAGGGAGCTGGATGGGAAGTGGAGCTGCCGGGACTAGAACCGGCGCCCATATGGGATCCCGGGGCTTTCAAGGCGAGGACTTTAGCCGCTAGGCCACGCCGCCAGGCCCAATTTCTTTCTTTTTTTAAATATTTTTTATTGGAAAGTCAGATATATAGAGAGGAAGATCCTCTGTCCAATGATTCATCCCCAAATAGCCGCAACCGTCGGAGATGAGCCAATCCAAAGTTAGGAGCCCCGAGCCTCTTCCAGGTCTCCCATGTGGGTGCAGGGTCCAAAGGCTTTGGGCCATTCTTGACTGCTTTGCCAGGCCACAAGCAGGAAGCTGGATGGGAAGTGGGACCGCTGAGATTAGAACCAGCACCCATATGGGATTCTAGCGCATGCAAGGCTAGAACTTTAGCTGCTAGGCTATTGCACTGGGCCCAATACTAAAATTTCTTAAGGAGATAACAGAAGACACTGCTCAGGAATGAAAAAGTTGCTAACTTCAACTTCATATCTTTTATCTGTCAATAGACACTATAATATACTAAAATGGAAAGCTGCATATAGGGAGGAAGCATTTTCAATGCATGTTCCTGACATGGAACTCAGGCCTAAAATTCATCAAGAACTTCTGTAAGTCAACAACAACAATATATTAAAAAAAAAAAAAAAGAATTTAACGGGCGGGAAAGGCTGTTAGAAGCTGACATGCAAAAAAAATCAGAGGAAGCTAGACAGATTCCCTTTTACTTCCTTTCTGCACTGCTCACCCTGCTCTGTGACCTAGAGGGAGCCCACGTGGCCATCTTCTGTGGGCTCTTTGCCCTTGGACTCCTGATTGGATTCAGAAGATAAGAAAACCAAAGAATGATGGGGATTTTAATGACCCTGAGCACCTTATCCCTGTGTCTGTAAAGGTAACTGAGGCCCCTACCAAGCAGCCCTTTCCCTCAACTTTGTCTTCTGGGCTCAAAAAACATCTCCCTCTCTGGTCCCTTCAGACTTTTCTGCACTTTTGTGGAGATTCCCTTTATTGCTCCTCTTTGACATTGCTTGAGTGTGCCGGCTATTCCCTGAGAGGCTGAGTGGTGTATAACTCCATTCAGTGTTAAAACACAGACTAGTAGTGATACAGCAGAATGAGCCAGAGTTCAAGAAAGGACAAGATGTATCTTTTCCTGCCTCTATTAATTAAATGATATTTCTAGTTTATGTAAGAGGTTGCCATCCACAATGGAAATGTTATGTTTAAAAAGTCAAGATCTAGCTATCTGGAATATTTATTCATATGCAGTATTTTCTTCTGAGACATGGTGGCATACAAGAATATGCCTGACACTTTCAAAGCCTCTTGCAGTCTACCTTCAAAGCACTGATCATACCAGAAGTTAAATGATTGCCTTTTTGTGCACATCTTCCATACTAGACTCCAAAACCCCACGACAGTCCATGAAAAGGTCCACGAATACGTTCTTCCCACTGCCTGCCCCATAGCCTAGAACAATACCTGGACCTAAAGTGTAATACTTGAATATTGTTGAAGCATGGAATTCAGATGAGTCTTACCTCACCGTTAGGCAGAACACAACAGCGTGTGCATAGTGTGGGAAGATGCCTGATTTTCATGTAAGACTGATTCAGCTGGAGTGGCCACAAACTTTGGAATCTATTAATATCCTCCCAGGTGTTAAGGAACTCACACAGCCATGTACAAAACATGACAAGATAGCATGTGCCTTATTCCTCCTGGTTGCTGAAGCAGTGAAGTAAGGCAAGCAGCCAACAGATACAATCATTTCAGGCACCTGGGGAGTGGAACACAGCATCAGCATTCTGTGACTCCATCACATCCGAGATGCCCCGTGTTAGGGGCCATGTAAGAAAGAGTGAGTTTGAAAAAAAGCAGTGAGTTTATAGAAAACAGAAGGCATGCACAATAGTGAAGCTAAGAAAATCTTCACCTGAAGTTTGTTTGCTGCAGAATGCTTTCTAGTTCTCAGGAGTCAGGTTCTGTTCCATTCACAACTTTACCTGATTGGATGGGGCCTTTCTGCATGTGCAGGACAATTTGTTTTACTAAAAACTATCAATTTCAATGTTAAAGTCATCAAAAAACACTCTTATAGGAGTATGTAAAATAATAATGTCCACCCAAATATCTGGGCACTCATAGGTATCAGTTTTTTAATTGGCAAATAATAATTGTGTATATTCACCTAGTAAAAGGTGGTGTTTTAAGCTATCTATACATTAAAGCAAAATTCAAATCAAGTCAATTAACATATCCATCCCTTCACCAATTTTGCATTTCATCTTAAGATCATATGTTGTTACTCATGCCTAACTTTTGGCTCTTATAAATAGCTCTGTAATGAATAACATCTATATAGAGTACTATATTTCAGATTATATCTTAAAGACAATGACTAGAAGTAGTCACTTGGCTTAAAGATATACACATTTCAAGCAAAAGGTCTTATCATTTTTATGCATTATTGCAAGAAATAGTTTCCATTTCCCTTAATACTGGAAATTCACAATTTCCACAATCTTTTAAAAAATGTCTATATTGGCAGATGAAAATTTGAGCACAATTATTCCTATATGTATATCTGCTAGGTAATTATTAACATTACAAATATTTAAGTGAGAAATGTTTGAATTGCTCATTCATACTTTTTTCCAGTTCTTTTCTGTGAGGTTTATATTTTTATTATTGGTCTTTAAGAGTTCTGTATGCATGAAAGCATAATTTGATTGTCTCATATTTGCTGTAATCACTCTTTTTGTTCTTTATCATATGTACATCAGACCATGTGGAGTTATTTTTTTACAGGTAAAAACTAACTTACACTTAGAAATTTCATTTGGTTCAATATAACAGTTTTATTTATAGCTTTGTTGTCCAGGTATTTAAATCTAACAATCTTTACCTTCATGGTTTCTGCCTCTAGAGGGTCCAAGATTTAGCCATTTTTTATGCACATACCAAATTATCTGTTGGAATGTAGTTTATTTCCTCCTTTGTATGCCAAAACCAAATTCTGTCTTCCAGATGACCTTGTTCAATCAAAAACACCTTTATTTACCTCAATATTCAGTTTCTAACACCGATTCTGATGTGTAAAAGTTCTGATCCTTCACCCAATGTTCTTATAATGCTCTCACTAAATACTCAACATGAATCCACACTTACTATGTCCATGCTATCTCTCTGACTGGTCTCCTCTGTCTTCCCTTCTGCTGCCATTGCCCAAGCACAGGCATTCATCCTCTGTCACCAGGTCTAAGATTCCAGCAAAGTGTGGCTCATGGGCCAAATCTAGCTAGTTCATGTTTTTGTAAATAAAGTTTTACTGAAGCAAAGCAGCACTCATTCACTTGCATATAGTTTTCTTTCTTTTTTTAAAAAAAGATTTATTTTATCTTTTTGTTGAAAAGGAAGATCAGATTTACAGAGAGAAGAGACACAGAGAAAAAAATCTTCTATCTGTTGGACCATTCCCCAAATGACCACAACAGCCAGAGCTGAGCCGATCCATAGACAGGAGCCAGGAGTCAGGAACCTCCTCCTGATATGTGTGTGACTATGTCATAGTTGAGGATGCAGCCTAAATTGCAGCCCAAGTTTTTCTGACTCTATACTCTCTTCATTGCACTTCCAGAGCAACTCTAAACACAGGTGAGCACACGCAAAGAGGCCTTTCTCCATTGATCACTCTGTAGGCAAAAGGACTGTAAAAAAAAAAGGTGTAACTCTTCCCTTGCCAAAACAAGCACAGACACGGGGATGCAACTTGCTTTAAAAAGCAGGCTAAAAATGGAAATACTGCTTTTCTTTTCATTTTATATAATTCAATAGGAAATGGTGTGTAAATTAATGAACTTGAAGGATGAGTAGCTACAAAATCTAGCCATAAAGAGATGTTCTTGATCATAAAACATGTTTTATTTATCTTGACACTTGTAGTTTAAATATTTATATTACTTCATAATAAATATGATTCATGAAAGCTAGACAATGTGAAAAACAACTTTGGAAATTTGCTCAAGTACTTTTGCATGAAAGCTACGTGTAAGGGGATTTTGTCCTAAGAATTACGGGATTTCTAGAGTAGTAACATGAAAATGATCCCTATTATACTCTAAATGCAGTATCTATTGCTATTTCCAAGACAAGTACTCTTTATTTGGTGCAAGTAGATTAACTTATCCCTGTTATATGTCAAATGACCTGAATATGAAAATGCCACAATGGGGAGTTGTATTTATGTAGAAAAATAGTTTCCCCTCAATCATGCTGTGGTATAATTCTGTACCCTAAAGACTTAAACTATCCTATGTCAACAGTGTTTTCACTATTAAAAGAGATCATTGACTCTTACAAGAAAACTTTTTTTTGATATTACAAATCTCCTTTACATTTGGCTTAGGAAAAGAAATAGGGTTTTAAGTGGTTTAAATCTTTTTTTTTTTAAAGATTTATTCATTTTTTTTTTATTACAGCCAGATATACAGAGAGGAGGAGAGACAGAGAGGAAGATCCTCCGTCCAATGATTCACTCCCCAAGTGAGCCGCAACGGGCCGGTGCGCGCCGATCCGAAGCCGGGAACCAGGAACCTCTTCCGGGTCTCCCACACGGGTGCAGGGTCCCAATGCATTGGGCCGTCCTCCACTGCTTTCCCAGGCCACAAGCAGGGAGCTGGATGGGAAGTGGAGCTGCCGGGACTAGAACTGGCGCCCACATGGGATCCCGGGGCCCTCAAGGCGAGGACTTTAGCCGCTAGGCCACGCTGCCGGGCCCAAGTGGTTTAAATCATAATGAAGACCACAGATCAGTCTCTGCCACCAGCTGTGAAGGGAGCAGGTTTCTGGGTCAAATATACAGTTTGGTATTTACAAAAAGAAAGCAGAGAACATAACCTTTGGCTTGCCTGAAAATCCTCAAATCAAGAATTTGGCTGTGATTTTGGGGTGCATGGCCAAGGAGTGGTCCCAGAGTTTCTAACCCTGCTCATATGCCTGAGAAGTTACTAGTCATATAAACACCAACACCCTTCTTGTTCTCATAATTCACATCCTGAATTTGCAAAGGGGAGAACACTTGAGCATGGAAGTACATTATTTTGAACACATGGCAAAAATTTAAACAAAGTCTCTATGTCTTTTCTGCTTTGTGAAAGAGAAGATACCCACTAAGCTGCGAGTGTGCCCAGATACCATTGTTTCATCTGGGAGATTTTCTGCTTGAGAGTGCCTTGGAATTTCCAATCACAGTCACTCCAGTATCTTGGGAAAGTACCAAGAAGTTTTCTTAGAATTACATCAGTGATTCATGAAATGCAGGCAGATTTCACATCTTAGCTGCAGCAACTGGGACATCTACTCTCCATCTGCTCTCTCTACTACAACATCAGCAGGCTGGACTGCCAGACCAACTCCAGCCAAATCAAAGATGAATTTCAGACCCTCAACATTGTAAAACCCCGTGTCCGGCCTGAGGATTGCAGCATCAGACTCCTGCCCCAGAACCACGATAAGAATCGCAGCATGGATGTGCTGCCTCTGGACTGCTACCTGCCCTTCCTCATTTCAGTGGATGGAGAATCCAGCAACTACATCAGCGCAGCCCTGATGGATAGCCACAAGCAGCCTGCTGCCTTCGTGGTCACCCAGCACCCTCTACCCAACACCGTGGCAAACTTCTGGAGGCTGGTGTTCGACTACAACTGCTCCTCTGTGGTGATGCTGAATGAGATGGACACTGCCCAGGTAGGAGGCAGCTCCTGGCTGCCCTAAGTGGGCAAGACAGGTTCTGGAAGCCATGCTTTAGAATTGGAGGGAAATGCCATAGTAGGCCCTACCTGGCCATGCACGAGGCTGACATACTTCTGCTGCCTGCAAAGGCCAAGAGTGTCCTGCTGCACCCTGCACCTTGAGAGCGACAGCAGGGACTCCCACCACCTCTAGGATCTGCGCAGCTCCCCCAGGACCAGTCTCTGTCCCATTCCTCAGGCACTCGTTAGGGCTTGGTGCATATCTCGCACAGCAAGCAGAACCCCGAGATGGACTCCCTGCCACACACTGCATACCTGTAGTCCTGAAGAACATCCTGATGCCCGGCCCCACCTACCCACCCTGAGCACTCTGTATTTCACCCTGTACAGACAGCTTGGGACTTGAAACCTGGAGATTGTCTGCTTACCTCTCCACCAAGTCCCACCTTCCTCACCATTGAGTCTTCTGTCTGCCATAGTTTCATGCCTTGCCCCACCCCCAAACCTGGTGCTGCCAGCTCCAAGTATCATGAACCCACAGCATGAATAGGGACTCTGAAAAAAAAAAAATGTCCTTTCATTGCCTTGAAGAAAACTCAGGGTAACTCAACACACTTCCCTATTAGTTCTGACCTTGTGATAAAATTTTAAAAAATAAAAAAAAATTATCATCCATGAGTCATGGAGGCTTCCGGAAATTGTGAATTAAAGTGTGTCCTCATTGGGAACCCTAATGTGAGGAACAGGCAGAGAACAAGTGTGTAGACCAGGACTAGAGTACCTCACCTAATTCGCAACAGGAACAGTTTCTGAAGACACCTTACCAAGCTAAAAACAAACGAAAATCCACTGTCCGATGGAGCTCAGCCAGGAGAACCATTTGGTCAGCTTTCTATGCTGTCTTTCAAGGAGGTTATTTCTGCAGCTGATTACAGAGATAAGCAGTAGGGTGATGATGATGATACACCTATAATAACATTTTGTGCACTGGATGCTCCTTACTAACTTCATTGAGCAACAAAATTATGCACAAGATATATGTGATCTTTTGTGTTTAAAATTTTTATTTCTGTGTATATTTACATTTAATTATTTCATTTCAAAAGCTTCTTAAAGTGATATTTTAGTTAATTTTTAATGTGCTAGACATTTCGAAGATGATAAGTTCAGAGATTAAGAAAGAATGCTGCAGGTATTATGGCACTTGGGAAGTAACCAGTAGATGAAAGGTTCTCTAGCCTCTCTTTTCTTTATATTACCTCTTTTCTCCTCTCTTCTGTCTGTCTGTCCCTCTCTCTCTCTGCCTTCCAAATAAAATGAAAACAAATTTTAAAATTTGAGAATGGACGTAAAAGTGGGAGATTTCTAGATCCACTCAGACCCTACCCATAGGATAGAATGTACTTTCCCTCAGTGCTACTATTTTAGTCTTCGTGAGTGCCTGTCTCCCATCTAGGAGACACACATGCATCTCTGTCTCTAAAATACCCACAGCACCTCAGCATCATTTACCATGAGCCTTCATGAAAAATGAGTATTATGAACACACCAAGGCAAACGTATCTTACAATTCCGTTTTTCATCAGCTTTATGTAGTCCCCTGATATTTGGGCACTTAGCTATTCTGACCATTTGGATTTGCACTTTGACGTTCACTGCTGCCTTCACTTGGCAAAGTCCTATTATGCCTTACAACTCAGCATGAGCATCATCTCCTTCAAGAACCCTTTGAAGAATCACCTGCCTGTGGCCCCTAACCCGTTCCATACCCTGCACGATGTGCTCCTTTAGCATCCTGCACACTCCTGTCTCCATCCTCACCCAACAAAGAAGAACTGTTAATGTGTCCATCTCACTGCAGTGTAGTCTGCCGTGGGCCAGAGATTCATGTTATGCATCCTTCTTTCCCATCAGCTACCACAATGCATGGTTTAGCACTGGAACACAATAAATGCTTGTTGAACTTCATATGCTATTGTGAACTAGTTATTCCAATTTGTTTCTTATCTGCTTCTCATTGTGTCTGCTCTGCAATGGTAAATACCCCAAATGTTTCATGCATAAGAGGACTATGTAAATCTTTGCAGGAGGAATGAATGAATATGTCATGGCCTTAGCCTTCTGCCACAAATTGTATTGTGCAGCAGATATGAGAACATAAAAATTCCATCGGTGAAAGTATTTTTCTTATTTACAACTTTTAAAATATATTTTTAAACTTACTGTCAAGAGGATTCAGTCAATTCCCTTTGCTTGGTTTTTGCCAGGATGAAACATATGCTGAGGCCTAGAAAGAAAATACTCCTGGTATTAAGGGTGGGGAAGCCATGGAGGAGCTCTTTAGATGTTTTCAACAAACTCTGAATTTTAAGTGTCTAGGAAAAACTGTAGCTCAGGTAGAAACAAAGCTCTCTCCAATGTTCATTTTTTTTTCACTCTAATTCATGTGACCATTCAACAGCATTTGTGAAGCATCACCTTTTGGTCAGCTAAGGCTCTGGTCCAGCTGACCAGGAAACTGGTTTAGAGTAATAGACAGACCCTTGCCCTCCAGGATTTTAAACTCTAGTTTGAAATTGGTAACAATTAGAACAACCACTCCCATTTTGTGTGGCAAATGCTTGGGTAACAGTAGACACATGTAGTTATTTGCTTTGGAATCTACTTTCTGAATGAGCTGGGCCCTGCACAAAGTGTGAGCATCTTTGGTTATGTAAGGTTGGTGTTGGCTCCAAGTACGATGGCACCTACACTGGAGTGATGACCAAGTGGGAAGGAGAGAGAGAGACTCACAAAGAGTCTCATACATCAGGATTTTGTGTTTCCATGCACTGAGTGTGGTCTAGCGCCTCTCAAGTCTTCATACACATGAAAGTATTCTGGGAAGCCTACTAAACATTCAGAATTCAATCCACAGGATTGAGCCTTAGCATTTTTCATTTGTAGCCAGTTCCTGGTGAGTCCAAAGCTGCACATCCATGGAACTCACTTTGAGTAACAAGAACATAGACAAATGATCTTTCAATGGTGTACGTGAATACATGTAAAAATCCCATGATTAACATTGATGTGTATGGTCCTTGGTGCCTGGATTTGCTTTCTCACTCGCAGTTTGCAACATTTGTAAAAGAACTTGGTACAGCCACATCTTAAGTTTGCTGTAGAGATTCAATGAGAGTGCCTGCCACAGTATATTCAGTAATCATTAGTAGAAATTACTCAAGAAATTTGCATTTTCCCTCCAATATGCTTGGAAACTACCCGGAAAAAAAAAATCAAGTGCTTCTGTATTCAAACAGAATCCTTTTTACTTGTGGTCTCTGCTCTCTGTTTTTCTCCGCAGGGATTCATTGTCAGTTTGGGATTTCTTTTTATTCTCAGCACCTCTCAATTGAATATCTGATGCTTTTCATGAACTCAAGGGCTTGTTTGTCTGGGTTATTAATGAAGTTGTTAAGTGAGACTGGAAGAAAAAAGCCAGGAGCATCCAGCTCTCTGCCTTGCCATAAATCACCTCCCTGATTTGAGGGAGCTTCTGCCACTTGTCAGCTCCTATCATGCCACATATCTCAATGAATTTGAATGAATTTCATGATTAAAGTTTCATGAGACACTACATCAAACATTCTCTAAACCTCAAGGTCTAACATGTTGACAGCAGTTGCTTTTCTCTTCTCATCCTACAATTTTATCACAAAAAAGCATGCAGGTGTACCTTCCAAGATGGGCCTTTTCCTATATGCTCCGTACCACTGAATCCCCATAAAGCTGTTATCTCCTTAGTATTGAGAAGCTTGCTGTGAGCTTCAGCTCTCCACCTGTCAGGTGACCAGCTGGCTTCACACCAGATGTATACTGTTTTCCACAGTAATAAATCTGGCAGCCATATGCCTGACAACTTGCCCATGGTTCCAGTCACCTGCATATTCATGCTGCTAGACCTAGGTTGGCATTACCCCATTTTCTTCTCATACACAAACAACCACCCTCTCCACACACTGGCGCTTGTTCCCAGAGCCACCAGAATAATCTTGTAGCTCCTCCAGCCATTCTGGGCTTACTGTGACACAGCAGATGCGTAGGCCCATTGCCTTTTGAAAATGGAGAGAGAGATTTCCCTGTGTGAAATCGGCAAGGTTTTTTGCCATGTAAACAATAGGCTTGTTAACATCATCACATGAATATTCCTTGGGCCTCTCTAAATAGTTCAGGATCAAGAAACTAAAAAATCGGGACGGGACCCCAAACTCTTGAAAGCCTAATGGGACCCCATAGCAAAGATCAACAAGATGTCAGAATTTACAATTATAATATCCCATATTGGTACCACTAAACTTATCATTTTCCCCGTAAGGGAGAAGTAAATACAAAGTTAGCTCATTAAGTCTGCAAGTTTGGTGCAGCTTTCCCAAAAAAGAGTTGGGTTAATGCAGAAAACAGCTGGGATGTGCATAATTGAGGTGGAGATACATTTTTTAAAAAGCTTAAAAAGAAAGGGCTATTCACTAACAGACTCATTCTTCTCATTTGGAGAGCCAAGAATCTCAAGGCCAAATATTTTGTGTCCTGTTTTTTTGTTGAAAAGCTTTTGTTCATATCCTTAAATCAAGGAAGAGATACGAAATTAAACTTTTTCTAAAATCAGACAGTTTCTGAAAGAAAGCATATAGACACCCTGTTTTTGCATTCTCATAAGCATTGTTTCTTGCATATGTATGCATGTACCTACCTGCCATGTAGCAAAATGTACATACACATCTTTAGTCCTTGCATGTCCCATCATCACCAATCATCGTCTACACCTATACTTTCCTAAATAATAGCCAAAAATCATAAGCAACTCTTTAGCTTAATCTTAAAATTTAAAATTTAAATTTTTTTTCTAATTTGATTTTTTATTATATTTTTGACAATCTTTACTGTTGGGGTCTGTACAGACTCCAGCACTTAACATAGTTAATTAGGGAAAAAAAAGGTTCAAGGGCTATAGGGAAGGGGTAAGACTATTATTTCCATATTGTTTCCTTCATGTATCTGAGATAAAGGGGGGTATTGAGGGAGAAGCCCCACCCAGTTTCCCACCCACCCCAAGTCCCGGATGTGGGGCATGCTCTGAGATACTTGCTCAAGTGGTTTTGATAGTTCACCAGTCATGAATCGCTGCCAATCTCTCGACTCCAAGCACGATGAGGTCGTTGAAGAATCCACTGATTGACATAGTCCATCATAGAATCTCTGTTTGCCCAGTATTTTGCTGCCAACATATAGCTGAGGTTGTTGATTGAGGTGGTTCTGTCTTCTGTCTTTTCTTGGCTAGGGTTCTGAGTCCGGCAGTTCGACTGGGGAGATCCCCAAAGACACTTTGAGGTATTCCCAGACCAGATTCGTGTGTGTTCTAGCAAACACAGGGCCCGGCACAGTCCACCGCCCCAGTCAGCTGGTGGTTGCAATTGCTGGGTTGGTTCTGTTTTCAGCCCCAACTTCCACTGGAACCAATGGGTGTTGTAGTCCAGCCTGGTTCTGCCCAGCACATACTCGGCCTTCATGTAAACCAATGGGAGCTGCAGCCTAGTCAGAGCAACCCACAATAACCCCCACCAGGCCCACCCCCTACCCTGGTTTGCCAGTATGTGTAACAGACTAATCCAGTCTGTCCCACATCCCATTTGGCTCTCATACATGTCGATGGGTATTGAAGCTTAGTTCCATCTAACCAGCTCAACTATCCAGCCCTCATGGCTGTTGTTGAGTGCCTCTCTGTCTAGCCATCCCAACCCCCCTGTCCTAGTTTTCATGCCCTCCTGCAGGAGTAGTAACCCAAGAGGGAGGATCCCACTATTTCCCTCCCAGGTTGCTCTCACTCCCGGATTATGCACTCTCCAGGTGGTTCTGTGGTTTGACTTGACAGAATTAGCCCCCAGTGCCAGCTTCTGCCAGCTGATGCTGCGGCTAAGCCCAAACAACCCTCACCCACTCTAATTTTTGTTTGCACCAGTAAGAAACAATCAGCCCAGCCTGGCTTTTCCCTGATCTAGTCCACATGAGGCCCACAGGTGTTGTAGCCCTGCTTAGTCTGTTCTGTCCCCATCCCAGCCCACACTCTCCAGTGGGAGTAGCTGTCCAGCAAGGGAACCTCCTACCCCCGTTGTTCCCTCTGCCGGCTCTGCCCCTTCCCTTCCTGGTTCTCACACGTGTACTGGTTGGGTGCTGCGGTCACATCCGGTACAGGCAACCTCACCTTGGCATTCCGTATTGTGCACTGGTTTTTGTCACGACCAAACCTGGCTCAACCCACACTGTTCTGGTGCTCGGATTTGCCAGTGGATGGCCTGAACTGCCCCCAACCCATGCCAAGTGTATGCCAGTGGGAAACTTTCCTTGGCATATTCTGGGCTGTTTCCTATCATGCTTCTTGCACTAACCTGCAGAGTCTGTGTCCTGCCAGAGGAGTTGCCCAGGTTCCTCCATCAGAACCCCTCCCAATGCCAGATTTTGCCCATACCAGGGGGTCCATGAGCCAGGCCTACTCGGTCCACCTCCTGTCCTAGCAGGAACAATGGCTTTTCTTGACTGGCCTGCAACCCAATCTGGCTCTTGCTGTTTGATATTTCAGCCCAGCCATGGCTCATCCATACCCATATACGGCTCACGTATGGCTCAGTAGGGGTTGAGACCTAGCCTAGTCCGTCCCACATCTACCCTGGTCCTCCAGGACACCAGACAGTGTTAGGGTCTGACCCAGCTTGATGCATCCAGTCCCAGTCCACACTTGTGCCAAGGGAGACTACAACTGTTTCCTGCTCAGAACGCAGCCCCCGTTCCAGCCCACACGTCCCTTGATGGGAACCTCAACCCAGTTAGGGTGTCCCCTTAGCTCCCCAACCAGGCCTGTTCCCAGCCATAGATCATGTGCATGCCAGTGGTTGCTCCGACTCAGCTTAGCTCAGCCCCTCACCTGTCGTGGCCTCTGCGTTAGATACTGTGGCTTAGCATCCTTGCCTCACGCAGACCAGTAGGTACAAGAGCCTAGCTCGGCATGACCTATGCTCCATGCTGGTTTCTAGTTTTGCTTGTGGGCTAAGGTTTGTTCAGTCCTGCCTGGTACACCCCAATCCATTACCAATTCACACATTAGTCAGCTGTTGGAGCTACTTTGCCCAGCTTGTCTGACCCCCAGGTCTGGGCCGCATGTTCACGGCGGGGGCGGGGGGAGTCTATGACTCACGATGGGCGTTTCCCAAGTTCCTCCACTTGATCCACTCCCCGACCCAGTTCTCATACATGCCAGTGCTCGGCTCAGTCTAGCGTTCCATTTGGCTGTGTACGAGCTGGTGAATGTTGCAGCCCAGCCTACCCCACACCCTATTCAGGATGCATATTCGGGTGCTGCTGCCTTGACCAGTCCAGACTGTTGCGTGTTCCTTTACCTGTGATTGATGGCAAACTCCTTGGTCATACCTAGCTTAGTCCATCACCACCCAAACTCTTGAGGTAACCAGTGGGGCTAGAATTTCCACAGCTTGTGGCCCACACATCCCGCACAGAATCTACCCCGGATATGGTTCTCGAGTGCTAGTTAATGTCATGGCCCTGCCTAATGTGACTGGTCTGCTGATCCATCATCATGTCAGGTAATAGGATATCCTGCTGGACAAGCCCTGAGCCTTAGCTTTTGCATGAACTGGTGTTTGGTGCTCAGCATTGTTAAGTGATTACAAGTTCTCCAAAGGAACAGTTACTGTCATTTGGCATCTTTAGGATTGACTCACATCCCATAAGCACTGTGGGTTCAACCAGGAACTACCTAAACAGCGATTCAAAGAACCAAAACCCCAGAGCTCCCTGTCTGAGCAGCCAGCAGGCAGAGCCTGGGCGCCAAATGGCGTGCTGGCCACCTGGGGACAGCTCACCACGTGCACATGGTGGCTGGTGTGTGGGATCCAGGCATGAGACGCCCTGTCCTGAGGCCCACCCAAAATTTAAATTTAAAATTCAGTCCTGTTTTCACATATGTTAGTAGCCACTTGGGACTATTTGCTAGTGGATTGGACAGTGCAGTTATCACACATCATCATCAACTCAGAGTGCTTCTGGCTAGTGCTGACCTCATACAGTACATTTTATACAATATACACTTAAATTACAAGTTGGCCATTTAAGTGAGTAACTGTACTCTGAAGCTTTCCCAAGCATATTATTTTTCCTGTTATTTTGAATATTGCCCTTTTAAGGATAGTTGCAATTAAATTTCCTACATCGCACACTAGAACTGATAGGAGTTTGATTTGGCACATTATAATTTTTGTGGGGAAAAAAGCTAATAAAAATATGGAATAAGTTATGTGATGCTGAGAGAGGGGCAAGATTTCTAATCCAGAAATAAAAATGTTTTCTGTGTGTGAACTTCACATTTCTATGTAATTTAAATAATTAAATTATCAATAATGAATATATTAGCATTCATGATAATACAGATTAAAACCCTTAAATTAAGAATTTCTAACATTTCATTTAATAGAAAATATCCAATTAGAGAATGGGCAGAATAATCAATTCACAGAATAAATGTAGTAGTTTTGACTATACAAAAGCCTAACCCAACTACTACTATTCAAATAAATACAAATAAAACAACAGTAAGACTTGCCATGTCTGATAAAAATTTGAAAATCCTCCCATAGTTAGCCCTGACAAGGTTGCTGGGACATAGACACACCTGATCTTGATGTTCTGAATTGCAAATTTATGTGGCCTTTAGGGAGGGCAGTCTGGTAGGTTCAACCACAGAAGTTAAATGCACACACATTTTTCAACAAGTTCCATTGTGATAAAATTGTCTTGCAGGAATACTCAGACAAATGCATGGACAATTATATGCCTAGAAGTATGATGTGCCTAATTTGGAAGAGTGAAAAACGGATATATTTGAAAGTCCAGCAACAAGTTCCACATAAGCAATTGAATGCTATGTAACTGCTCTAATAAAAAGAACTTTTATGTTATCAAAATAATATATGTTCATTCAAAAATACAAGACACAAAAGAATTTCTATTCTATCACCCCAATGTATATTAGCACAAGAGTACCTCGGTAAGGTTGTAGGAAAATAGAACTGGATAACTTTATTTGGATGCAAATGCATACATTTTTCATAATTGAATTTTCCAGAAACTTTTGTAAATTTGTATTTCCTTATCTAAGAGAGATACTAGTATCCTCTGGTTCACTCCCCACAGTAGCTGGGGCTGGGTGAAAGCCAAAAACGTTACTCAGGGAAGACAATCCAAGTCTCCCAAATGCGTGGCAGGGATAAGCTCCCTGAGCCCTAAGCCATGACTGATGCCTCTCAGGATCTTTGGGAGCCAGAAGCAAAAACAAGAAGACAAAGTCAGTGGTGGATACTGGATTGAGGCACCCCGATAATGGGATGTTGGCATCTTAATCAGTGGATTAAGTCCCAGACCAAATGCCCATCCTTCAGAAACTTTAAAATTCCATTTCTCTGAATTTTTGGAAGTACACTCATGCATTTACACAAATAGAGATAGAAATATAACACTTAATGAAGGCTTAATGCATGTTGATCTCTATTTCACAACCTTACATTATTGACTCATTAAACCTATAATATGGATGTTCTATTATCTCTATTTTATAGATGTGGGAGCTGGATCATGGAGAGATCACTTAGCTAACAAATGGTCGAATCCCAAGGTGTGATCCCACAGAGACTGATCCTAGAATTCGGCATGTTTTACCTATCACATCCAAGCAGTGTGAGCATGTGTGAGTGTGTGCACAGAGATAAAGTGATAGATTCCAAATCACTCACATTTGTCTCAGAGGTGACTGGGTGAGGAGGAATATGACATGTGAGTTGAGAAAGGAAAAGCGAAAAAATTTCATTTCTTACAATTAGTCTAAAGTTTGAATTTTTATTAAAAATGTGGCCAGTTATATGACAAAAAAAGAAAAAATATGTTTTCTCATTTTCTGCAAAGCATTTAGAAATATTGAATTTTAATTAAAAAACAACTGGAAGAATGTCAACATTATTCATGACAGCTTGGAAACTTCCCACGCATCCAGGATGTTAGAGAGAAATCATTCCCCTCCTGCAAAGGTTGGTGTTGAGTGGAGTCCTCTGATTTCTCAGATTTGTGAGGTCCAAGGATCAGGCTCCACAGTGTGCTGCCCACATTACAAGCCCAGCTTGGTCCTGCACATGCCTTGGTCCTTAGATGATGAATTGACTTGTCATACTAAGCTTTGGTTTCCTCACTTGCATAAAGGAAATATGGATTAGTCCCACCCGAGAAGCTGAGGAGTGTTAAATGAGGTCCAAGATACAGGCTTTAGGTAACCCTGGGGCATTTCAGTCAGTCTTGACCATCTCAGTCAGTCTTGGCCACTGTGGCCATAATTGCCGTACTGAAATCTTGTGGCTTACTTCTCTAAAGTACCATTAGCTTAGTGCATATAAAGAACACATGTGGGCCTGGCACTGTGGCCTAGTGGCTGAAATCCTAACCTTGAATGTGCCGGGATCCCATATGGGTACCGGTTCTAATCCCAGCAGCCCCACTTCCCATCCAGCTCCCTGATTGTGGCCTGGGAAAGCAGTCGAAAATGGCCCAAAGCCTTGGGGGTAGTGAAGCATCAGACAGAAGATATTTCTGTCTCTCCTTTCTCTCTCTCTCTCTCTCTCTCTCTCTCTCTCTCTCTCTATATATATATATATATATATATACACACACACACACATATATATATACACATATATATGTATCTATAAATATATATACATATGACTAACAAAAATGCTATTTATCTTTGTCATGGGATTTGTGAAGTCCAAAATTTAGGCACTGGAATATTTGATGTCTGGTAAGGGACCATTTACTGATTCACAGACACCTTCCTACTTTGTCTTTCCATGGCAGAAAAGGCAAGGTCTCATGATCACAACCTAGTCACCTCCCAAAGTCCTCACATCCTCATACCATCACACTGAAGATTATGTGTTAGCCCATGGATTTGGTGGGGGGACCAAACATTCAGACTGTATAACACCAGGAAGGATAAAACCTCCCAATAACTTCACAAATCCTTCTCATTTCTGAATCTCTTGCACTTGGCCCACAGTTCTGTCTTTCACTTTACAACTAGGATTCGTGAAAGAACATATTAAAAAGGTTCATTTATTTATGCTACTTGCAGTACAACAGAAAATGGGGGAGAAAGAGCATGATCTTCTATCTACTGATTCGTTTCTCAAATGCAAATAACCTAGGACTTGGTCAAGCCAAAGCTAGAAAATCCATGCAGGTCTCCCAGCTGGGCGACAGGGACCCAAGTACTTGAGCCATTACCTGCTACCTCCCAAGTACATTAATGGGAAAGTAGATTAGAAGCAGAGATGGGAATTGATGCCAATTATACCCATATGGTATGTTGAGCATCCCAAGTGGTGGCTTAACCAATTGTGTTATAACACCTATCTACTAAAAAAACCTATCTTTAAAAAAAATTGGGATGACAGCACTGTGGTATTACTGGCTAATCACCACCTATAGTCGTGGCATTCCAAATAGACACTGGCTTGAGTCCTGGTTTCTCCACTTCTGACCCAGCTCCCTGCTAATGTGCCTCAGAAAGCAGCAGAGGAGTGCTTAAATCACTGGACCCCTGTACACCCACATGAGAGGTCCATATGAACTCCTGGTTTCAGCCACTGGCTGTTTGGGCCATTTGGAAAGTGAATCAGTGAATGGAGGAAATCTCTGTTTTAGTCTCTCCATCTTTCTGTAACTGTCTTTCAAAGAAGCAATTATTTATGAAAGTTAAAAACTACTTTAAAGAATATAGAAAGTAGAAATCTAACCCTTAATGGATGTCTGACTAAAGTGTATGAGGTTGAGAATGGCAATGTCAATGACCAACACCCTCTGACAGCGCCTGTCCTATCCCACATTACTTGTCCATGGGGACACATATGCCTATGCACAGACACACACACAGCTTGTCTCCCACATTTCCAATGATTGTTTGGAAATACAAGGCACAGGGAGGTTAATAAAACATACTTGAGGCTATGTTCTGTTTATTCATTAAACTATAAAGCTTTTTAAACTTATAATTAATTCCAGGTAAATTAAAGACATGACACAGCTGCAGCACCCTGGCAGCAACATTTGTGCTAATATCTTAGCATTTTTTACATTAAATCACCCTGCTGAAATGTTTAACAATCATTCATATTTATAGCTGCTTTCTACTTTTTTTGTGTGTGCCTACCTCAGTTGTCAGAGTATTAATGAAGTTAGCTTTTGGGAAGAATTCCAAATCAGAGTTATTTTTCCATGAGGTACTTAAGACTCCACACAGCAGCTCATGATTATGTTGGCAAAGACTTTGCATAACTGTTGGTTTCCTGTAGTATAAATAAGTGAACAGCTAAGAATGCTAATATTTTGCTTTGACCAAGAATAAGCTTTCAATAAATGACAAGGAATTGCCCTCATAGGACTATTTAAGTTTTTTCTTTCTTTCTGTTTTTTTTTCTTTTTTGTTAGATGGGTAAGTTAAGCCAAAGCAATAGAGATAAGTGGTCATGTATTATATGCTATGACTTTGAGACAATTGTTTATGTTTAAAGACAAAGAAGGGAGGGATAGAAGGGAGAGAGAAAAGAGGGAGGAATGGAGAGAGGGAACAGAGAAGAGAAATTGTATAGTTCAATTTCTAGTTGACACACTCAATATAGGAAGAGACCTTGAGTGAGCCAAATTCAGTCAGTATTCAATTGTATATCAATACAAAGAAAGTCATATAAAGCATTAGAATTAAAAGCGGAAGAAAAAGAAACCTGAGCTGGGGAGAAGATGAACCAGGAGGGCCACAGAGGAACGAGTTCGGAGAGAAGGGAGAGTGTGGATGAAGTACTGAAGGTTGCTTTGCTTCAGATTATCCACCACTGTCAAGAGTCGCACAGGTAACTGAGCAAGTGCCCTGAAGAAAGCACAGAGCAGTGCGCCTTTTACTTCTTCTGCATCCTCCGACATTCCAAACACTTTCCATCATACTCTACAATACACACCATTAAGGAAGAAAGCAGGCAAATCCTCTCCCAGAGAGCCTCCTGTTTTCACTGCCCTCCCACTCTCCCTCCTGCTGGCATCCTTCTTTTCTTTAGTGGCCCTCAGGCTGCTACCCGGTATATCCCTGCTGCCTGTGACAGGGTGACAGCATTCTGGTTCATAGGAGCCTTGGCTCCCACATTGCATGCTGTTGCTCCACTGTTCCTTGGTTCTCACTCTCCATCTTCCATCGCAAGAAATGAACTTTTCCAGAGTCAGACCACGATGTGAGTGATTGTGATCCTCAGAACGTGACTCAGTGCTGCCTCATGGCAGACTCCTGGGCAGGAAACAGCAAATTAATGTGACTTGAAGTGCTCTTATGCATGTGTTATTCTGTGATGGAAATAATTTTGAGTGATTAATTTCTTTTAGATACTTGAGATAATGTGATTATTTAGATAGCATGTGTATATTAATCTAATGGCAATGTAAGTAATATTGTATTACATTATAGCCACATCTATATTAGGACACTCAAAAAGTTTGTGGAAAATGATTTAAAAGAAGAATTTATTTTGGCACAAAAATGTTTTAAATATACAAATACTTTCCTCATAATAAGTATTTGCCATGAGTTTTATGAATACTGATAAACACGGATTTTGAAACTTTTTTTAATATAAGGAGGACTTTCAATGGAACTGTTAAATATATCTTAGCAATAGGATGCTGGACTTACTATCATTGTCTGTACCTATAATGATGGACTAATGAATTGCTGTTGCTGAAGGACTATACTATTGTAATAATATAGGGGAAAATAGTGGGAGGAGGGTGGAAGGAGAAATCCCTGTGTATATGGAACCATATCATGAAAAAATTTAAAAAGCAAGTTTTTGTCAAGATACATTCAACAGTTTCATTGGGAGTCCATCTTTGATTTGGAAGTAGAGATACACACTGCATTGTGTCTTCACATCTGTCTCTACTGCACAGTTACTGTACACTCCTGTAAGAAAATTCATAAAAGAAAATCAGCAACAGAGAGAAAAATAGAAAGTTTACAGCAAGATGAAGTTAAATAGCATGCTACTGAATGACCAACATGTTGCTGAAAAAAATGAAAAAAAAAAAAAAACAGCAAAGACCTTCCTGAAGCAAGTAGTGCTTGTGCTTTTGTGACAATGGGTTGCTGATCTCTTTGCCAATGTCCATACCTACAGTGTTAGAATACACTTATATAGCAGAATGATGGACTTAGGACTGATTCTGAAGGACTATACTATTGTAATGACATGGAGGAAATTAGTGGATGGGGCGGAAACTTAGGGAGGACGGAAGGGAAATCCCAGAGCCTATAGAATTGTATCATGGAATAATAAAATTATTATTAATAATTACAAAGTTGTTTTTTTTAGAGATCCTCAGGGAAGAAAAAACTTTTGCACCAAAAATAAACATTTTAAAATTCCGTTTTCAAGAAATTGTGCAATTATGCTCATACTATAGGTTCATGCAGATAAGTTCCACATGAATGTGACACCTTCATCATATGTCACTAAAAGAACTAATTGAAGAGCCAAAGTTTGTTCCTAGTTCTTTTTGACAATAGTCACTTAAAAAAATCTTGTATAGTGAACAGATCACACACAAAAATAGAGAGGAGTGTCTGGTGTACCCCTTGAGTCCATCAGCCAACAATTTTCAACACAGAACAGATCATGCTTCATCTCTTTCCTCACCTAACTGCCCTGTGTTACACAGGAGAGGCAAAATAAATATTTGATTCTTTCCCTTTAGTGTTCAAAATAATTAATGATTCCCTAGCATCTTCAAATAATGAGTAATAAGTTGATTTTTTTGTGCCAATGTCATCTTTGAGTCCACAGATTTAATCATATTTGGTAACTCACTGGGTTACTATACAATTGGTGCTTGGTAGAGCCTGGTTAAAACTGTCTCCTGAGTTCTTTTGAATTGACCCATCTAGCCCAAGGCAGTCATTTAAACAGAAATTTTAAAAGTTGCCAAATAAAAGGATTTTTCATGTGCCTTTCTTCTCCCAGATGGCATAGTTGAGGAAATATTACTATCTACCAAACTGCACTTAAATCAGAATTCCCCTGAAGAATGCTTCTGAAAAAGATAACCTACAAAGTGGAGTCATGTCCTTCTATGTTACAGAATGTTTCCAAAGTGCCTAGGAAATACTAAGATTTTTCTTCATTAACTCTCATGAGGTTTACATTATTGTTTCTCATAGGCTATATATCTTGGTCATTTGTTTACAAGAGTATATAATTTCAGCAATCAGTTTCTTAATTTCTCTTAGGAATAAAATGATAATGTAAGTAAGGCCCAAATGTCAGGAGACAAGCAGGTTTAATCAAGATCATCCCCTAGACTAGAGTTCTTCTTGACATCTCTTTAGTAGTGGTTGGACACCTGATCTCAAAGTGTAGCCCAGACACTAAGAAACACTGTGCATAGCTTGATCCTGAGCATGAAATCCAGCAATGGCAGAACAAGAGGACAATGCTGTCGTCTAAGAGAGGGGTCAGACAATGGCTGATTGATGTGTAATATCCAGAAGATGTTCACTAATTGCAGAGAGGAATATTTGGCTAGAATAATTTAGGATACCTTGTAATTTGACACGAGAGTGAGCTCATAGCTGTATTTAAATGTTTCTTCCAGTGAATGTAGGACTAACAATGTCTCACTGGTTAAATAGAAAGCATCATTACATGCTCAATAACTAAGTGATAAATAATTTTACTGCCTCATTCTCATCCTTTTGCCTTATTGCTTCTTCTTAAATTCTTTTATTCATCCATGCATTGCTCACACAATAACTATATATGAACAACTCTATATGAAACTATTTTGAATAGGTCAAAGAGAATGTTTATTAGGAAGAAACTGAACGGATTTCACAAATTTTTGCACCAATATAAATTTACTTTTTAAATCTATTTTCAAAAAAGAGTTTAAAGTATTCTCATATTAGGACCTAGGGATACATAATGGCCAAGCCTCTTACAATCTGGAACTTTCTTCCTGGGTAGAGGATACAATCAAAACATAAGCACATAACCAAGCAAGTTATATTTCCAATAACAATGTGTACCATGAACAAAAGAAAATGAAAGGAGTAACAGACTCATTACTTTAATAATGACAGATTGGCAAAGTTTGCAGATAAACCAGACTAGGGTTGGAAAACCTACTTCGATAACATTTGGGTAGTAAGTATTTTAGGTTTCGTGCACTATGAAGTGACTGTTTTTCAACTCCACCACTGAGTGGGAATGAAGCTACAGACAATGTGTTAAAAAAGAAATGCAGCTGTCCTCTAATAAAATGTTATTTACCAATACAGTGGATTGTGCCTATAGGACATCATTGGCTTGCTTCTCAGCCAAAATTCTGTTCCATTGATGGTTTAATGGTCCTTTACAAGCAGCCCAGTGATCTTTCCAAATACTTTTCAGATACTCCAAAGCCAACCTATTACACTGAGCACCTTGCCGACAAAGTTGGAGGTCTTAAATTTCATGGTATTGCCTGGCTCTGGTTTCATTACCCGCGTGAATAATAATTGAAGATTTAAGAGAGTACCCTCAGGAAAAGAAAAAGTATAATTACTACTTGAGTGTTCTCTTTACTGCGATGATTGAAATTCACACCTTTGGGAAGCCTAGCGGTGCCACCTAGGTGTGTGTGCCCACTTAGCAATATTATTGAAAGCCTTTCAGAAACTCTAATTAGTGCCCACTGTCTCATAACTAGCTGTTTTCCATATTGTCTCCTTAATTCTCTCTCTCTTTTCCCACCACATTTGTTAAAAACAAGATTTACCTTTATGAAACCATGATGGCTAGTTTTTGTCAGTTCATATTTCTCCAGATGTTTTGTGATCTCATTCCCTCATAATGTCTCTCGGAACTGCCCACCTCTTAGGTTAGGCTGGACGGTCTATAATTTCTCATCCCCTGCCACTCTCAATGGGTCCCTGGCTCAGCAGCAGCCCCCTCCAGTGAGGTCAGCCAGAGAGAGTCATATGTATCGTAAACATGCCGCGAGCTATTCAGCAATAACATTCAGTGGAGTTTGCTTTAGTTCAGAGGCCAAGGGGATTTGGCAGAAAAAAAAAATACACAAAAGGCTGTTCTATTGGAGTAAGCTTGACAAAGTCAACTGCTAAAGAGAACTAAAGCCAGACTTTTGGCCTCTAAGAATTTAAGAGAATATATTCTCATCCAGATCTTTGAGGTCACTGGAATAAAACTGGTTGCCTGTGCTTTCATTATAATTTGAGTGTTACTGTTGTTAAACCACAGTGTCAAAATCAAGGTCAGCAGTGATCTGATCACAAGTGTGGTTTTAGCAGCTAGAGACATAACCTGCACCAGCCTTGGTGAATGGATCCATGACCAAGAAATGTGCAAAATCCAAGGGTGTAGAAAAGTACAAGATTTATGGACTGTACCACTGGTTTACTCTCACTGTTTCCCACATCCTTCATCTTTCCTCTGAGACACTGCTCTAGCTGACAATGGCTCCTTCAATTTGCCTTAGATCTCACTGTACTTACAACTTTGGTTGTGAGGTTCACCTTCTAATCTTAACACCATGGTTGTGGCTAAGGAGTTATCTTACTTTTTAATCCAGTCCTGCAGTGCTAAGCCAACCAACTCAATTGTGTCTGCAGTCTCCTTTATAGAGGTTGAAAGAGTAGAAAAATCAACTAAAACATTTTCAAATAGTAGTAACATCAGTGAGTGAAAATAATGTAACCAAAGGTGGACCCAACTGCAGGAGTTGACAAAAGACTGAGAGCTTGTGCTGTGTCAGATGGTCTCAGTAAAGGATGATGGAAGTCTGCTTTTGGGACATAGTCCAGCATATCTGAAACACAAAGACACTAAAATCATGACTGGAATATTCACAGGGACATGATGACAACAAGAAAAAAAAACAGGTCAACAGGCAAAGATAGAGCATCTGAAATGGGTTCTCCGTGGCTCTGATCCACAGCCAAGTAGGTTTGAGTGCTTACAATGCAATAAGGGACCCATTGGAGCAGGTATAGCATTACCTTCAGGATTGCTTTGCCTGTTACTCAATTGAAAAATTCTCTGTTGTACAAGAATGTAGGATATATAAGAGTTTTTCCCATGCTTAGATAAAAAAATAAGTAGCGTTAGCACCTCAGCTGTGTCCAAGACCAAGCTAGTAAAGAAGTGATACTAAGAGTGGGATATTTGGGTTATCTGGCTTCACAGTCCCTCAACTCATTTTAATTCTATACTGTCACCACATACTCAGTTTTTCCTTTAAGAAAGAAAGCATTTGCTTCATAGATGTCCATAGATGGAAGGGAGATGGGGTAGAGATCCTCTGTCAGGAAAGCATCTGAAACAAATGACTGCATCCATAGAGATGAAGCGTTTGCTTTGGATCATTAGCATTCCGGGTCTGCGGACACCACATGGCCCTGCAAACCAGATGGTCAGAGTTACAAGTATAGCCCAGAGGTACAAAAAATGTTGACCAATTCTCACTAGAATTAAACCCACAGGCTCTGGTCTGCACCAAGGAGCCACAATTACTAAACATGGTTCTTTGATGTGCACACCACCACCTTGCCACAACCTGTAATGAGAACCTGTCCTTGCTCTTCTAAGGAGAGACTTGGATCTTGGGGAAAATCAAATTATTTATTATTGATAGTACCTAAAGGAAGAAGAATTGTCAGTCATGAGTATACTTCTGTGTCAATAGTTAGATTTTATACTACAGAATAACTGCATTTAGCTTATTAACAGCACGGGGTTTTAATACAACTGCATAACCCTCAAGGTGGGATACAGGTGACCAGAAATGGTATTGGTGGTAGAGACTCATCAGGCCTTTTTCCAGGCTTCCATCCCTTCAAGGGTAGGATAATGCCCCTTGCTAGGGTGCTTCTTCAGGTGCCTGAGCTGCTTGTCTTTCTTCCAGTTCATTCTCAAAACCTGTCCACTCTGCCTGACTTTGAAACCCAGTTAGAACACAGAGTTAATCTGACCAAAGAACCCAGGATGAAGTAGAAGAGACAGTTGTAGGCCTACTATCTCATTTCTCTCACAAGAGACACGTGTGTTTTTCACACAGCTCTTCAATGGCTTAACCCAGAAAATCTTTAAGTGGAAGGAGGGAGATATAATAAGCATATCTTATTCTCAAGTAACACTTGGAGGAAATAAAATGCTTGATTTGGAATAGGATAAGCCTGATTTCAAAGTAGATATTCAATTTGATTTTATGCAAATTGCTTCATATTAATTATCTTGTTCCACCTTTCCCACCTCCATTCTTCCCAGACATCTTCTTTTTACTTCTCTTCCATAGCAGCATTTCAGTGAGCACCTTTTCTCCATGCAAATTTATTTGTAAACTAAGGGAAAATAACAAAGTGAGAAAGTAGTTGTAAAAAGTCTATTAGAGACTATAAATGCCAGGATATTTCAGAAAGTTTGTGGGAAAAGGAACTAAAGTGTTTGTTTTGGTTTAAAACTTTGAGACCCATGCATAATTTTCCAATAATGTGCATTTTCCATGAATTTTTAAAGACCGATTCCTAAAGCATTTGGCCCCTAGTCCAGCAGAGGAGGCATTCAAGGAATGGAAATTTGCATTTTTCTTCACATAATAACGATCTCAGTCAGCTGAGTTGAGCACTCAAGGAGTTCAGAGAAAGACTGAATGTTTTTACATTTGCTCTGGGTGGCCTGACAATTTTGTCTATATGAAGGCATCTTGAATATCCTTAGCATCATTGAATGTTCTCTGCACTTGGAAAGGGACCCAAAACTGGAAGCGGTATGCCTTCATAGAGCTCCCAAGATAGCAAGACTTAGGCCATGAATTTCTGTTTAGGAAACCTCCATTTTGTGTTCGGAGTCTTCGATTTTGGGAAGAGTCATACATATCTGGCTTGGGAATTCTGGCGTGGCTGATTTCTTTAACATCATCAGCCACAGAAGTGGAAGCTGAGCTTAACAATCAGGATACTTCTGACTCCAGCTTCCTGCTGATACCCACTGAGTAGTAACGGTGACAGCTCCAATATTTGAGTTTCAGTCTCTCAGAATGGAAGCCTGGATAGCATTTCTGCCTCCCAGCAGGCATTTGAAGAGTGACCCAGCAAATAGAATCCCTGTCCCTCTGCTGATTAAATAAGGATAAACAGATAAGGTAAACCATCAGATTCTAACAGTTCCTTTAAAAATGGCTTGGCTATATATAATTTCCAACAATGTTACTGTCATAAAATATTCAGTGACAAAAAGTACTTTAAGAAATAGATATTTGGCAACTAAAGAGACAGGACTAAAGAAGGGAGAGAACTAGTGCCATTTCTCACAGCTAGTTACTGAAAGAACAGGAACTAGGAAGGTGGTCTCAGAACGTCCAAATCCTATTCTCTCCTATGACTTGGGAAAAAATTCAAACACAGGCTTCCCCATGAAAGGAAGGGATGGTTGGTGTGGCAGAAAAGGCCATACAAGTTCAGCCAACAATCTAAGCCCAAATCTGGCCAACACTAAGCGTTGACTTTAGTACCTGTAACATATCATCCACATGTAGACCTATGATGAGAAATTCCATGGCCCATCACCGAAAACTCTGGATCCATTCCCTGACTCCAGATATTAAAGGCATGTGACATTCCCCAAGAGAGCAATAGAACACCCAGGGTGTGCTTAGCTTGGAGTTCTTGGAGTTCTTTCCTTACTCTTTCCAAATAAAGGCATCCACTCTCTGACCATTTTCTGTCAATAGCATTTTTGTGCTATCATCCTCAGGGTCATTGGTGGTTTTGTTCTTGAACTGTTTTCTGGGAAGACTTTTTCTACCACTCTGGGCCTTTGCAAACAGCCTAAAATAGCCTCAATCACACTGGATGCGTTGGAGAGAACGAAAGGAAGGCAGAAAGGAAAAAGAAAAAATGAATTGTGATATTAAGCTGGCCTATCCCAAACTATATAATGACAAAACTGGGGAAAAAAACAATTGTGTCTTCCTTTGGCTTCAAAACCATGTGGCACTAAAGTAAAACAGAACAGGTCAAAAGCTCAATTCATTGTTGGCTAAAGCAAAAGTCTTAGAATTTAGAATGTTCTCTCTCTTGCTAAAAATTCAAGGCAGTCAATAAGCAAGGAGTGTCTACTCCAAGCTCAAATAGGCATTGTATATGTGACTACAAGAGAATAATTGCAGGGAAGCCCTATCTCTGTCTTCAAGGACATTGGGTGCGGTGATATTGAGGTTTGATTAGAGCAGAATAGGAGCCTGCTAACAATAATGCCAAGCATTACGGGAGTTCTTCATTTAGTCACTAGTGTATTCCTTCATTCCAGAGATACCTATTGGAGAATCTGATATATTTTAGGGCATTATTAGGACTGGGAATTTAAAGAACAAATTAGGAATGATGTCAGGCTTCTAGGAATTCATGATCCTTTTGGGAATATATATTATATATGGATGTATATATGGAATAATAGGTATATGCTGTGGAAGAATAGATCTGTACCATGAGACAGAGCCAAAGGGATTCAGAGAAATGAAGTGATCTTATTAGAAGATGATTAGGCAAGTTTCCAGATGACATTTAGGGGTTCATACCTTCCCTTAACCAAACCTGAAATCAGCATGGTCCCCAAAGACAACGAAAAATGAAACAAGAGAAAAAAGGTGTTCCAAGTGAAGAAAGAACATGGAAAACAAACAAACAAACAAAGAAGTAGGAAAATAGGAGACAGGATCATAACCAACCAGTGGATCCATCCAGTTGGTACATGGCAGAGTATGCAAGGGAGAAGCTGGGTTGCGGTGAGGATCCCATATTGGACTAGCCCATCAGTTGGAGCTGATAAATAATAGAGAATGGTGAAAAAGGTTACAGGTCAAAAGGGCATGATTAATTCTGGGTTTCAGGAGCATTTGCAGCAGATTTGAACTAAATCAGATAACAATGCTTCAGATAATGACTAACTACATATACAATGGTGGTTCCATAAGGTTGAGGTTGTAGGTATCTTCCTCTATGTATACGTACCCTACAATGTTCACACCATGATGACATTGCCTACTGACACATTTCTCAGAATGCATTTCCATTGTTAACAACACATGACTGTGTATAGGAATAAGGAGATTGTGGGTCAAGTTTTCTCTAACAAAATTCAAAGCCATGGAGAACCTGCTGCTCAAATTATGGTTTTTATATGCCTCCCCCACTAACAGAAACCAGAAGTCCTTGGAGACAGAGCTGACTTTATTCTGAAGTGGGAAATTTAACAGATGGGCCTGGGGTATCTTTGTCAGATAGCAAGGAAACTATCAAAGATGACTGGATTGTGTAAATGAACTTAGAACCAACAAGAAGAAGCTGCCACAGACTAAACACAGGGAGATGAGAGCATCAAGTCAGTTTAATACCACAGTGGATTACAATATCACATATATTAAATCCACAACTTCACATGATGTTAAACAACGTTGTTCTTTGGTACTACTAGAAGAAGCCAGAAAACTATTGAATAATAAAGGAAAGAATCACTCATTTATTTTGTCTTCCCAAGATGAACTGTGCCATTAAAATCCCAAATGTTAAATGAGCAAAAACGTGCTCTTCAAGGAAGCTTTCTTACTAATAAATAAACAAGAAATGACAGAGTTAATTAGCATCATTCTGTCACTCCTCGGGAATGAATAAGAAGTAAGAGAGAGAAAACTAGATGATAATGTGCTTCCTATGCCAGCATAACAGAATCATGCCAAAAAGATAATCTCATCTGTGGGTAAAATCTACACATCCGCCAACCAATTTATAGGAAAGATAAGAGATGGCAGAACGTCTCCATGATACCACTGGGATACAATTAGCAAGACCAGATTGTAGGAAAAAATTAAGTACAAAAGGCGTACTGTCTTTAGCAAATAAATTGGGAAAGGAAAAATGAGAGAGAGAGATGCAGAAAACATAAATTAAATTAATGGCAAATGTGGACCTTAGGAGATCTTCAAAACATTCATTGAAAATGCATATTATAAAAAATGAAAAAATTTCAAAGGTTTTCACACAAAAACAAATTTAACTCTGCTTTTCCAAGAATTTTTAAAAAAGATTTATTGATTTTTTTAGTGCAAAGTCAGATATACAGAGAGGTAGAGAGACAGAAAGTAAGATCTTTTGTCCGTTGATTCACTCCCCAAGTGATTGCAATGGCTGGAGCTGAGCTAACCTGAAGTCAGAAGCCCGAGCCTCTTCCAGGTCTCCCAAGAGGGTGCAGGGTCCCAAGGCTTTGGGCCGTTCTCGACTGCTTTCCAAGGCCACAGGCAGGGAGCTGGATGGGAAGTGGAGCTACTGGGATTAGAACCAGCGACCGTATGGGATCCTAGCACGTTCAAGGCAAAAGCTTTAGAGTAGCTACTGTGCCAGGCCCGGTTTCCATGAATTTTTAAAATATCCTTATATTTGGATTTAAAAAACGGAAATAAAGCCATACATGAGATTATATTTTTCATAAAAATGTACGTATTTATGTGGTTAAGAACTTGCATTTTCTAACACATTGATCACTGAGTACCATGTCAGTTGACTTCATGAAGTTGTAAGTTTCCATGTTTCTTCCTATTGTTGAGTTTGTGTTGTGACTTTTCATTAGAGGGGATGATATTCTGCAAGCTCTGCTTTCAGATCAAGTATGATCTCCCAATGAAACTGTTGAATTTATCTGGACAATAAGATTCTGGACTCCATGCATGGTCCATGCCCACAATGATGGAATTATGACTGGTTATGAGCTGTACTACTGTAAGAATATGAAGGAAATCAATATGGGGGGAGGGCTCTGGGGAGGAGTTGGTGGAATCCCAGAGCCTGTTGGAACTGTGTCATAAACTGAAATTAAAAAAAAGAAAAGAAAAATGTAAGTATTTATTTGGAAAGCAGAGTTACAGAGAGAGAAAGAGAAGGAATTCATCTGCTGGTTCACTCCCTAAATGACTGCAAGAAACAGGTCTAGGCCAGTTGAAAGCTAGGAGACTGGAGCCTGGACTCCATTTGGGTTTCCCAAATGTGTGGCAAGGGCCGAAGCACTTAGTCCGTCCTTCACTGCTTTCTTCCTCACTGGTAGCAACTGGATGGAAAGTGGAGCAACTCGAACTGGTTCTCATGTGGGATGCCAGTGTCACTTGTGAGTGGCAGCATACACCACTATGCCACAATGCAAGTCCCAAAAAACTATTGTCAATTTCTTTTTTGAGCTGTCAGTAGTCCATTGTTGTGTCTTTCTTAAGTGGTCCTGAATCTTGAGGAGGGCATTCTTGTAGGAGTTCAGATTCTGCTTGTGACATCCATTATTTCATGTCAAAACATCTAGATTACAGTGTCAGCTCTGTCCCTAAACCCAATGTCCTGCTAACACACACCCTGGGAGTCAGCAGGTGATAGCTCAAGTGCTTGGGTCCCAACCACCCCTGTAGGAGGACCAGATTGAGTTCTTCCATGCTTGGTTGCAGCCTTGGCTGTTGCCAAGTTTTTGAAGCGTGAACAGCTCGATGGGAGATCTCTCCCATCCCGCTGTCTCTCTGCCTTTCACATCATTTTTTAAATCATTTTTTAAAGTTCTCATCTTTTATGAATGATTGCATATAAAATAACACAATTCATGAGATTTGAGTCAGCATAATACCAATGAGAAGGACCTGGGTATGGAGAAAAACTGAAGATTATCTAACTCGTGATGAGTGCATGGGAGTGCATTTTCGTATCCTTTTTCGTATATGCTTTAAGTGTTTGATATCAAAAATTAATAACAAAACCAAAAAACATTAAAGCAGTGGAAAATTGGAGTGGATGGTTAAGTAGGGAACTAGCGATTGGAAGGATAGCATAAATACCAGAGTCATATCTATGTAGACCTGGAGGCAAGCTGGCCTGTGGCAGAGTGCCTGATTAGGGAGGTGCCCAACCCTGACAGCACTTGGCTGTTGTACTATCATCATTGCTTTGACTCAAACTCTCCTTTTTGTTGGAGATTTCCTACCCCTTTTGTAAGTATCCCTGCCAGTTAAATTTCAGCTCCTCCTAGCCCCGTTATTGAGGATTCCCCTTCCTGATGCAGAGTGTACCACTCTTCCCTTCCCCAAGTCCCACAGTGACTGTGGAGTCCCTGTGCTCTGTCACCTGAAGTTCTGGCTCTCCCTAATCCTCAAGCCCAAGGACCATGTTTGATGTCAATTTCCATGCCTGGTACAGTGAGTGTCACACAAAGGATATGAAATAGCTGAATTAAACCAATGGATGACTCTGATCCTTGGTGGCCAGAGCAAAAGAAGTGTCTTTCCTAGAAGTCAGGAACCATGAGAAGTTAAACTGACAGAGAAAGCTTGCATTTAGTCTCAGACGTGATGCAAACTCAGAGGATGCAAAGTTAGAAAGTCATATCTATGTATTTGGAAATCCTCCTCAGAAAGAAGCTTTAAGCCATTGAAGAGGATAAACATAACTACTGTGGACAGATTTGGGACTAAGAGGACACAGGAAAGTAATAGCATGTCATGTATTTTTCAAAGGAAGAAAAAGGAAGAAGGTGACCCCAATATTTTATGTAAGAGTGTGAAATAGCATGTAATTCAAGAGGGATCCTCAGATGAATCGAGCAGATAGGCTGAACTGTGCCAAAAAATGGGGAGAGGGAGTCTTGGTATCCAGCAAAAAGTGGCTCCGTTTAGGAAAATTAAGTGGAAGCAGGCAAGAACCTGAAAACAGACTTGAGTGTCAGTGCAGTCAGAAATGGTAGAAAAAAAAAACATAACTGTGACTCACTTTCATGAAGCTGATGACAAAGAGATACAGACAGCTCACAGCAGCGTAGGACATTTTTGTCTGCCATTTGAGAGGTTACAGGAAGCAAAACATTGCTGGGGGAGACAAAGTAGTCATAAGGAACTTATTCTCGAACTCTGAACATCTCTGCTCTTTGTTTTGCTGCTATTTCTTACGGGGTTATTGGTACTTAGAACTAGGAACATAACTATACAGAAATTAACATTTATGAAGCAATTGCTGTTTATAGAGTTAGTCTATGGTTTTTGTGTTTGTTTTTTATTTTGCTTTTTTAGCCATCAGCTTCTCAGTACTTTAAAATACCTGAGGAATGATAAGAAGGGAATCAAATCTGTTCAGGTTTTCAGTTTGGAGGTTCACAGCTCAAGATGAGGCAGCCCTGTTGTTTCAGGTCTCTGATGAGACCAGAGGATGGTGGAGGGGCAGTCCCATAGAGAGTCAGGAAACAGAGACACCAAGAAGGCACTGTTTGTCTGCCTTCTCTATGGGCTCCATCCTAACAACCTAATACAACCAAATCACTTCTTAAAGGTCCTGCTTGCAGACAGCATAATTAATTCAAGCTTCCACCCATAATCCATCAGTCCCTTACCCATGAACTGTGAACATTAAGCTTTGGGGCTTAGCTGTCTATATGCATTTGAGGGGGCAAATCCTGTTGATTTGCATTTATACTTACATTAAATACCAAGTCTTCCCAATCCAACCTTATGAGCATGGTGCTAATAATATCATTGTACATGGTAGGCAAAGAAACAAATGCACTAAAACTTGTACAAAGTCAGCTTGTGAAAAAACAAATTTAGAACTTGAACTCGATGCCCTGGTTTCTGAATCCATGTTCTTTAGAAAGGATGAGAGACAGAGAAGATCTTCCTTCCATTAATTCACTCTCCAAGAGGCCACAACAGCTGGAGCTGCGCCAATCTGGAGCCTCTTCCAGGTCTCCCATATGGGTGCAGAGTCCCAAGCCCTTGGGCTATCCTTAGCAGCTTTCCTAGGCCACAAGCAGGGAATTGGATGGGAAGCATGGCTGCTGGGAATAGAACTGGCACCCGTATGGAATCCCAGCACACTGAAGGCAAAGACTTTAGCTGCTAGGCTACTGCGCCAGGCCTGAATCCATGTTCTTAACAACCACACTCTATGGCTTCTTACGTGAAGTGGGGTTATCTGTGTTATGATCTTTTACAGAGAAGAAACTCAGTTCATTGAAGACAAGTAACTTGCCAGCCATTCTGAGACACAGCCAAGATTTAAATCCTCATCATGCCAAGTCCAGGATCCTTTCTGTTACTGAGGCTTCCCTCCTCTTAGTGAAAAAAGACACAGATGCTATCTATGAAAGCAAGAGAATTTCCCAAGGGAACTGGGCACCTGTGGAGGATTTTCAAAAAGATAAAAGCTAGAAACACATTTGGTGAGTAATGTGATGCTGAACCAACAAGATACAATTTCAGTGGGTTTGTTATAATCAAGAAACAAATACCAACAGAAAGGAAGAAAGTATTATTAATAGACATTATTTGAATGAATACATGAATCTGATATGGACATCCTGCCTCCATCGTTTGGCACCCAGAAACGTGGCCCCGAAGAAGCTGTATCACTGGAGGTGAGAGCTCACATTTGTTGAAGCCTGTTGTATTACCAGGACTGTGCCAGGAATTTTATAAGCATAATCTGATTCAGCTCCCATAGCAATGCAATCAAGCACTATATTGTTATTATTACACCCATTTTATGGACTTCACCCAAGGAAACTTGGCTAACAAATTGAGGTCTAAGATTAAGGCCCTACTTGGACTGGCTCCAGAGTCTGTTTTTAATCCCTAAAACATCAGCCAGTGTTTTTGGCCTTGTCCACAGGGGTCTGAGAATCGCTACCCAATTTGTGAAATTTAGTCCTCAAGGTTCCTATCTTAGCCCCCATCTTAGACTGGCATGCCTCAGGGTTTCTAAAAGTAGCTGCTGGCTTGCTGGTGGATATTTAACCTCAGAGTTTTTCTGTTAGAATCTGATCCCAACCTTGATGTAAAAAAAGGGGGGGTGGGGGAGTAGGGAGGAACTACAACAATTAAATCTCTGCTATTAAAATCTAGTGCTAAGTACCTGAGTCACTAAGCAGTTAGGAAGGAGAAATAGTTATTTAAGTATGAGGCAGCTGGGCAGACTTTGTAGGACCCTGTGCAAGCCAACTCATGGAAGACAGAGAGCAAGTCAATGAGCCAAACTGAAAGAAAATGGAACACATCACCCAAACTGTCAGTGAAGGAAAGACCGTAAACTTCCCTAGGAATCAGTGAAAAAGTAAATGTGGTGCCTTACATTCTTTTTGAGTTTTCAATTCTAGTTCCAATGTTGTACATTCCAGTTTTTTTGCTAACCTACTTTCGAGAGGCCACTCAATGTCACCCACTTCCAAAGGTCTTCTCCCCCAAGGCTGGTGTATGAAAGAATAGAATCTGGCAGAAGTGATAGGATGTCATTTTGGGGAGTCATGGAACAGTGTTGGATTTTAAAAATTAGAATTTGTTTCTGAAGGATTATGGCTTCTGTCTTGGGATGTCTCCTTCGAATCACTCACTCAGAGAGGAAAGCTGCCATGTCATGCTGACGCTTGGACAGTCCATGGAGAGGACCTCCTCCAGCAAAAGGGCTTTTCAGGCAACAGTCAGGGAGGAACTAAGTCCTGCCAGCCAAGCATGTGAGTGAGCTTGAAAGCAAATCCTGTTGGCTGAGCCTAAAAATGACTGCTTGACTACAATTCCTCCAAAGAGTGTGAGCCAGAACCCCCAAGTGAAGCAACTCTTGGATTCCTGACCCACAAAAAATCATGAGCTTAAAACATTTTTACTGTTTTAAACCACTAAATTTGGGGGTCGATTTGTTACACAGCGTTCGATAAGGATTATAACTTTCTCCCTACTAGAAGATGTCTGTTTTACTTTGTGCCCTGTGAGGATTTTGTTTGTTTTTTTGTTTTTTCTTTTTGTTTTTGTTTTTTTAAAGCAAAGTCTCAGGAATAAGTTTGAGGATACTTTTGTTTCTTCTGGCTGAAAGGACCTGGAATCAAGCCATTACACTCAGTCCTTGAAGATCATACCATCTGCAACCCTAACAATTCACCTAAATCACTAATTTTTTTTTTGTTCCACCTGTTTGCCTCTCTTAACTGCCTAGGTTTGGACTCACCTTGTCTTCTTTTTTGCATCTGAAGCCACCAAGATCACAGCCAGTTGTTCAACTTTGATAAAGTGGAGTTTCTCCTAATTCCCAGCTAAGCTAACACTCCAGATACCCCCCAAGTCTGAGCCTGGAGGAATGCTTTATTCTCCATAGTGGCTTTCTAAAATTCACTGTCACAAATGCCACTGAGGAAATTTTTCATGGCAACTGTTGTACCAATTACTTGAAATATACTAATGAAATAAGACATCGTTCTTGTTCTCAAGGAATGTTCAGTCTTGCTAAGGAAGCAGGTGCATGAATTAATTAATGATTTAATGTGATAACTGTGAACATAGAGACATGTCTATGGAGCTACAAAGAAAGTAGAAATGATAATGTCTGGAGAGGTCAACAAAGATACTTATGTGAAAGTGGTGGAACTTTGACTCCTTTAGAAAAACCAAAAATTCGGTTGTTAAAGAACACAGGAGTGGGCCAGCGTTGTGGCAAAACAGGATAAGCATCAATCTATGACAGTGATATCACATAGTGGGGCTGGTTTAAACCCTGGTTGCTTTGATTCTGATTCAGCTTCCTGCTAATGTACCTGGGAAACCAATGGAGGATGGAAATACTTGGGCCCCTGTCACCCATGTGGGAGATCCTGATGAAGTTCCAGGCTCCTGGCTTTTGTCTGGTCATTTCATTACAGCCATTTGGGTGAACCAATGGATTGAAATCTATCTCTCTTTCTCTCTCATCCCTTCAAAAAATATGTCTCCTTTTATAAAGGAACATGAAAAGTGGGTTCTAATCCAAAGAGAACAACATATAAATATTTTGTATGAAAACGGAAACTCCTCAAGTTTGCAGTGATTAGATACTTAGAAAATAGCCATTTCATGCACATATGTCTTGACCAAGTAAAGTTTTATTTTATGGATAAGTTCATGATCTACTCAGAAATCTATCTTATGGATGAACTCAAAATATACATGAAAAAATATAAACTGGATATTATTTTCAACAAATTAGTCATATAGAAAGAATAGGTGAAATATAAATGCCCATCCATAGTGGGTTAAAAAGGTGTGTTCATTCAAATAATGAAGTACAAGGCAGTTACCAACCAAATGAGGCGGTTTTACAGTTCTAGACGTAAAATATTAAGTGAAACAAGATGCAGAGTCAAGAATACTGCACACTCCATGTGCTATGAGTGTGTTTCTGCTTATTCATTCATTCAGTAAATATTTATTGTGCTCCTTCTATAGGTCTAGCAGTGTGCTCGAAATATAGCACTGAACAAGTTAAAACAGAGGACACGGTCCCTACACTCTAATGCATTCCAGGTATATGGACTATCTATGCAATGTCAAAAAGAATCAGTTAACAGTTCTTGCCTACGGCAGGTATACAGTGAGATAGAGACCAGGTGTGTGATGTTTCACTCTGAGTAAAATTTTGGCACTATTTGAATTTTTTTTTACTATATTCAAGAGTGATCTGTCTTCCTCCAATTTTAAACCAGACAATATACATTTCAAGTCATTAATTCAGAAGTGACAGCAATTCAGACTTTATATTCATGCAAATGCAGTGCTACTTCAAAGAACACCCATTCTACAGTCATTTACTTCTGTCCATATAGATAAGTCATGCTAAGAAATGATCCAGCAAGTACTTCTCTAACTGATGGTTTCTGGGCTGAGTTTATCTCTAGACTACAGAACGGTTAACCGTAATCAAAATGTATGATTTTTTAAAAAAGAAATCCCACCCTGAAGTCAGAGAATGAAATTGATTTTTGTGATAGACTCTGAGTGGGTTACTAATGTGCAATCCTCAGTGTGAAAGAAATAATCATTGAACATAATCAGTATCATTCCAGCACTCTGCTACAACGTAACCTCACAAATGATTCCTAGAACTGAGTCAGAAGGAATGCACCAAGATTCCAGGAGCAGCCCTAATGTTTGGGTTTTGCCATGATTCTTTCGGGGAGGAACACTTGCTGAAATATTAGAACTCATGTTTTCTTTCAGGTCCTGTGGGAATACCCAGGGCTCCCTCCTC
Organism: Ochotona princeps; assembly: GCF_030435755.1. NCBI lineage: Eukaryota > Metazoa > Chordata > Mammalia > Lagomorpha > Ochotonidae > Ochotona > Ochotona princeps. The sequence goes on from NC_080836.1 coordinate 18,703,840, forward strand.
CAGCTGACTTAGCTTGCTGACAATATATTACCTTCATCTCAAAGAGACATAATTCACTAATAATGTCGCAGCCTGAGAACTGAGTTTAGGCATGTATTTGGATTAGGCGTGATGTGGGATGACAAAGGTTCCCAACCCAGTGCAAACAATGAGGATGGATTTATGCAGGCCAGGATGCTTGTTGCGGTTATTTATCACAGTTACCTCATTTTGCTTTGGGGCAAGGAAAGGGTGGGCCAGAAGCTTGCGAAATGAGCTTCTGGATGCAGCGGAACAGCTCCAGACATCACAGAGGCCAGCACTGAGTGGGTGGCTCCCTGTGTCTTCATCAAAGTACCCGTGACATCTGAAGTCCTCCTGGCTGGTGCTGTTGGACACCTGTCTCAAAATAGAGGCTGTCATTCAGACCTGGTCAGATGAGAGCCTTGTAATGCCCATCTCTGTCTCTCCAGAGCAAAATGAGGTCACCCCATCCCTGAGAGTGTCACCTCTGTGACAATCTGAGGCAGCAATTGGCCTCAGGTTCCAGAACTTGAGCCTTTATCTGCCAGGCTCCATTGAATCTCCCTCTGAGTTACACTGTCTTCAATGTGTCCTTTTGTTCTTTTCCATTGGGTTTTATGAGCAGTGGGTTCCCCTCCTTGTTGGCTACGAGGTGTTGTGGTCCCTCTGGGCCAAAACCACTCTTGGCCCACAAGCCTCCTAATTTGGCTTTCAAACAATCCTGGCAGACACTGCCGAAGATTTGGCTCACAGCCTGATCCACAGACTTTTTAAAGCAATAGAGCTACACAAGGAGACCATAGAATGCAGTGGCTAAACATTGTGGGTTCAGTTCACCCAGCCTAAAGGATAACAGAAATATTGTTGCAGGCAACGTCAGCCGCATGCATCGATGTGTCAAGTACAATTACTGTAAGTGTCTGTGGCCTTCTGGAATCCTGGGCATCCTACCCTGGGTTGCAAAAGTTGCCTGGAGCATCAGTCAAAGGCACAGTCATGGTAAGATGGACCTCGGTCTGAGAGCTGCCTCTGAGCACATCAGTCAACGTTTCAGTCCGAGCACATACAGACTCTGGTGAGCATGCGAGATAATGCTGCATGGGCAAGAGGGGATGTATGTGACACTCATTGCAATAACCATGCATACATAGAGTATGGAAAGTGTCACAATCCCTCATTTATCTAAAGAAGCTGAGAAGAAATCAGTGGTTTCCCCAGAATCACACAGCTAAGAATTCACAGTAGCAGGGTTTGAGTCTGCTGTCATGATCCCAAAGGAGAAGCTCATTTTCCAGCCTGGCTAGAGCAATAGGTTGTGTTTCTCACACACTGAGATGTGTGACCAGCAAGCAGGCATAAGTCTGTTCACTAACCCCTCCTGCCGAAGTCTTTATTATTTTACTATCTCTATCAAGAAAATCTCTGGAAGAAAACAAGGAGAATTCAGAAAGGCTGAATTCAAAGTAACTAAGAGACTGAAAACTTGGGGGAGGTAGGATAGTTTAATCTTGAAATGGAGACAGTTGCAGACATGTAACAAGTAATTTTCACTTAAATAAAATGTGAAGATAAATCTTATCAAAGACAAAATAGGACAAAAGATTCCTCCACCCCAAATCTCCTAGTTGGTTAAGCTGTTACTTCCACTCCAAAATTCCCTTCCCTAAAGCCAAGGTTAGTATTCATGTGTATCGCTGTATTCATCCTCAGCTCCTTGTCAGAGATGAAAACCCTCTATACACATACAGGGTTACAGCCCGAGAGTAGGGTAGAGGAGACTGGCTCAAGTTATTACAGACAGGGAGAGAAGGAGAGAAGGGTGTCTGAGAGTGAGGGCAGCTGACAGCAGGCAGATGTGCTGTGGGAGTGACCATGAGGCAATGACAGTTGTGGCAGCAGGTGATGATGGTGCTGCCAAAGAGGACAGCAGCAGGGCAAGTTGGCCAGCTGGGGCCAAGAAGGATCCTATAGCATGATCGTGGATTGCATGTGGCATGCAAGACGAGTGTGCAGATGGAATCTGCAGTTAAAATTTCTGGGTATTTGTGTTGGTATCTATCAGAAGCGTCACTGCCAGAGGAGCAAGCCTGTTGCTTCACAGGTACAAATGGTAACATTTGTAAAAAGTGATCTGATTGAAAACCAATACGATAAAATAGGATGAGTTAAATTGCAAGAGGTCCTCAGACAGGGCAAACATTGTGAAGATTATGTCCAAATGATTAACTTTTTGGAAACTGCTATTTAAGAGATCACATCCAATATTGCCCAGGACCCTCTAGGCCAGGAACAATTGCACCAGGTAATGGGCTCCTTGTCTTGTAAGAGTCTACCACTTGAGGACAGTGAGTCAATAAATATTTACAAAACAGCATGTTATTGTCACTCTCATGTAAGAGGCAAGGTTTCCACTGAGGCCCAGAAGAGGCAGGGAAGCTGCATACAAAAGGGAACTAGCAGCAGGTGTAGGAGTTCCACAGGCAAGAGAGAAGAATGGTATTCCTGGGGCCCGGCGGCGTGGCCTAGCGGCTAAAGTCCTCGCCTTGAAAGCCCCAGGATCCCATATGGGCGCCGGTTCTAATCCCGGCAGCTCCACTTCCCATCCAGCTCCCTGCTTGTGGCCTGGGAAAGCAGTCGAGGACGGCCCAAAGCTTTGGGACCCTGCACCCGTGTGGGAGACCCAGAAGAGGTTCCTGGTTCCCGGCTTCGGATCGGCGCGTACCGGCCCGTTGCGGCTCACTTGGGGAGTGAAACATCGGATGGAAGATCTTCCTGTCTGTCTCTCCTCCTCTCTGTATATCCGGCTTTCCAATAGCAATAAAATCTTAAAAAAAAAAAAAGAATGGTATTCCTGGATGATCTTTCATCCCAAGGCTCAGAAGCACCCAAGGGCAACCACTTTGCCAGTCATTCTACCTCTGCAAGCTTTTAGTCCTGTGTGGTGGGCTTGGGGGAGCAGCCCCTCTTCCTCCGCAACCTTCTGGTGGAAAGCACATGTGGAAACATCACCTGCCAAGGCCAACAGTTTCGACAGAAGCTCAGGACCGCCAGGGTATCCTCTCAGGTAGTCTGATTCCAGGTCCCCATCCTGTTCTATCCCTACCAGCTGGGCAGTGACAGGCACCAGGTGCTCTGGGTTCTACCCTACTGATTCCCCTTTTTGATGTTAGGTGGCTTCCACAAAATCACCAGTTCTGACACTCTCAAAACCTTCAGGCTCTCAACCCCTACTTCCTGATTGCTTGTGTGTTTGACCGTGTACTCTACTACATATAGGATAACCCTCCCCAGGGAGACTGAGAAATCCAAAATCCAACGCCTGCTATCATCGCCGTCTCAAAGCAGTGTGCATCTGACCATGAACTTGAACAGCTGCTAATTGATTTGTACTGTTTCAAATCCAGTGCTGTTGATTTCAGAAACCCTGGAGAACTTGCACAATGAGAGAGGGCAATTAACTAGAATACTTAAAACCCACCAGCAGTCACATTCCAAACAACCTCCAAACCTAGAGCAGTAGCCACCTCTGCTGCCGCTGTGGTCTCCTCTGAATTCTCCACAACCAGCTTAGAGAGACTGACTCAGCACCCAGGAGGCCAGGGAAGGACCATGGGCAGCCCCACGATGCCAGAGGAGCCTTGAGACAGCTGGGAGCTGACTGACTTGGCAATAATGTCATTGGATATCCTTAATGAGCACCCAAATACAATTTAGAAAAGAAAATTAGAATCATGGTCTTCTCAGCACCAGTGTATTCTTCCACCTCTAAACAGATAAACAAAATCATGTCATAATAAAATATTAAAGAACTTATGTAAAGCTCTCTAAATTTCTTTGGCTTTGGGGAAAAAAGAATAGGACTTAGGCAAGCATATGTCATAAAATAAGTGGTAAATAGTGATTATTTAAGGCAATGGAAAGACAGATGGAAGGGAGGGAAGGAAGAGAGAAAGGAAGAAGGAAAAGGAAAATATGGCAGAAAAATGGGGAGGGGAAAAGAAAAGGAACATATTCTCAGAATTCTGTCTGTGAACTACTTTAAATCAATTCTCTTTATGCTAAATAGAAACATAAATCAAATATATTAAGGGAAGGTAAATTGGAATATCCATTGTTACTTTCAAGGACTTTGAGATTCTGGAAAGATCATCAACATTTATGGAAAATATTAAAAGCTGTTTCTTTCATTGAGGCAATTGTGAATGTCACAAACAGAGCAGAGTTCACATTACACGATTGAGTTAGCTACAACTGCCGTTAACACCATCACTGTAGGCATACATACTGTTTGAAAACGCCCTCTACTTTCAGCAATTCCTACAGATGTAGAAGTATATACATGGGTGAAAGCCTACACATGCATGTTTGAAAACAATTGAAAATACCTTGTAATTCCGCTTCCCTGGCAGCACCTCTGGCCCCTTTTGATGGGAAAGGTGCGTGGTCAGCACTTCATCTTGTGCTATGCCTGCACTCTCTTTTCCAGGAAGAGGGATCTGGGGGTCATTTCACTTTTCTCCCGCCTAGCGACATTTTACATTAAGGGTTTTTTTTTTGTTTTGTTTTGTTTTTTTTGTCTCATGTCCTTGAACAAAAATACTCTAAAAAAGCATTAACAATAGAAACTTTAAAAACAGGAACTGTTAAAAGAAAGCAACCTATTAAAGTACCAAGATGTGGGTCTTGCATGGTGATTACACATGCGACAGCTAAATTCGTCAAAAAACAACAAAACAAAAACAAAATCTTAAATACAGGCAGGTAACATTGTAGAATACAATTTATTCATGAAACAACTAATTTTATTATAGTCTTACAGCTATTTAACCTGAATTTTAATATAAAAATGTCTAACTAAACCTTTATGGGAGTGGTTAAACTCATCTCAATTTCCATTGCTTTATTCAGAAAAAAATGTACTGCATATCATTAAGTGCAGTATTTAAAATCAGTTATTTAGCAAGACAATTCATTTTTAGAATAATAGCTTTGTTTTGGTTTAAACAAAAATAGTACAAATGTATCTTAAATGAAGGGATATTATATATAAAACTTATTTATTATATATAAAAGCTGGAAATGTGTGACTCTATCAAGGATGAATTTACCTGGTTAACATTAATTTATGGAGTCCTTGATCTATTTGCTAGTGTCGTAAACATCAGTTCAAGTTTTTTTTTGAACTTTCTTTCCACTTTTATGATACTACTCTTCTTTTCAACTATTCCCTACTTTTTTATATTGCGTATCATTTACTGTTTTTTTCTTGTTTTAAGCTATAAGTGCTTGTTTTAAAATTCATCTTATTGGAAGATAAAAGGTTCATTGTGTAATCTGGCTCCTAATATGTAATTTTTATATTCTAACACCATTCTTCATGTTCTTAAAAAAGTGAAGTTGTGAATCCTAAGAACATGAAAATGCAGCATTTAGCCCAGTGCTGAGATGAATGTTTGCCCACACATGCTGGTAGGAAGCATTTAAATGAAGACATTGCTAATATCTATCATAGTTTTTTATACAAGAAACCTCACTTTTGTGTTTGAATCATGTTTTTCACTTAGAGAACTTTATATGATGGTGTTCCCCAAAATAAATAGAAAACGTAGAATTTTCAGGCAAGTTTGTTTTGCTACCAGAAAAAAACTGAAATTCATGAACTAATTTTTTCATAATTTGCATTTTCCCATGAAATTTTGGAAGACTCTAAACAGGGAAAATTTCAATTTTGTTTGCACACACACATCCCTTTTAATTCTGTTATTTCCATGAGATGCTTGAAGCTCTCTCCTGTTCGTCATGCCACACTTCTGTGATGGGCAGTGTCCGGTGATGTCATTTCCATCTTACACATGAAGAAGCTGAGAACAAGAGTCATCAGTCCATCCCGGCCTTGTGTTGGCAGAAACATCCCTGCTCCTTGGTTCTCTCCTACACTTCCTTGCCAAGGCCAGCTGTGTGCCAGCCCCTGGCCCTGCACTGTGTGGATGCTTCCAATTGATTCTCTGAGCGAGAGAAATGAATTTGAAGAAGAGGATGACCCAGAAATTTATTTATGAACATGATCTACTTTGCAACATAGCCCCTGAGTAATAGCCAGCTTTGGGAGAATGTTCCAGTGTACAGGATGCCTTCAGGCTTGTAGAAAGACTTTGGAGGGAGGAGAAGGGCTAAAAACCAACATAGTGACTGAGACTTAGTGAGAGCCCCCCTCCGTCTTCCAAAGGTGGGAAAGGCAATCTCCACCTGGAAGACTGACTCCAGTGCGGGTTTCCTTCAGTTTCCCAGGAAGACCAGCTCCCCTCTGCTCTTCCTGCACCAAGGGAGTCTTCTAGATGCTGAGCAGCGTTCCTCACACCTTGGTGCCACAGAACCACGTTCTCTGTTCCAGTTACCAAATCTGAAAAGCACTCACCCTCTTAACATTGACCATGGTTCCTTCTAGTCAAGTCAAAAGGCCAGCCCTCCATTAACAAATACATTCTGTTTTCCCTTAAGTTACCTGACACTTGCTGCTGTGAATCTTAACCAAATTCCTCCCTGCAGCCAGCAACCTGCTCTCCCCTTACCCTGTCAGTTCTCTCAGGTAGAAAACAGAGAGGCGTCCTTTCTCCAACAGCTATGCCATTTTCCTCCAAAATCTCTCATTTACATGGAGATACTGTTGATTCTCTCTCTCTCTCTCTTTCAACAACTAATTATTTTTTTAAGTGGCATAACTACTTTGATTACACGTACAGACGGGAGTTTTCATGTCACCAATTCCAGGTGCTCCTTCTGATTAAATTGCCCCACATCCAAAAGAGAAAGAACGAAGAAAAGTATCTATAATCTTTGAATTCATTTCAGCTGCCTAGGTGTTCCTCTAATCCATACCGTAGTATCACTAACGAGACGTATTTAAAAATAAGCTGCGAGTTCCATTTGCCCAGGTGGTAAGATTATATTTCAGGATTAAAAGACTACGGAGAGGGAGGCGGTGAGGACAACTGATGATCCTGCTTGGCTAAGTGCTCTAAGGCGGCAACTTCACCCTTTTCACAGGAATTTCACCAATTTTCGGCTTGCTGGCTAATCATCTTACTGGGAATTAAGAAAACACAGAAAAGGCTTAAATTGTTCCATCCACCTACTGTTTCTGAAAGCCCTTAATTTAATCCTGGGGGGGTACCTTTTCACACCAAGTAATCCAGTTGAGAAATCTCTTTGTGTATTCTGGGAGCGGCTCTCAGGCTAAGGCTGAGGAATCTAAAACTGTGGGTGCAGCGCTCTCTAGCGGTGACAGAGAGTAGACGAGTACCTTCAGTCCTGTAGTGTCCATTTGCCCGCTACCCATTCAGGAAATAAAAGAAAGCTTCAGCGTTCTCTTACCTGGAAATAACTGGTATTGTTAGAACATCTTAGAAACATGTTCTTAACGATAAAGAGCGTCTCCTGTCTGTCCACTCCCTCGCTAAAGCTTTCCCTCATCTATAAAGAGATGAGCTCTGAAAATGTAGGTTGAGGGACTGTTACGGTGCAGCCAAGTAAGCTGCTTCTGGATATCCATGTTTCATATCAGAGTGCCTAAATTCAGTCTCCCATGTAAATAGCGGTCAGCTTTCTTCTAAATCACCCCGGGAAGACAGCAGATGATGGCTCAAATACTTGAGCCCCTGCCATCTAAATGGTTCCTGAAAACTGGCTTTGACTTGTTCAAAGTGCATTTATCTGTAGATAAGAGAAACAAATATGCAGGCTCGATAGATACAGGTGCTGAAACAAAGAGATACAGTGTTTTACATACAGCTTTTATTAATTAAAATGTATTCAACATTTACTGAAGGTGAACAACCTGCAAAGAATTATGACAATCAAGGGAGTGGGGAACACAAAGATGACTAAGTCCTCACCAAACCCGCCAGGAGGAATGCTCCAGCAGAGAAGAGAGCGAGCCGCAGTGGCAATAATGGTGTGGATGGGTGCAAGCTGGGCTGCGACAACAGTCAACAGTAATACCAACAAGCAGTGTCAAATGGTTCAAACCATACCACACAGAGTAACACAGATCATCATCCCCCCAAAACAAGGAGATAACCATCAGTCTGCGAGATTGGGCAAGGCTTTATAGGCAATGTGTGCGTGGGTCAGGCCACTAAGGATAAATAAGACTACAGGCAATCAATGAAGCCCGAAAGGGAACTGCAGGCAGAGAAAGTAGAGCAGCTTGTTAGTTCGTTTTTAATGACAAATTAAAAGAAGGTTATATTCTGGCAGTTTAGAGGCCAGAAGTCGAAAATCAAGGTGTTAGCTGGGTTATGTTTCTCTTGAAGACTCCAAGAGAACACCTAATACTTGCTTCTTCCAGCTTCCGCTCTCCTTCACTTTAATAAGGACACTTTTCATTACACTTAGGGCACACTTAATTACATAGAACAATGTCCTTATCTCGGGAGCTTTAACTTAATTACATCTCCAAAGACCCTTCTTCAAATAAAGGTGGCATTTGTAGGTTCAGGGGACAAGGCTGTAAACATAGCATGGGGTGGAGGAAGGAGAGGACCACTCAGCCCACGACACAAGAGCCAACAGCAAGGGAGTAAGAGCGCACGACAGGTGCTGAGCTGCGAAAGAAATGAACCGATCCCAAAAGGTTAAATACCACGTTTGCCTTCATTTGAGATGAAATGTTGTCAATCTGGAAAATAGTACCTGTATATTATAATATTATTGCAATCTCAAACAGCCTGTATCTAATGCAAGAAGATAATGCGATGTAATCTATATATCAACAATTAATGTGAGTCAGACTGCTTATGATCTACATCAAAGAACTGTAAAACCTAAAACACTCTTAATACCCTATGTTATTCCATAATGGAGAGGGAGTGCAGAGAAATCTTCCATCTCCCTAAAAAGTGTGAGGGAGACGTGAAATATAACCTATCAGGATCATATCTGGTAACTCACAGACAACAGACGCGAATCAGCATTAGACAATAGTAAAGCTACAAAGGCATATGGGGTGAATCAGGAGCAGTCCTAACAACCTCTTAACAGGAGGTCATATGCACAGAGCAGGGGGAGACCCCAGAGTGGAGCAGGTGGACAGGAGGAGGCTTGTATCCCAACCCTGGAAACTCCCGGATCCTCACCACGGACTATCAATATGAGCAACAAGGACTACATCCCAACTGCCAAGGAGACCACGGGGAATAGGAGTACCTTCGGAGGCTGAGAACTCTGAGGTCATCCACCCCCATCAGGATCACTCCAGAAACCCCTCAAAACAAACAAACATACAAACAAAAAACCTAGATTAGATAGACAGACAACAACAAGGAAAGCTTAGAATCAGACCTCACCAGGTGGGACACAAAGATTAGTTACTCCTCACTGGGGTATTGAGGATTTCTCTGCACACCCCTCCTAGAAATGTTCTGCACCTAAACTGTTGACACATGTCTTGTTAGAGTTATAAGCCAGTTCAGACTACCCGAAAAACAACCAGATTCAGCAAAATCATGCTTCAACACTATAAACAGCTAAATACTAAAATGAAAATGGACATGAGACAGCTGAGTAGCAATCTATAGCCACTTTAAGGTGTATTGAACCCAGTAGTATATAAACCAAAATTGAAATGTCTATGAAGAAGTCACAGGATGTGGTTGAGAACCTGCATTTTCCTTTTAACATATTGGTCAATCAATACCATGTCAATTAATACCACAACGTTGTAAATTGTTGCTGATGTTATGTTGGGGCTTTTAATTGATAGGGATGATACTCTGCTGGCTCTACCTTCAGACCAGAGATGGTCTCCCCAAGAAACCATTGAACTTACCAGGACAATAAAATGCTGGACTTTATGCTTGGTAAATACTTCCAATGAAAGAATCTCAACTGAATTTGAACTGTGGTAATGCAACAAGGTGGAGGAATCCACCATGGGGGGAGGGTTAGGGTAGGGGTGAGGGGAATCCCAGTGCCTATAAAGCTGTGTCACATAATGCAATGTAATTAATAAAATACAGGAAATTAATAATAATAATAATAAAGCAGCCTGATTTGGTTGCTGAAGGTGCAGTGGGTACAAGTCTGGGCAGGGCAGCCGTAGCTGGTATGTAAGGGCTGTTTGTGCTGCTCCTTGTTCTGTGAGAGACCTGAAGACTTGTAGACCAAGGGACCACACAGTCATGATTATGCCTTAACGCCCTAAAGGGTAGCCAAGAAAGAGAGAGTGGAGGGGAATTCTGCCAAAGGCTGGGGCGGTGCCCTCCCCAATGAAAGACCTAAAGGAGACCAACGCCCTGGGATGCGGGATGTGAGAGTGACTGAGCATGTTGTCGATTCTGCTGCCAGACCACCGGCCTCTAAAAATACCCACCCCATCAGCACTTTCAGAGAGGAAAGCTGGAGACAATCAAGTCATGCCAAAAGGCCATTTGATGTGTGGCTTCTGGGTGGAGTTGCCTGCACACCTGTATGGGAAGAGCAAGGAAGTGGCATCTGAACTTCATCTTAGCGACTCTGATGGTGGAGAGAATGTAGGGGTGTCTGCAGGGGATGGACAAGCCCTGTCAATCAATCAGCATTTTTGTTGTTTAGTCATGTTTTAGCTGTGTGCTATGCACTATGGGACATATTAGTTTAAAAAAAAAAACCACACATCATCCTTATCCTTGAAGTGTTTATAAAATAGTAACTTACGAGAAATGGCAGTGGAGAGAATTTACATTTAGGGACAAACTTATAAGTAAAGTTGCCTGCCATTGGGAAGCTGGGGTGCCATCTCAGCCCAGGACACACAGAACCTTCCACCTTGGCTCACTGTGGCTTGCCCCTTCTTCCTTGTTGGAAGCACCAGACTGCAATCCCCTTCCTTACAGAGGCATCAAAGCAAGATTTGTGCATTCAGCATGGTGTATAGGGTACACAGCTATTTCCCCCGTTCAGCGCTATCACTATTGGGGATGGGACAGGGGGATTGCCATGAATATGGGAAATTAGAGCGGCAGGAGTCCTAGATGTGGGTGTCAGTGGCAAGCAGAGGAAACTAGGCTGTTCCTAGGTGAGAAGTTCAAGCTCATGGATGATACACTGCCAAGGTGCTACCTGTCCCACTGCTTATTTAAAGCTCCTACGAGAATGTGACACAGGGCCAGTGCTGCAGCATGGTAGGTTAAGCTGCCACCTAGCATGCTTTTGGAATACTGGTTTGCAGCCAGGTTGTTTTGCTCTTCATCTAGCTCCCTGCTAGGGTACCTGGGAAAGCAGTGGGTGATAGCCAAAAGTACTGGGGTCCCTGCCACTCACATGGAGACCAGGATGGAGCTGCTGTCCTCTGATTTTGTCCAGTCCAGCCCCAACTGCTGTGAGAATTTAGGGAGTGAACCAGCAGATGGAAAAACTCTCTCTTTCTCTCTGTCTCTCTCTCTTGCTCTCGCTGTGGTTTACAAACTGCTTTTTCACAAAGCTCTTACAAGAATAGGCCCTAAATGATATTCTACCAGCTCTAACTTTGGACCAGAAATGGTCTCCCCAAGAAACTGTTCAACCCATCTGGACAATAAGTAGCTGGACTCTATGTTTGGTATATGTTTGCAAGGAAAGAATCTTGATTGAATTTGAACTGTAATACTGCACCAAGGTGGAGGAATCCACCAGGGGGGAGGGGCGTGGGGAGGGGTGGGGGGATTCCCAGAGCATATGAAACTGTCACATAATGCATAATAATTAATAAAAAATATATATATATAAAAGAATAGGCCCTAAGCACAACTGCAAAGGGAGCCCAAGGCTGTCATTTCCTCTTTCCCATAGGAAGCCCTTCTCTGCCTAGGTTGGATCCTCTCTCTTCTCACTGCAACTTGGGAGACTCTCGTCACCCTTCTCCCCCGCTGCCCTGCCTGCCTGGCCTCCAGATATCCTCCCATTTACTAGAAAGGTTGATTAATTCTTACTATGATAATCGTGGCTGATATAGATGCACAGAAGTTATATGATGGCACTACAGATAGTTCACAGAAAAGGGAATTATGATGTAAATTCATCATGGTGCAAAATGGATTTGAAATCCATGCATGTAGGCCATCGTCACAAACACATAAGATGAAAAACTGCATGGATTTGAAAAATTTCCAGCGAAATAAATTTGTCATTTAGTTGTGCTATTCCATTGTTGCTGAAGGGCTATTGGATGCATTCAAATGCATGCAGTCAAGAACAATGGGTGTGTGTTCGTATGGGTTCCACATCCCAGGCCCAACTATCTGTGGACTGAACATATCTCAAAGTGTTACTTTGCTCCTGGCTGGCACTGTAGTTAAGCCTAGAATGGTTGTGTTTACACTGAACACTTAGATTTTTTTTTCCTGTTGCTATTCCTTACACAGTACAATGTAACAAGTATTTAAGAAGTATAGGATATTATAAGTAATGTGGAGATCATTTAAAATCTGTAGGAGGAGATAATATACAACACTACTCTATCTATATAAGGCATTTGAGCTTCCACGCATTTTTGTACTTGTGGCGGGTGGTGGGGCAGGCAGGGGGCTTGTCCTGGAACCAATTCTTTGTGGATAACGAGAGACCACCATATAGAAACGCGCACACAGGCACACATACATACAGCATGTTTAGTTTTTAAGTTGAACAGTGGTTTATACCCTTCAATAAGAGTGGCCATAATAGTAGCAACTCTAGTGCACAGAATGCACTATTTAAGACATGTTGACTCTGTAAACGTTTTTAACACTAACACCTTTCTATGTGTCTGAAGGCTCTCCAGCTACATATACAGTAATCAAGACAATGATAAAATAGTTCACATGTACATATAGCAGTCACCTATTGCCCAAGATATGTCCTTCTAATGCTTCACATTCTTGACAAATATCTGGGGGAAAGGTGTTGTACCAAACACATAAAGATTGTGTAGTAAGTGTCAGCATGGCGTTTACAGTGCTAAAGTAACATAAGTAGCCCAGAGATGATTAAGTATCCAGGAGTAGTTAAGATGCCAGTTAAGATGTCCATGTTCCATCTAGACAACTTGAGCTCAGCTCTCAGCTCTAGCTCCTGCCTCCAGTAGCCAACTCCTGCACACTCCAGGAGGCAGCAGTGTTGCCTCAAATAATTGGGTTTGTGCCGTTCACACTGGAGAACTGGCTTTTGTTCCTGATCTCCAGTTCCCAAGTTTGGGCACGACTTCCATTTTTGCTGTAGGTTTTGTATTATCACCTGCCTCGGAGAAGACTCTACATCCTGTCTCAGGACTTCTGACACCCATGGGAAGTTCCGTGTGCGAGGTGAACCTATAATATGACAATGCATCAACGGGCTACACTCAGTAGGGTGGATAATTTCCCATTTCTGCTCAAATCCATTGTCATATGATGCATCAAAACTAAAAAGCCAGGCCCAGTGCAGTAGCCTAGCAGCTGAGGTCCTCGCCTTACGTTCTTGTCCTGGCCACCCCACTTCCCACCCAGTTCCATGCCTGTGGCCTGGGTAGAGGATGCCCAAAACCTTCAGAGACGTGGGAGACGCGGAAGAAGCTCCTAGCTCCTGGCTTCAGATAAGCTCAGCTCCAGCTCTTGTGGTCACTTGGGGAGTGAGTCAGTGGATAGAAGATAATCCTCTCTGTCTCTCCTCCTCTCTGTGTATCTGACTTTCCAATAAAAAATAAAAGAATAAATCTTAAAAAAAAAATAAAAGCTCAGCTGATCAGTGGTCACATTGTGGTTGAGTCAGTTTTTACTGAAAGTCTATATTTTTGGATTTAAAAGTATTTAGATGACCATGGAATATTTTGAAAACTCTGGGAATTTGAGAAATAAGTTCAGAGTAACAAATGTCCACTCAGTAACTGAGTATAAAGCTCTGACAGATGGCTCAGATTTGGTGCCTAGTAAAGATAAAGAAATAAAAAGGGAACCTTTGGCTGATGTTGGGCTTTAATTGAGGCTACTAAGCCTCAGTTAAGACAATTGAGATGGGGTGCTCTGGAAGCACTTCCCTTCCCCCCCAAAAAGCTGTATCTCAATCAACAGAAGTAGAAATGTCACCAAGAAGACAAAAAGAAATGAAAGCAACGTTTTAACTAGTAGACTAACTGGCTTGCAGAGATTTTTTTTTTTTTTTCCAAAATGACAATGTGTGTTTGAACCTTGGTGTTGTTTCTTGGTTTCAAGCAGATGTCTAGCACTTTCATCAAATACAAATACCAGACTAGCGCTGTGGCATTGTGGGTTGAGCCATTTCCTGAGATGCCATGTATCCTGTGTGGACTCTTGTCCAAGATCTGGCTGCTCCACTTTTTTTCTTTTTCTTTTTTCTTTCTTTCTTTCTTTTCTTTCCCTATTTTTTTTATTGGAAGATATACAGAGAAGAGGCAAGACAGAAAGGAAGATCTTCCATCCAATGGCTTACTCCCCAAATGGCCACAACAGCTGAAGCTGAGCCCATTCAAAGCCAGGAGCCAGGAGCCTCTTCTGGGTCTCCCACGTGGATGTAGGGTCCCAAGGCTTTGGGTCACCCTCAACTGCTTTCCCAAGCCACAAGCAGGGAGCTGGATGGCAAGCAGGGCCACGGAGATTAGAACCAGCATCCATATGGGATCCTGGTGCATTCAAGGTAAGGACTCCAGTTGCTACGCTATCGCGCCAGGCCCTTGCTGCTCCGCTTTTAATCCAGCTCATTACTTATGACCTGGGAGGGCAGAAAAGGATGGTTCAGGTGCGTGGGTCCCAGCACCCAATTGGGAGAACAAGGAGAGGCTCTGGGCTCCTGACTTTGGCCTGCCAGCCCTAGCCATTACAGCCATTTAGGGGAAAAATAGGTGGATGGGGGAATCTCTCTCTCTCTCTCTCTCTCTGTCTCTTTCTCTCTCTGACTGCCTCTTTGTAACTCTGCCTTTCAAATAAGTAAAGAAACCTGGGGCCAATATCATGGCATAGAAGGCTAAGCCACCATTTGTAGCTCTGGTTCAAGTCCAAGCTGCTTCACTTCCAATTCAGCTCCCTGCTTTATGGCCTGGGAGAGCCGTGGCAGGTGGCAGAAGTCCTTGGACCCCTAGACCCACATGGAAGACTTAAAAGAAGCTCCTGGATCCTGATTTTGGATCAGCCAGCTCTGGCCTTTTTAGTCATTTGGTGAATAAGCTAGAGACAGAAGACCTCTGTCTCTCCTCTCTCTATAAAATATGACTGTCAGATAAAAATAAAAACCAACTCTTTAAAGAGAAAACCTTGCCTTGCAAATAGAGAAATCTTACAAACAACAACAACATGAATGTGTCTTCTTTTTGGTGTATTTATAATTTCCGGTATTGGAATATCCTCAATCATTGGCTATTGAATTTCACTACTTCTTATGTCAATATTTTACACTTAATAAAAGTACTTTGCCTCTGAAGAAAATATTAGATACATATGATAAATCCTATTCCTATTGAATATTTTCATCCTTGACCTGGAAGATTGTATGGAAACTGACATATAATCTTGTAGAACCACACTAAATAGAGGATGATTTACCTAATTATGATACCCAGCAATAAACGTTGATTTTTGAAATTTGACCCTGGATGCAAGTACTCCATAGGCGTGTAAAATGAAGTCCAAATCAAACCTACAACCATACCTTGCCTTTGACTGCCCTTGGTCCCTCCCACCATTCTCTCCCTTTTCCACTACACTCAAACTCAGTAGCTTTGTGCCATGTTTGTTCCGATCTAGGACCTTATTTGTTTGTTTAAGTTTTCTTTGTTCCTGGACTGACTGACTTTCTTTCTTTCTTTCTTTCCTTCCTTCCTTCCTTCCTTCCTTGCTTCTTTCTTTCTTTCTTTCCTTCTTTACTTATTTATGTATTTATTTATTTATTTATTTAAGTTTTCTTTGTTTTGGGGGCCAAAACAAAGAAACATTGTGACTCAGTAGGCTAGTCCTCCATCTGTAAGCACCAGCATTCCTTATGTGCCCAAGTTTCTGTCTCGGCTACTCCACTTGCCATCCAGCTCCCGGTTTACAGCTTGGGAATACAGTAGGGGATGGTTCAAGTACTTGGAGCCCTGAATCCATGTGGGGGACCGAAGTTCCTGGCGTTGGATTGGCTTAGCTCTGGCTACTGTGGCCAAATAGAGAGTGAACCAACAAACAAGATTTTTCTCTCTGTCTCTCCTTCTCTATAAATTTGCAATTCCTATTTAAACTAAATAAATAAGTAAAATAAAGATATATAGTTTTATGTATATAACAAAGAATGGCTGGCACACCCTTAACCCTGAAGTCTCAGTTGCAATTTGAAACCTGCAGGAGAATGCTGACCAGCCACCCTAAGTCAGGCCCTCAGCAGCTTTTCCCTCTCGGGCCTACAACCATTTGTCTTCTCCACAAGCCCCACCACCGTTTGAGATGCTCCTCTCAATACAGGTGTTCACCTGTTACTGATTTGTCTTCCACAAGAATGAAAGCTTCAAAGAGTAAAACACTTGTGTGATTTTTCATTCTATCCTTATCACCTAGGACATTGGCCAACATATATGGGATGCATAATTGTTATAAATGCATAATAAATGTTATTGCCTGCATTAATAAATCTGGACAAGGCATTGTAATCTGTGAGTTTAGATTTTGAGCTCAAATGCACTTGGAAACTCTTGCACAATTTAATTTAATTTAATCTTATATTGGTTCTTAAATTGTTCCTTGTGTTTTCCTGTTCTAATTGCATCATTTTAAGGAGAAGGAGTCACCATCCCAATCAAAAATTCCATCCATAGGTACATTTTAAAATCAGCTGGGGATTGAGGGGAAAATGTTTTACATACCTGCTGTTCTATGCCCCAGGAATAAAATCCTGAGCAGAAATCTTAATGACTTCTTGCCCTACCCCTACCCACACCTCTTTAATAACTCCAGTATTCAGTCAAGATTAAAAGCAGCTTCTTTCAGTGGTGCTGAAAATGTAAGACAGGCTCAGAAAATGCTTATTGGCTCTTTCAGTTTGGTTAGTTGATCATTTGACTGCATTTTGACAGTGTCTGACGTGTAACAGGTACTCACTGTTGTTTTTGTTCCATTTTAATTTACTTTTACTTGAAAGGCAGATTTACAGAGAGAAGAAGAGACAGAGAAAAAGCCCTCCCTTTCACTGGTTCACTCCCCAGTTGGCAACAGTGGCCACAGATGAGCTAATCCGAAGCCAGGGCCAGGAGCTTTTTCTGGGTCTCCCACGTGGTTTCAGGGTCCCAAGACTTTGGAAATCCTTTACTGCTTTCTCAGGCCACAAACAGGAAGCTACATGAAAAGTGGGGCAACCAGGACACCAACCGGTGCCCATATGGGTTCCCAGTGCTTGAGGGTGGAAGATTGGTCAACTGAGCCACTGCACCAGGCCCAGGTACTCACTGTTAACTGGCTTTCTAGGAACTGAATGATAAAGTGTATAGGAAATTAGAGGAGGCAGAGATCAGATGGCTTGATATGGTTAGAGGAAGATCTTTAGCAGGTAGTCACTGCTAACTGGACCTGGGGGTCCCTGGACTTTGCAGTTGTGATGTTCTAGAAGCCTTGACTAGATACATTGAACTGGACAATGGAAACCACATAACACAAAGGTTTGTAATTTTGTCTGTTCACCCATCCTTCAAAATTTGATGAAAGTTTGGGGCAGAAAACAAAACTAAAACAATAAACAAAGAAATCTGTAATTGTGTATCTAATCTGAACAAGTTCAGGAAGTCCTGAAAAATTACTTCCCAAGTCAAAATTCTGAAGGGCACAGCACAATGTACATATAAACAAGAGTGAAGACAAGGCCCAAAGAGAGCAAGTGACTCCTCAAAGCAGAAATTGAGTCAGGAAAAACGGAGGAAAACACAACACAGTCTCTCTGATATTGAATGTAGTGGCTCATCACACCTTACACAGCCCCTGAGGATAAAGTGAAGAGTGAGTTCATAGCTAAGTAGTTCATGTTTCCTGCTTCATGCTCTCGACTTCTGAAACTTCACATACCATAAATTCCAACAGCTAATCTAACCTCACAGCAATACCACTTTGTTTTAAAAAAAATTGGGAATTGAAATGCTAGAACAGCCCAGTATTTCCAAATTCACGTGTTTCCTAGCCAAACTCTGCGAATAGTCATAAAATACAATCTCTGATGAAGTAGCATAAGCCAGGCCTCAGAACAGATTCTTCTGCTGATTTTCCAGGGAGTCACACTTGCTGCCAGCACTTTCTCCAGATGCCAAGGAAAAGAAGTGAAAGCCAAATTAATCGCTCAATTCTTTGGGAGAACCATGGGAAGAGAACCGGTACCTTCATCTAAACTAGCGCTTAGTTACTTAAATGCAAAATAAGCCTGCTGCCTAGGACAGAGACTCAAAACCCAAGCTTGAAGCATTCAGGTTCATGGTTTACCCTGCCTAGAAAAGAGTCCATGACAGCTTGCAAAGGTTTGTGATCATGTCTGGGTTATCACCAAATCCTCCTGAATGGCCCCTGACAACTCTAGAATGCCAATATTCAACTATTTAGAACACTTGGGGGGAGGTAGGTGTTTTATTTTCATTTTTATTATCTGCAGAACAGATCAAAGAAGAAATAGGAGACACAGACAGACACAGAGAAAGAGATCTTCTACCTGCTGGTTCACTCCCCAGATGCCTGCAACAGCCAGTACAGAGGCAGACTGAAGCCAGGGGTCAGGTGCTCCACCTAGGTCTCCAAGTGCTTGAGCCATCTTCTGCTGCTTCCCAGAGTGCAAATTAGCATGAGGCTGCATCAGAAATGGAGTGACAGCTCAAACCCAGGCACTCGAACATGGGATGCAGGCATCCCAATTGTGCCATCACATCCAACTCAAAAACATACCTCTTTGTTTGCTTTCAGTTTATATGTTTTAATATGTATTCCTTATGAATAACTATTCCCATAGATTTATTTCCTTTTCTTAATCACATGAACTTGATATGAGTTCATTAATAGTATGAAGCACAGAATATACCAGTGAAAATAAACATAACATTAGGTACGTGGAGCTACTTTGCAGCGTGGACCCTCATCTCTGCTTGTGATCTAGTATTGCCTTCCCTTGAAATAGTCTAGTTTTTTAAAATGGCACATTGATCAACTGTGTAATTCATCACACTTTTTTAAAGATTTATTTTTATTGGAAAGGCAGACTTACAGAGAGGAGAGACAGGGAGAAAGATCTTCCATCCACTGGTTCACTCCCCAAGTCGCTGCAACAGTCAGAGCTGAGTCAACCCAAGCCAGAAGCTGGGAGCTTTTTCCAGTTCTCCCACATGGGCCCAAGGTCCCAACGCCCTGGGCCATCCTCCACTGCTTTTCTGGGCCACAAGCTGGGAACTAGAAGGGAAGTGGAGCATCTGCGACACGAACCAATGCCCATATGGGATCCTGGTTGTGGCAAGGCAAGGATTTAAACACTGAGCCATTGTGTTAGACCCCATCATACTTTTAAATATGAAAATTATTTCTACCAAACTGTTGAAGATCTAGGTTAAGTCCCATGCACTGTATCAAAGGGTCCTACTAAGATTCAGAAGGAAAAACAAGTGCAAATGATGCATGGTGCAGTGATAGACCAACCAATGTGAATTGCTACCCAAATGTCACCTGTCAGCATCAAAGCCTTATCCGATAGATAGGTAAATAAAGAATAATATATCAGAAGCTGCTGAATAATAGGCATCGTCACTAGCTGAAGATCCTTGAACCCCACCATGGCCATTTCCTCTACAGCTTGCAGCCATCCCAAGCAAGTCCTTGTTTTGTGGGATCCTGTTAGGCACAGGGAACAGGAGAGAGCAGGGGAATGTTGATTAGAGCTAACCCTCAGCATTCTGCCCTACACTCTTCCCTCTCAGCCCTACCCCAATTCTTTTTAGCAGCTTTCCAAGACCATTACACCAGCTACATTTCTGAATGTACTACAAGGAGGAGAATTCCAAAAAAAAACCATATTTCCCTCATAGACTCATACAGATTTCCTTTCTGCTTCGTCCTGCTTCTGATAATTCCTCCCCTGAAGAAATGGTCCCCTATGCATTCCTGAACATCGATTGTGGCCTTAAGCCATATTAGAACTCTACTCCATGATGTTTTTGGAGCGGGTAGCTTCTAGAAAACACTGGTCACCGATGCTGACTTTCCCTAAAAAAAACTCTGAGCATTGACCAAGAAATTAAAACAATTCTGTTTCTTCAGACATAACTGTGTGACCCACACACATCAAACACAGAGGTAGGGAACCTAGCTGAGAATTAATTGTTTCATGGTTTTAGCGATGTCATGAGCCTTTCAGAAGCACAACAGGAAAAATCAAATCCACCAACTAGCTGCAATCATAGATATTTGTTAAATTCCTGCAAACCGATTTCCAGCCTTTAGGCTGAGAAACTTACTGCAGAAAGGCAGCCGCTCTTGTCATCTTCTTTGCATGGGAAATCAGCTTCACTCACACATGAGAAGCGGAAGGGGAAGCAGTTTCAGTCTCATTTTCTCATTCATCAGAGACACTTCCAAAATCTTCCTTTTCAGCGGAGAGTTTCTCCCTGATATTTATCTGATGCGGATGTTTGCTAGGGACTAATTAATGGAAGCACCTCAAGGAGATCTCAGGGGGCAAAAAAATATCTGTAAAATCTGAGGCTCCAGCAGCCCACCCTGCCTGACAAGGATGCTGGGGGCCTGTTAGCAACATGCATCATTAGCTATTCCTCACTTTGAGTCATTTTCACTCAGGAAAATGGAAAGGGCCTTTTAGGAGGACAGACTACTGAATCTCTGTCATTTAAAGGGGCCACATTATGCACCTCTCATTGGAATTTGATAAGACTCCAAGAGAAGCAGTGAGATAAGAGTGGAAGCTCATTTTAGCCACAGAGCTATTTCCATTCAAGGGTTCTTATTGGTACTCCTAGCAACTGCTAGGAGAGACATCTGGAGGGGAAAGTGAATTGGACCCCCAAACTGCGAGGGAACACTCTTATGAAACATCCCTGCCTAGCCACTGGAAAAGGCTACTCTCTTACCAGGTAGCTCTGTCAGTTGTGGGATTAATCTCCAAAATTAGAACCATTCCTTCCCTACTTCCAGGACTCTACTGAGAACCAAATATTCCTCAGCATGCAATCCTAAAGGAAGGGTCACAGATGTTAGCCATTCGGGGTGACAATATTCTCCATTGGACAGGAAATCAGTTTCTGATGACATCACGCACATGAGGCTGTCTGACCCGGGAGCTCGGTGGCTTGTTCATCCAGGATTATGTCCATCCAGGATTGCGTCCTTGGGCACAGAGAGACCATGGGGGACAGCCAGCAATACTGCAGCACAGCTACACAGGGTCACAGTGATCACCACTGCCTTTGCTTCCTCTACCATCAAAATTACAGAGCAGACATCCTCCAAAACGGAAATGGTATATGTAGGTAAACAAGAAGTGAAAAGTTGATCTGAATTCACTTCCTCAAACAGCTCCAACATACGTGTAGAGCAGAGTTAACATTGTGTCATAGCCAGTAAAGCCACTGCCTGAAATACCAGCATCACACTTGAATGGGATCCAAATCCCAGCTGCTCCATTTCTAATTCAGCTTTCTGCTAATGCATCTGGAAAAACAGCAGAAGATGACCCCAGTGCTTGGGCCCGTGTGGGAGACTTGCAAGAGTTTAACTTCAGCCCAGTCTAGCCATTATGATCCTTTTGGGGACTGAATCAATGGATGAAAGACCCCTTATCAACTGGATGATATCTCATTGTTGAGTACACCAATTACCTAGCATACCTTTGGCCTTTAGTCTTAGTCTCCACTAATTTCCAAAGATATGTATCTAGGTCAACATTTCTTCCCTACTCCCTTCAGTGAGGTTGTTTCATTCATCTAAATTACAGAGGTATTCTGTCTTGCCTGCAATCTTAACCTACAGATTTTTAAAATTTGTATTTCTTAAAGTTCAGTGTTTGTGCTGTAAACTTCTCTGGATTGTAACAGGTATATAATGGCCTAGTCAACATGACAATACACATCACAGAATAGTTCACCCCCCAAACCTGGAGCTTCACTTATCCATCCTTCCCTCATTCTCCACCAGAAATCACAGCTCCTTTTGGTTATCTGCATCATTTACCAGTGTTCTATAGTTAGAATCACACAGTCTGTGCCTTTCTTCACTTAAGGTTCCAAAGTGTTTTTTTCCTGGCTTGATAGGAACATCCATGACAAATGGATGATTAATACTGTATTCTTATGACTTTGTCATTGTGATGTATCCATTCTATTAATGAGGGACACTTTCAGTATTTCTTTTTGTGACAAGTATAAATGAAGCAGCCATAAAGATTTCTCTGTAGGATTTTCTGTGAACAAAAGTTTTTAATTCAAGCAAAACTGCTGGACAGTGTGGTAAGACTACTTAACTAAGAAACTGTGAAACTGTCTTCTGAAGGAGCTGTATATTTTGCATCCTAGTCAGCAATGAGTCAGCATTCCCATTGATCCACATCTCTGTTATTTGACCTCAGTTTTTCTGGAATTTAGCTGTATATAATAATTATGGATGGCATCTCACTACTGTTTTAAACATCAATTCCCTATTAAAAATGATATCGAACATAAAGAGTTCTTTGCATATTTTGGATACAAGTCTCATCAGATGTGTGTTTCTTAAAGATGTTTTCTCCAGTTTGTACATTGCCTTCATTCTCTTATAAATGCATTAAAACAGGGAAAAGTTTTTTACATTTTAATAAAGTCTAACTTATTTTTACTCTTAAGGGCTGCAGTTTTGGTGCTGTATGCAAACATTTATTGTCAAATCCAAAGTCACCTAGATTTGCTCCAATTTTCTACAAGTCTTATACTGTTGCATTTTGTATTGGTATCTATGAGTCATTTTGATTTAGTTTCTCTAAAAACTATATAAACCCTGTATTTGCCAGTATTTGCTGAATGAATGACCTTTGTTCCATTGAATTATCTTTATTCTTCTGTGAAATACCTATTAACTAGGTTGAGGTGGATGTACTTCCTGGCTCTCTATTTTTACCTTTGAGCTCCATATCTATTGTTTGGCCAATGCCATGTCTTCCTGAGTACCACTACTTTATAGTGGATTCAGGTAGGATCAACCTAGTTCCTCTTCTTCATTCTTATATTTAAAATGTGCAACTTGATATTCTAATGTACGCATCAATGATTATTAGCACAATTAACATAATTAACATAAATGCCTGACCTCACAAAGCTGCTCTGTAGTTGTGAGAATACTTCTCTGTGAATTGCAAGCAGACCTCATGCCATAATTAATTACAATACCATGTTGCACATTAGGCCTCCAGAACTCATCCTAGAACTGAAAGTTTGTACTTTTCAACCAAAACAATCTTCCCATTTTTCCTCATCACCGATTCCTGCTACCCATTCTTTTATACTGTTTATTAGATTTCTAGGTTCCAGGTAGACATGAGATTATGTGGTAGTTGTCTGTCTGTGTCTGATTTATTTCACACAGCATTGTGTGTCCTGATGGCCAGCCATGTTGCCACAAGTGGCAGGGTTTCCTTCTTACTTAAAGCTGAATAGGATTACCTTGTGTTAATATGTAGGTTACATCTTGTTAGGTGTTAATCCATTGATGATTATTGCAAATAAAGCAATAATTGATCATAGCTCTTTGACATAGTGATTTCCCATCTTCTGAATACATACCTGGTGGTGAAAGTACTGGGCCATATGGTTGTTAGATGTTTAATTTTTTCAGAAATCTCCTTTCCATGCCATATTCCACATTATCTGTATGAGCTTACATTTCC
This sequence comes from Ochotona princeps, assembly GCF_030435755.1. Taxonomy (NCBI): domain Eukaryota; kingdom Metazoa; phylum Chordata; class Mammalia; order Lagomorpha; family Ochotonidae; genus Ochotona; species Ochotona princeps. The sequence goes on from NC_080836.1 coordinate 18,727,678, forward strand.
ACCAACAATATGTAATGGTTGCCATTCACCATGCCTTCACCATGCTTGTTATCTTCCCAGTTTTTGTGAGGTGATATCGCAATGTATTTAATCTGTATTTCCCTGATGATCAGAAATGTAGAGCACTATTTCAGATATGTGCTAGTGATTTGTGCCTCACTCTTGGAAAAATATCTGCTATTCTCTGTCCATCTTTAGATTAGGTTATTTAGCTTTTTGCCATCAAGGTTTTTTTTTTACTTTTTTATTTTAGTAATTTTTACATAGTTGATTAGGGCACAAAGGATCATAAGCTACAGGAAAGTGGGTAAGACCATTTTTTCAACATTAATATTTTTTTTCTGTACCCAGGGTAAGGGAAAAGATTAAGGGAAAAATCCCATCCAGCCTTCCACTCATCCCAGGTCCCCGATGTGGGGCATGCTCTGAGGGTCCTGCTCATGCAGTTTTGATAGTTCAACAGTTCAGAATTGCGGCCAATCTTTCCTCTCCAAGCTCAATGAAATCTCCTCAGAATCCACTGGCTGACATAGTCTCTTCATGGTTGGGGTTCTGAGATCAGCAGCTCAGTTGGAGGGATCCCCATAGAAACGTCATCTGAGGTGATCCCAGACCTGATTCTTGTGTATGCTTGCTAGTACAGGGTCGGACACCGTCCGTCGCCCCAATCAGCTTATGCATATGCTGGGTGGTTGCAATTGCTAGGTCAGTTCTGTTTCCAGCCCTGTCTTCCATGCAAACTGATGGGTGTTGCAGTCCAGCCTGATCCTGCTCACTTCATACTCAGCCCTCACACAAACCAGTGGGAGATGCAGCCTAGTTGGGACTCCCCATAACTCCACCAGGCTTTCCCCGTTCCCTGGCTACCATGCTTGCAAGTATGAACAGCAGACTTGTTCAGTCTGTCCCACATCCCATTTAGTTCTCATACATGTCAATGGGCATTGAAGCCTAATTCAACCCAACCTGCCCTATTATCCAGCCCACACACATTATGGATGGTGGTATTCCATCTAGCCACCCCTGCCCCTGTACTGGTTTTCATGCTCTCCAGTGGGAGTGGTAACCCAAGAGGGAGGTGCCCACTATTTCCCTCCTAGGCCACTCCCACTGCTGGATTATGTACTGTCCAGGTAGTTCTGCAGTTTAACTTGACAGAATTAGCCCCTAGTGCCAGCCTCTGCCATCTGATGATGTGGCAAAGCCCAACCAACCATCACCCACTCTAATTTATGCTTGCACCAGTAGGAACAATCAGCCCAGCCAGGCTTTTCCCTGATCTAGCTCACATGAGGCCCACAGGTGTTGTAGTCCTGCCTGGTCTGGTCTGCCCCCATCCCAGCTCATGCTCTCCAGTGGGAGTGGCTCTCTAGCAGGGGAGCCCTCCACAATCCCACTACTGACTTTGTCCCTCCCTGGTTCTCATGTGTGCTGGTTGGGTGCTGCGGCCCAGCCTGGTACAGCCCACTTCACCTTGGCATTTGCCAGTGGATGTTGTAGCCTGGCCCAGCCTGGCTCACCCACGATTCCAGCTGACCCTGGTAAGGGTTATAGCCTTAACCCAGCCCAGCAGGAATCTAATCCCAGCTGTAATGAGTACTGGTATGTGTTGCGACTCTATCTGGCCCAACCCACACTCTGTTCTGGTGCTTGGATTCACCAGTGGGTGATGTGAACTGGTTCAGCCTGGTCTGCCCCCGACCTATGCCATATGTATGCCAGTGGGTACCTCTACCTGGCCTAATCTGGGCTGCTCCCTATCACGGTTCTTGCACTCACCTGCAGGGACTGTGTCCTGCCAGAGGAGTTGCCCCGGCTCCTCCATCAGAACCTCTTCCAATGCTAGATCTCGCACATACCAATGGGTCCATGAACCAGCCCTACTTAGTCTACCTCCTGTCCCAGCAGAAATAGTGGCCTTTCCTGACTGGTCTTTAACCCATTCAGTTTCTTACTGTTGTATGTTTCAGCCCAGTCAAGGCTCGTCTATACCCAGACACAGCTCACACATGGCTCAGTAGGGGCAGAGACCTACCCTAGTCTGTTCTACATCTACCCTGGTCTTCCAGAGCACCAGATGGTGCTGGAGACTAGCCTGGCGTGTTCAGTCCCAGTCCACACTTGTGCCAAGGGAGACTGCAGCCATGTCCAGACCAGAACACAGCCCCCACTCCAGCCCCCATACTCTCCCATGGTAACCCCAACCGAGTTAGGGTTAGCTCCCCAATTGGGCCTGTTTCCAGCCATAGATCGTGTGCATGCCAGTGGTTGCTCTGACCCAGTTTGGCATAGCCCCTCACATGTCTTGGCCTATGCCTTGATTGCTATGTCCTAGTATCCCTGGCTCATGCAGGCCAGTCAGTGTAAAAGCCTAACCCGGCATGACCTGTGCTCCATCCTGATTTCTGTTCTTCCTTGTGAGTTAAGGTTTGTTCGGCCCTGCCTGGTCTGCCCCCTTCCAGCTGCAGCTCGGCTCACACCACATCCTGTTTTAGGATACACATTCGGGTGCTGCTGCCTTCACCTGCCCAGGCTGTTGTCAGTTCCTTTACCTGTAAGTGATAGCCGGTTTCGTGGTCACAGCTAGCTCAGCCCATCACCACCCCAACTCGCGAGCTAACCAGCGGGACTTGTATTTTCACAGGGTTGGGCCCATACTTCCCCCAGAGAATCTACTCCTGGATATGGTTTTCTCACATGTTGGTTAGTGTCCTGACCCTACCAAGTGTGACCCATCCCCTGTTGCACCATTCGGTCAGGTACTGGTACCTAACCCTGCCAGACAGACCCCAGCCATAGCTTTCATGTGGACTGGTGTGTGGCAGTCAATGTTGCTCTATGCTAACAGTCCGTCTCAGGCTTCCCATGTGGGTTGGTGAATCAGTCTGGCCCAAATAGAACTTATTTGATCTTAGTCTCCATGCTTGCAAGCAAGTTCCATTACCCCATCGCTAGGAATCATCCAGAATCACTAATTTAGTCTTATCCCTGGATGTCCCTAAGCAGCAATTACATATCCTAAAAACCCTAGAGTTTGCTGTCGGGTGGCCAGCAGGCAGAGCCTGGCACCCAAAGCCTAGGACTCGCTCACAGTGTGACGATGGTGCCCATGGGCCACTTCCTGGGCATTGGGTCTGACCTGCCTCGTGTACTGTCTGCAAGTGGGTCACCACCACTTTGGAGGGCTGCTGTCACCCGAGTTGCCAAGGTCGAACTCTTCCATCAAGTTGTATGAGACCGTTATACATTGTGAATATTAATGCTTTATCAGACCTGTGATTTGCAATGATTTTCTTCCATTCAGTGGCCTGTCTCTAATTTTTAACTTCTATTTTGCTGTACAGAAATTTGTCAGTTTGCTGTAGCCCATTTGTTTGTTTTTTTGTTGTTGTTTTTGCTCATGCTTTTAGGTTTTTTTAAATCATTATGAAGACCGAACACATGGAGCTTTTCTTTTTTCCCATATGTTTTCTGCTAGGAGTTTCACAGTTTCAGATCTTATATTTAAAGTTTTGTCAACTTTAAGCTAATTATGGTGTATTATAGCAGATAAGCAACCAATTTTATCTTTACTGCATTGAGATATCTGGTTTTCCCACCAGCACTTCCTGGAGATATTCTCTTTTTCCAACTGTGTATTCTCGTAGACATGGTGACCTTTAGTCGACTGTAGATATGTGGATATATTTCCTAGCTCACTATTCTAACCCATTGGTTTATGTGTATGTTGTAACATACTTTGTGATGCCTTCGGCTCTTGTTCAGGAGGCTCTAGGTAGTCAGGAATGTTGACATTTAATACAAATTTTGGGATTTGTCTATGAAAGATACCATTGGGATTATGGTAAGGTTTGTTTTGAATCTATAGACTACTGAGCATCTCAATATTTTAATAGCTTTGGTTCTTCCAGTCCATAAACAGAAGATATCTTTTCCATTTATTACTATCTTTTTCCATTTCTTTCATCAGTGTTTTATAGTGGTAGATGTTATGGATGTTTTACATCCTTGGTTAAATTTATTACCAAGTATTTTATTCTTTTGAATGCTATTGTAAATGAGACAGTCTTTCTAATGCCTTTTGCAGGCAATTTGTTGTTAAGTGAATAAAGGAGGGACTTACTGTTGTATGTTGATTTTGTATCCTGCAACTTTAATGAATCCTTTTATTAATTCCAACATTTCTATGTGCAGTGTTTTAGAGTTTTCTGGATAAAACATGTCATCTGCAAACAGAAACAGTTCAAGGCTTTTTTTTCATACCTTTATTTCCTTTTTGTTCAGATTTCCAGTGATATGTTGAGTGCAAGTGGCAAGTATGAGCATCTTTATTTATTCCACTGTTCTTAGGGGGAAGCTTTCAACTCAATACCATTGAGGATGATTTCATCCTTATGTTTAGTCTTGTGTGGCTATTATGGGTGTCTTACTTTTCCATATAAACTCTAAAATCACAAAATAGCTTTCTGGGATGCCAGTTAAAATGGAATAATTCTATTAATTAAGGTGGGGTGAAATTTACATGCTAATAATATTTAGTTTTCCAAGCTGCAGTAGATTATCTGTTTATTTAGATCCTTTTGATTTCTTCACTAGAGTCTGAAGTTTATTGTAAACATTATGAACATATTTTTGTTTTATTTTTATTTAAGTATTTCTTTTTTGGAACTAATGTAAAAGGTATTCTGAGTATTGGTTGTTAAATTAACTGACCTTTGTTAATGGACCTCGGACACTATGACCTCTGCTTCTGGAATGTGGTGTTGCTATTGCCAGTTCTTTAGGGTTTTATACATAAACAATCATGCCATCTGTTAATAAAGATAGTTTCATCTCTTCCTTCCCAAATTTTATTGCTTTTATTTCCTTTCCTTTTCTTGTTATACAATCTATGACTCCCGGCAAAATGTTAAATCAGTTTTAGCAGGGTATCTCATCCTTATTCCAAATTTTTGGGGGGAAAGAAGTTTATTTTGCCTCTAGCATATTGTTGAAATTTCAGCTGAAATTCCATTTTTTTCATTGCACTCAAAACATCTGGTTTCCTTGATTTGTGCCTGGTCCAGAACTGAAAGTCAGCAATAGAGAAGGAAGAATTGGTAAGAACCTTCATATTCTTCCCCATTATTTTCTACCTTCCTGCTGAAATCTTGGGCTGTTTCTGTGTTGGCCTGGGGTTGGGAGAAAAGCCTCAGGGCCTTTTCCACATGGCAGCAGCTTTGAGCCTTGAGCACTTGAGCAAGTTCTAATTCGCTTTCACAGGAGGCATTTTGAGGGTTGTTCAAAGGACAAATTTGGTGCTGGGAGGTCTCCTACCCTCAAGTACTTTGCCATGACTGATGTCACCTCAAATCTCTTGTGATACTCCCATGAACCCTTGCTTCCATATGATGCTTCCTTTAGCTAAGATCCCCTCATTCTTACATCTGTTCCTCTGGAATAACCTACTTTTCAAGGAACTCAGTGCCCACTTGCCTCCCAGAAAGTCCATCCAAGGTCAGCAAGAAACATAGGAACACATCTTTGACCTACCTGCCTACAAGTTTTTCATGCAACCTTGGCTTTCTCTCAATGGGATAAAAATAGATGTTATTGGGTGTGGGATGGGTGCTTTTCATTATATAGGCTGAAGATATCAAGTGACATAGAGCAAGTCCTCCAAATTATTTCTTAAAAGTTTGACATAAGGTGAAGAAAAGCTTCCTATCTGTAATGTTCACCTTCCCTTCTCTGATCCTATCAAACCAAGGACTGTTTGCAAGGCACCAACTCTCTCCCCGGAAGAACTCCTAGCCCCTGGGGTGTGGCCAGAGGCAAATGATGAAGTAATGAAGGTAGTTCCTGTCCTAGCCTCTTCTCAAGGGCAAAAGGCAAGGGGAAACCTACAGAAGACCCACAGGGTAGAAATAATTTTTCCCTACTGGAAAGTAATAGTTCCACCAGCAAGAATCTCTGTCCCCACTTAAACTCAACCCTATGGCAGTTAATGATGATCCTTAAAGTGAGACTTAGTTATCAAGACTGTCGGGACTGGAACTTGGAAGGTGCAGAGGCTATAGAACATTCTCAGTGAAAGGGAGAATTGGCCTGTAGCGTGTAAACCAGGCCAAACTGGGCTCTGCTCCCACAGGAGAATGTGGACTCTGTAAGAAGGGATGCATCTAGTGAATGCTCCCAGTTATCCGGGAGTTGCAGGATCTTTTTTTACCATATTTCAGGCTCCAGTTAATTACCTGATCTAGCCTGAGCTTTGCAGTGGGGAATCCAGAGAAAGACCTGCTTCTCACTGGGATAAAGTGGTAACAGGGTGGCTATGGCTACCCTCCCACAGAGCCCAGATGAGTGGGGGCAGCCAGGGGCACCAGGGAGGCCCAACTGTAGCACTATGATTGAGAAGCTTGATGCAGAGCTGGAGCAGATGATGCAAGCCAGCAGCAACCTGTTTCCAAGGTCCTGAGAGACAGGACATGACCAGGAAGGTGCACATGTGGGCATAGGTCTTAGAGAGGTAGTCTAGTTTCTAAACCAATGTAGATCCTCTGGTTATAGCTTTAGAGAAATCCAGAACTTTAGACCAGATCAAAATCTCATGTCTGTGATTCCCTAGGGGAATGGTTGTTTCCTGTCTTTTCTGTGGAGCTCAACAGTAAAGTTGTTGAATCAAAAAATGTTTACCTTAGATGCAGCAGTCAAACTATGGGCCTTCATGCCTTAATTTTTAATTCAGGTTCTTGTCCTCACAGAAATAAGAATTCTAAGCAAAAGATATGGATATTTCACATGTGAAAACAGGGTTTATTTAAAAGCAAGAAAACACACACATTCATGTATGAGTGTTGGTCACCCCACAGAGAGAAATACCCATAATGAGTAGTCCAGATAGTTGTCCATGGAGGAGGAAAAAGACAGCAGTACATCCAGATATGATCCATGGCAAAGAGATCTCTCCCCCGTTCTCAACCTCTTTCTTGAGGCAGGAGATGGTACCTTTATCATAGAAACAAATAGGGTCAAGACTTTGCATATGTGAGCACCCTGGGATTTTTAGAACATCTTTATGTAGTATTTTAATTCCATGTAAATGTGCTGGTGTCTCCTGTTTCCTAGCCCCATGTGAGGGGCAGGTACATCCTAGAAGGCAGGTCTATCAAGCTGACAGTTAAAGAGATAAATATTATATTGCGAAGTGGCAAGAAGTCCAGCTCACCCAAACTTAACTAGCTGCCCGCTTACACCATGTCAACAGGGGGGGAAGGAAAATTGTGGAGGCATGGCTGGTGATGGGTTTAGCAGGGAAAGGAATCCCAAGTAATAGGGGAGTGGCAGCTTCAACACAGAATAACAGGAAGTACTGTCCTTAAAAAGAAAAGGAGAGCAGGGGAAGGGTGTGAACCACTAGTTCTCCAAAAGGAATGAAAAGGGAAAGGAGGCAAGTCTTCCCTATCTTCCCCTTCTCCAAATCTTGCCATACCGCACCTTCCAAACTCACTTAGCTGTGTAACTTCAAGCAATTTCTCTATGCCTCAGTGTGCTCATTCAAAATGCACCTAACACTCTCTACCTACCATTACGTTATTACTGAAATGAAATGAAGAGAAACACATAAAACACTTCAAACAGACTGAGCGCTCAGCAAAGGGTGGTTTTTAAAGAAAATCTTGTTCTCTTCAGCATGCCCTGGAGATAACCTTTATTTCCACACAGTGCATTAATTGATCTTCTCAATGATGATAATGAAATGTCAAGGAAGAGCTAGATGTTTTAAAGAAATCTGCCATACTTTTTTAGGAAATTCATGTGTTTGGAAGGATTTTTTCTTAGATAGCTGCAAATTCTTTTGTGCATCTTAATTTATATTATTTGGGAGACAGGGAGAAAGCTCGCTTGTCTGCTGATGCACTCCTCAAATGCCCACAACACCTTAGCTTAGCTTGTGTCAGACTGCACTCAGGAGTCAGGAACATGATCATGTGTGTATTATATATGGATGGCAAGAACACAACCAATGGGATCATCACCACTGCCTCCTAGGATCTGCCTTAACAAGAAGCCAGAGTCAGGAGCCAGAGTTGGCTCACCCAGTCATGCAGCTTTCACTGGAGTTATTTGGAATGCCTACTCTTGGCCAACATGGGAGGATCACAGCTATGCTCAAAACAACCATAATGGGGAGATCACATATTGGCACTCACAGTAGTGAAAGTAATGGGAACACAAGTGTTGAATACTCTTTTTGCATAGATGGAGGCTAGATCATGTATGACAGTAACTGTCATCAGAACATTGTGGAAATTCACATGCCAAGATGAGGAATTCAGTATCAGAACACTTGCAGGGTTTTCCCCCATCCTCCTAGCCCCTGGTTGATCGGTGAACTCAGAACTCTGAAGCTAAAATAAGCCTCTTCCTCATCCTCAATTCTGCCACCTGCTTTCCCCCACCCCATTTTGATGTTAGTGAATGATGATTCTGAGTTTCGTACATTCTTCCAGGTGTGATGAATGGCTCTTTATCCTTCAAGCCAAGACAGAGCACCTGTGTCCCTTGCAGGTGGGACTGTGGCTTGCCAGAACCTCACCAACAGGTGGATTCAGGCCTCCCTCCATCAGCACAGCAGCCCCTCTGTCAGCATCTGTCTGCATAGGAAACGGATCATGGTTGGTGGAATTCTTGAGCCACCAATTTGTCAATAGTCACGCCTTTGAAGGGAGGAAAAGAAGGGTGGGGACAAGAAATACAAATCCCATTTTTTTTAATCCTCTGGGGTTTGATGTCTGTTTCACTGCTGTTAAGATTTTTGAGAGATAGAGAGAGCCTGAGAAAAATACCGTGGCAAAGCGAAAAGAGTACAAATCTGTTTCCATGGCAACTTCTCAGATAAGAGTAATAGTTCTATCAAGCCTAGGAGGGGAAAGTAGTAAGACCAAAAATATGCTCAAAATAAACACTTTTATGCCTTCAATTTTTCCTTAAGTGTTTAATTTTAGTGTAACCTATACTTGCCTGTTGCACGTTTTCCAATCTGTACCACAGGGGAGTAATTCCCATGACCGCTTAATTCTGGGATTTCATAAATTGCAAAATTCACTCAGATGCATAAAAATGAATCCCAGTAGCACCCCTTATCCAGGGGATTACATTAAGGTCCCCAGTGATGCCTGAAACCACAGATAATATTGAATCCTAAATGGGAGTATGTTGTCTTTTTTTAATTACTTTTTCCCTGATAATTATGTGCTTATGATAACACTTACCTGATAAATTAGGCACAGTGAATTTAAAATAGAAGCTATTAATAAACTAGAACAATTATAGCAATATACTGCAATAAAAGTTATAGAAAAGTGGCCTGTCTCAAAAAATTTTTCTTTTATTTTATTTACTTATTTATTTCATTGGAGAGGAAAAGAGAGAATGAATGACATTTCCTTTAGTGGTCCCCTCTTTAAATGACATTGTAGCTGAAGGCTCCAAAACTGATGACTCCAAAGTCAGTCCATGTCTCCCACAGGAACAGCAGGAGCCCAATCCATCAAGCCATTGTCACTGCCGCCCAGGGTTCTTGTTAGCAGGAAGCCAGAGTTAGGAATGAATCCAGTTACAAATGCAGACAACTCGAACATGGGACGTGGGCATACTACACCAACAGTTTCATCATCAAGCCAAATGCATATTATGTTCTCTTGTTGTGACAACATGGGATGACACAATGCACACATAATGAGGTGAAGAGAGTAAAGGAAATAGGAAATAGAACCTAGTATTAGACTACCATGTAAGAGCTGCTTGAACCAGCCATGCAGCCCCCTGGCACATGATGTGATGACCAAGACTGCTTCTAAGACAAACAGGCAGGGTAAGCTGGACAAGGGACTGGTTCGGACCCAGAGCGGGGCATGACAGCACACTGACAGAGTTTACTGTGCTACTCACAACAGTGCAGAATTAACAATCTATAAATTAGATCTAAAAGTTTCTCTAATATGTGTATCATGGTTGACCAAGGATAGCTGAAAATGCAGAAAGTGAAACTGTGGGTAAGGGGCAACTGTCATGTACCCTTTGTTAAAATTACAGCATAAAATTGACCATTTTAGACCAATGGCAATTAGTCTAGTGCCAAGACCTATTATGACAGGTGATCAAATGATTGAAAGCATATTGTGTGCTCACTTACTCACAGGAAAAAAAAATGGTCCAGCCTATGTTCTGCTATTGCACAGGGCTGTTGTGAATATTAATTGAGAGAAGAAATGGAAAAAAAGATTTTTGGGGCCTGAAGCTGCCACCTGCAATGCTTGTATTGCATTTAGGCACCCCTGTGATTCACAGAGCACTATGTCTGGTCCAACTCCCCACTAGTGTGCCTGGGAAAACAACGAAGCAGGATCCCTGCCCCACAGGGGAGACCCAGCTGCAACTTCTGGATCCTGGCTTCAGCCTGGCCCAGCCCTGGTTGTTGTGGTCATTTGAAAGGTGAACCAACAAATGAAAGATCTTCCTGTCTCTCGTTCTGTAACTCTGCCTTTCAAATAAATGAAATCAACCTTTTAAAAAAAAAGTGTTTGCAAAGTAAAAATCACTAATCAAGTGTAAAGTACAAAAACAGTGGTGACAAAGGCAATAGCATGAACAGAAGTAGTAGAAGTAATACCATGGCTAATGTTGCAGAATTAGATTCCAAGCCTTCTGAGTTTAACACTAGCACTGATTTCTTTGTACCAGCCAGCTTCCTGATATTGCATTGAGGTCCTCTTTAATGAAAATGCAATGCCACCCAGTCCACCCAACTAGTTAATCTCATGCCAGCCAAATCAGGTCAGAGGTTAGACAAAACGATAAAGCATAGAAAAGTCAAAATAGAGTGAGGCCCTGACCATTTGCTATTTTGTGATTTTTCAGATCCTGTCCTAACTTATCAAAAGTGCTTGTCTCTAAACAGAGGATACTTTAAAGGCTTAGGATTCAAGGAATGCTAAATGGATAGGGGAGCTAGAAAACCAAAGTCCAACAAGAGAGAATAACAAGTTGAGAATGCATGCTTTCAGTCAACTGTGAAGACCCAACTTTATATCATTGTATCACACACACACACAGAGATATATGTATATGTATATCTATATCTATCTATCTATCTATCTATCTATCTAATGCATATGCAGTGACAAACACACACATGCATGAAGACACTCCAACAAGCTGGTAGGAGATGAAATTAAAAGATAATTTTATTTTTGGTGCAAAAATAATTTGAAATCGGTGCATAAGAGATCTTGAACATATTCATGAAAATGTAAAAAATACGAGAAAACAATTCAGGAATTTAAAATACTTTTGAATGAAAAAATGAACTCTGAGTCTCTTTTTACATGAGCTTTTTAGAGTCTGTGTATTATATGCTGTAACATACACACACATACACAGTGGTCTTGTTTTAGGTTTTTCCGCCAACATCTATTGATTTCTGAACTTTAAAATAATTGCCATGGGAATTCGTGCTTTGATGCTCAAATATTTCAGTGCTGCTATTTCAAAACTAACTTTAGAGCTAGAAATTAAGCTATACTGCTTAAGAATTTAACGCTATTAATGATCAGAATTCAGTATCTCTCCTATTCCTGAAAGCATTCATCCAAGATAGCTGTGAAATCCTTTGAGGTTTTTTTCCCAGAAATCACATTTTACTCTTAATAACTGTATAGTCACCACTCTGAAGATACATAAGTGCATGTGCTGTCAATGTAACTGATTATCACAGGAGATCAAAATGGCCCTGGGCAATAAAGATAATGTGGGAGTAAATCATAATTGATCAATCCAAAACGGAGAAAAATATCTGAAAGTATAAGTGCAAATATATTTGCCTTTAGAAGTTACTTATACTTGGTTTTTAGAACTCTACTCATTCATGTATTTATTAATTAGTCCATTCAATTAGTTAGTCCATTCTCTAGAGATACTGGGCTATAAAGATGAACAAAACACCCTTACATAAGCAGATGATTCACAGAGCTGTATTTCCACCCTAATATCCTGCGTTTTAGGTCCATATTACTGTTTTCTGAAAGTTCCACCTTGATGTTTCTTAAAGACTCAAGATTCAAATTATGAGAGTTTATGTCTTGCCTCATCAACCTAGGGACCAAATGGTTTCTTCTTCTTCTTTTTTATTCACAGTGAATCTCTGAATTGCCAATCTGTCCTTACTAGTAAGAAACCCAGATACTCTCTCTGAAGACCAGCATTGATTGTGATTCTTGGAGGTGCCAGTGCCTTTATACTAGGGGTGACTGTGAAATCCAACATGAGAGAAAGAACTGGAAGATTCAGTTTGGGCACCAGCACTTTTGTAATGTTACATTCTTTTGTAATAGAATGAACATTGGTCCTACACAGGTCAGCAGTGATTGGTGCTGAGTAACGCTTCCAGGCATGCAGATCATGTTCAGTGCACCAAAGTCATGCTTGTGGCTTAATTTGTGGGATCCAGCTTGCCCTACTGCATTGCCCCCAAGCTCACTGAGTTTCTAAAACCTGACAACCTGGTATACTAAGGTCTAAGTCTCAATCACTCACTGCTTCCTTCACATAATAGCCCTGAGGCAGTCCTGACTCCCCACTTGTTTGTGATAGTTCTGCCCTCTGTGCTGTCACCGTGTCTCTCATGCCCTCTGCTTTGTATTGGAAGAACAACTTTCAAACGTTAGTATGTCAGCATTTTGCTTATGCATTTCCTTACTGAAGTCATAATTAAGGATTTTGACACCTGCTTCAAAGTATGCCCGGTTAGCCTAGTGAATAGAATCAAACCACCAAGAATCCTGGGGTTTAGAAGACATGAATAAACAAGCTTTGGCAAATAAGACACGAAGAGAATTAAAAGAGGGGAGTCAATATTATTTCAACAATTGTGAATTTTTCAGAGGCCTGAGCTGTACAACTCCTTTGTTGGTAGAAATAATTTAGAATTGGGGTCTTCAAACAAGACAGTTTAGGAAAGTGATTGCATGTATCAGTCATTTCCCTAATGCAGCAAAGATACAGGTTTCCTGTGGCATGAAGGAGAGAAAACTCAGTAGCTATGACCTTGTTTTCCCCTTACCTGGAGTCTTCAACATTCCCGTCCTGACTTCTTTTTCTTTTCCTCTGTGAAATAATTTAATCCTATATGTGCAAAAACACCTTGTCAAAAGCGTGGCACATGTAAGGCTGATAGCTCCTGTGGGGGATTATACATTCGCCAAGGAGCTCCTGGATAGATGCAGTGAGCGGATTAAATTTCTGTAGCCATAAGCAAACTACAAATCAGCAAATTCTGAATGATCAGCTGTCAGGTGGAGGAATGCCAGCTAATTGGTTGGCCACAAACATCTTCAGAAGGAATCTAATGCAGATAAACATTCAAGTTGAAATCATTTTAGAACAGAAGGTGTTAGCTTTATTAATTCTGTTCCACTTGTGCTAAGCCCACTCCTTTGGAAGTATTTATATCCTTTGAACCTGGGCACCCATGCCTAGTACACAGGCAAAGACCCACTTTCCCACATAGCCACCCACCCCTCGCCAAAGTGCCTTCGGGGACAGCACAAGATCCCACCAAGTGTCTTCGAAAGGGAGGCAACACCTGTATCTTTTACCCAACCAGACATAGAACAAGACTATCATATGTTTGGTCCTTAACTTGTTTGGGGGAAATGTTGCAAGGGAAAAAAGGGGTTGAAACAATCAAATAGATCACAGGATAATAAAATCAAAGATGTACCATAATTGGGCAATATATAACTGAACATAGCATGTCACTTCTTTTTATAGCTGAAAGTGCAATTGACCAAGAACATTAACTGAATATTGGCTGAGGAGGGAGGACCCACAGGATATTTATTGTACTGAATTGACATCTTGATTAAGAAATAAAGACATTTGCCTGCGAAATTTCCCAAGGGAAATAACCCAGGTAGATGAACTCCTGCATCGCCATGGCTTCTAATATCAAGGTCACATAGCAAGTCATTGAAAAAGTTCTGAAGCTTTGGTAAAAGAAACTGGCCCAGGACATGCTGTACAGAGCAGAGGATGATCCAAAATGTTCAGTCGTTTGTACAAACATTGTTCCAGGCACAAGGTCCAATTATATGGAGAAGGCAAGGATGTGTGTGTGTGTGTGTGTGTGTGTGTGTGTGTGTGTGTGTGTGTGTGTTGTGCAAGTGTATAAGGGAGAAAGCAAGCCTATTAACACCCAGTTGTCATTCCAAGCTGAAAAATGCTTTAGCAAAAATACGTGCCAACTGCAAAAACATCAAAAACATATGATCAGGTCTGGAATGATGGCTCAGTGACTAAATCCTCAGTGACTAAATCCTCACCTTGCATGTGCTGGGATCCCCTAGGGACATTAGTTTGTGTCCCACCTGCTCCACTTTCCATTCAGCTGCTTCACTTTCCATTCAGCTCCCTGCTTACAGCCTGGAAAAGCAGCATAGAATGGGTCAAAGCCTTGGGACCTTGCACATGCATGCAAGACCCAGAAGAAGTTCCTGACTCCTGACTCCTGGCTTCAGATCAGCTTTAGCTCTGGCCATTGCAGCCAATTGAGGAGTAAACCAGCAGATGAAAAATCTTTCCCTCTGCCTTTCCTTTTTGTAAATTCTCTCTTTCCAATCAAAATAAACAAATCTTAAAACAAAATAAAACATGAATGACTCCTTCCGCCTTGAGGAGAGTCTGCAGACATCTAAGGATACTACTGAGAGAGAAAGAGCAACAGAAATGTGAAGAGATGGTAGGAGAGTAGCCTGAAAGGACCAGACTCAGGACCCGATCCAGGGAACGCCCCTTCAGTACATTTCCAGCCCCCGTCTCTCACACCCCCAGAAAGCCATTTGTCTTAACAAATTTCCAGACAGCAGCGTATTTGCCAACCTCAACCTTCATGCGCTGTAACTCGCCCTTCCAGCAGCAACTCAGAAAAAGAAAAGGAAAAACAAAAAAGAAACTCAGACAGCTGAAGACAAGGATAGGCCAAGACACACAAGTAATTAGTAGCCTGGTGACCTGAGAAACCCTCAGAATACCCTTTCCTGGGAGCCCCGCACCGCACAGACTCTGGGATGTTCTCTTTCTTCTTTTCCTTCAGCTTCTCTCAGCAACCCCCAAGCTCGCCATTACCATTGACTCTGCATAGCGATCTGGTGATGTTCTTTGATTCTTGGATACTTCCCTGTCTTCTTACTGCTTGAACCAGGAGACCCCTTCCAAGAATCTCCAAGGTTGCCTTGGCTCGTCACTAGCCATGACTATGCTTGAAAAAGAAAGTTATTGTTTGGGAAATGCAGCAGGAAAGTTTGCATGCTGGCTGCTTTCCATTGGGCCTTCCATGCCATTCCTCCATACTCACACTCCACATCAATGGGCTCTTTCCCTTCTGGTCCCACTGGATTTGATCACCCAAGATTAAGCAAGAGTCCTGTACCTACCCCTATAGTTAGGGTAAGCTGATGATTTGCTATTGTAAGGGTCACCACTTCCAGCCAATGGTCCCCTCCGTATAGCTCTGCTCTCAAAGATGCAGTGGCACAGGTGACTAGTCCCATCTTAAACCCTGTGAATCCATTTCTCTCCTGCCCACAATTGTAAATAGCATCCTTTCACACAAACTCTCCACACACCACCCACACTGTACTGCTGTAGATCTGTTGAAATCCAACTAATGGGAGCTAGGGAAGACAAAGGGAGAGACTGGAAACAGACTGTCTTCCTTATTGGCCCGGATCCATTGCTTCCACAAATCCAAACAGAGCTTACTGAGGCTGGCACTAAAATCCAGCCATGACTAATAATAATCATGGAATCACTAGCATGTGCACATGCATGGGTCTTCTACCCAACAGAGGAGGGAAAACACAGCAACGTAAGAGATCCTATCATATGGTAGCCAATGTCACAGGGAAGGGGACAGAGTCCATAGGAAAGGGGGTCAGGGTTTGCCAGGGATTACAGTTTAATACAAGTAAGCCAAGAAAAGACAGATTGTATTAGTGTAGGGAAAGGCTGGCAGGTTACATAGGGAAAAGGAGAATCTCAACTTCGAAAAGCAAATGAGGACATTTCTTATAAGATTTTAACTAACTAGCCAAAGGCAGCAGGCTGGGATTTAACGTGCCTTTGAATATGCAAAGAACTGAGATGAAAGAACATTAAAATTAACAAAGATAAAAGTTTTTATTTTTAATTTTAAGAAGTACTTGAAGACCTTAGTGTAACTTTGTATCACACCCAAAACAGTACTTCACCCTGATAAGATGTGAGGATAAGAAGAAAAGCTAAAGAACATGATCAAGTTAATAAAGTATTATGCGAAAGAAAAAATTCCAAACAAAATAGTTTCTATTGAACAGTTTCTTCTCCTGATAAACTCTTTGCCTCCTGTCAGTGTAAGAAGATAACAATCTGCCTGTGTTTGTGGCTGCACAGAGATCTGTGCCAGGTAGGAAGTGATTAGTGGAGCTCAGAAGATGTGAATCCTGAACAAGATGTTTGGGAAGACCCCTGTGAAGAAGAACTGTCCAGGCCCAATGCGGTAGCCTAGTAACTGAAGTCCTCACCTTACACATGCTAGGATCCCATATGGGTGTCAGTTCTAATCCTGGAAGCCCTGCTTTCCATCCAGCTCCCTGCTTGTGGCCTGGGAAAGCCCTCAAAGATGGCCTAAAGCTTTGCAACCCTGCACCTGCGTAGGAGACCCGGAAGAGGCTCCTGGCTCCTGGCTTCAGTTTGGCTCAACTTCAGCCGTTGCGGCCATTTGAGGTGTAAATCAGCAGATGGAAGATCTTCCTCTCTCTCCTCATCTCTGTACTTCTGACTTCCCAATAAAAAAAATAAATATTAAAAAAGAAAAAACTGTTCCTCTGTTCCTGGTGCCTGCTGGACCCAGGCAAGTCAGAAAATGAGCTCAGGTAGCATGTGGTGAACAAAATAGCAGGGACCGGCAGAGAGACCACTTGGCCCTCAGCTCATGCAATCACGTGAACATCCATGATTTTAAAACGAGCTGGGGAGCTGCTTCTGCATCTGAAAGCTCCTAGTTTTCAAAGGCTCGTAACTCATTCAAAAGCCGTTGTGCCACACTGGACCCAGGAAGCATGGGGCATCTGTGGACTGCCACAGTGTTCTGGCCAGGGTCAGCTTATTTTTTTAAAAAAGATTTATTTTTTTTAATGGAAAGTCAGAGAGGAGGAGAGACCAAAAGGAAGATCATCCATCATCTGCTGCTTCACCCTTCAAGTGACCTCAGTGGCTGATGCTGTGCCAATCCAAAGCCAGGAGTCAAGAGCTTCTTCCGGGTCTCCCATGCGGGTGCAGCGTTCCAAGGCTTTAGGCCATCCTCTATTGCTTTCTCAGGCCACAAGCAGGCAACTGGATGGGAAGCGGGTCTGTGGGGATTAGAACTGGTGCCCATATGTGATCCTGGTGCATGTAAGGCGAGGACTTTAGCTGCTAGGCTACTGTGCCGGACCCCCAGAGTCAGCTTATTGATCACAAGTTGGCCACCTCTGCTTCAGAGAGAGAGAGGAGAGGAGAGAGATGAGACCCACATAGCACCGTGAAGGCTTCAGATCTCTCACGGGCCCAGATGACTTTGTATAGCCTGTAATAAATAGTAATAAACCAGTGAATGAAGAATCTTTCTGTCTCTCTTTCAAACCAAGAAATAAACTTGACTTTAAGATTAATTTTTCTTGGAAAGGCAGATCAGATTTAGGGAGAGAAGGAGAGACAAAGACCTTCCATCTGCTGGTTCACTCCCCAAATGTCCACATCAGCCAGAGCTGAACTGATGCAAAGCCAGTAGCCAGGAGTTTCTTCCAGGTCTCCCATGTGGGTGCAGGGTCCCAAGGCTTTGGGTAATCCTTCACTGCTTTCCCAGGCCACAAAATAGGGAGCTGGATGGGGAGTAGATCAGCCATAGCACAAACAAGCACCCATATGGGATCCTGAAAATACAAGGTGAGGATTTAGCTACTGAACCATTGCTCCAGGCCTTAAAGTTGGCTTTTTATGCCAGCACAGTGTGAGAAATGGGCCTATATTGAGGCCAGGGGAAATCAGATTGAATGGAGGACTTGTGATAAGAGTCAAGTCTAGCAACTCCGCACACTGAGAGCTTTATTTTCTCAAGCATCAGAGAGCATCAGAGCAGGAAGGAATTGGCTGCATTTGTTCATGTTTATCCAGGTGGTGAATGCTCTGGGCATCAATCCCTCCCTCAGAGGATGAATGGAGCTCAATTCTGCAGAACAAGATTTGAAAGCAAAGCACTAATATCTTAGTAAAAAGGTTTCAACATATTCTCCAGCTTGTGGACACTAAGATTGGTTTCTGTTCTGCCATGGAACACCTGATTCTTCTGCTACCAGCATCTACATGGAAAGACAGGAAAAGCCGAAGTGCACAGTGCTTGGCTAATTAGAAATGAGGGTGTTATCTGCAGCGATTAGAAGAGCAGCAAGTCCGTGACTGGGCATGTCCGGGAACCACCCAACACCCTCATTGGGTGGTGGGTGAACGGGATTGGGGAGGGGCGCAACCTCGGGCCTGCAGGATTTAACTTCCGGCTGCCAGAGGCGAGCCGAGGGCTGCGGGAGAGGACGTCTAGCTCGGATCCCGAACCCAGTCCGCCATGTGCCCATGGCTCATGGCGGGCTGGGCCCGGACATGCCTGGGTGCGGCCTGCTTCCTTCTGGGGTGAGTACGCTGAGGGGGGAGGCCTCCGTGACTGGGCATGTCCGGGACCCACCCAACACCCTCATTGGGTGGTGGGTGAACGGGATTGGGGAGGGGCGCAACCTCGGGCCTGCAGGATTTAACTTCCGGCTGCCAGAGGCGAGCCGAGGGCTGCGGGAGAGGACGTCTAGCTCGGATCCCGAACCCAGTCCGCCATGTGCCCATGGCTCATGGCGGGCTGGGCCCGGACATGCCTGGGTGCGGCCTGCTTCCTTCTGGGGTGAGTACGCCGAGGGGGGAGGCCTCCGTGACTGGGCATGTCCGGGACCCACCCAACACCCTCATTGGGTGGTGGGTGAACGGGATTGGGGAGGGGCGCAACCTCGGGCCTGCAGGATTTAACTTCCGGCTGCCAGAGGCGAGCCGAGGGCTGCGGGAGAGGACGTCTAGCTCGGATCTCGAACCCAGTCCGCCATGTGCCCATGGCTCATGGCGGGCTGGGCCCGGACATGCCTGGGTGCGGCCTGCTTCCTTCTGGGGTGAGTACGCCGAGGGGGGAGGCCTCCGTGACTGGGCATGTCCGGGAACCACCCAACACCCTCATTGGGTGGTGGGTGAACGGGATTGGGGAGGGGCGCAACCTCGGGCCTGCAGGATTTAACTTCCGGCTGCCAGAGGCGAGCCGAGGGCTGCGGGAGAGGACGTCTAGCTCGGATCTCGAACCCAGTCCGCCATGTGCCCATGGCTCATGGCGGGCTGGGCCCGGACATGCCTGGGTGCGGCCTGCTTCCTTCTGGGGTGAGTACGCCGAGGGGGGAGGCCTCCGTGACTGGGCATGTCCGGGAACCACCCAACACCCTCATTGGGTGGTGGGTGAACGGGATTGGGGAGGGGCGCAACCTCGGGCCTGCAGGATTTAACTTCCGGCTGCCAGAGGCGAGCCGAGGGCTGCGGGAGAGGACGTCTAGCTCGGATCCCGAACCCAGCCCGCCATGTGCCCATGGCTCATGGCGGGCTGGGCCCGGACATGCCTGGGTGCGGCCTGCTTCCTTCTGGGGTGAGTACGCCGAGGGGGGAGGCCTCCGTGACTGGGCATGTCCGGGAACCACCCAACACCCTCATTGGGTGGTGGGTGAACGGGATTGGGGAGGGGCGCAACCTCGGGCCTGCAGGATTTAACTTCCGGCTGCCAGAGGCGAGCCGAGGGCTGCGGGAGAGGACGTCTAGCTCGGATCTCGAACCCAGTCCGCCATGTGCCCATGGCTCATGGCGGGCTGGGCCCGGACATGCCTGGGTGCGGCCTGCTTCCTTCTGGGGTGAGTACGCCGAGGGGGGAGGCCTCCGTGACTGGGCATGTCCGGGAACCACCCAACACCCTCATTGGGTGGTGGGTGAACGGGATTGGGGAGGGGCGCAACCTCGGGCCTGCAGGATTTAACTTCCGGCTGCCAGAGGCGAGCCGAGGGCTGCGGGAGAGGACGTCTAGCTCGGATCTCGAACCCAGTCCGCCATGTGCCCATGGCTCATGGCGGGCTGGGCCCGGACATGCCTGGGTGCGGCCTGCTTCCTTCTGGGGTGAGTACGCCGAGGGGGGAGGCCTCCGTGACTGGGCATGTCCGGGAACCACCCAACACCCTCATTGGGTGGTGGGTGAACGGGATTGGGGAGGGGCGCAACCTCGGGCCTGCAGGATTTAACTTCCGGCTGCCAGAGGCGAGCCGAGGGCTGCGGGAGAGGACGTCTAGCTCGGATCCCGAACCCAGCCCGCCATGTGCCCATGGCTCATGGCGGGCTGGGCCCGGACATGCCTGGGTGCGGCCTGCTTCCTTCTGGGGTGAGTACGCCGAGGGGGGAGGCCTCCGTGACTGGGCATGTCCGGGACCCACCCAACACCCTCATTGGGTGGTGGGTGAACGGGATTGGGGAGGGGCGCAACCTCGGGCCTGCAGGATTTAACTTCCGGCTGCCAGAGGCGAGCCGAGGGCTGCGGGAGAGGACGTCTAGCTCGGATCTCGAACCCAGTCCGCCATGTGCCCATGGCTCATGGCGGGCTGGGCCCGGACATGCCTGGGTGCGGCCTGCTTCCTTCTGGGGTGAGTACGCCGAGGGGGGAGGCCTCCGTGACTGGGCATGTCCGGGAACCACCCAACACCCTCATTGGGTGGTGGGTGAACGGGATTGGGGAGGGGCGCAACCTCGGGCCTGCAGGATTTAACTTCCGGCTGCCAGAGGCGAGCCGAGGGCTGCGGGAGAGGACGTCTAGCTCGGATCCCGAACCCAGCCCGCCATGTGCCCATGGCTCATGGCGGGCTGGGCCCGGACATGCCTGGGTGCGGCCTGCTTCCTTCTGGGGTGAGTACGCCGAGGGGGGAGGCCTCCGTGACTGGGCATGTCCGGGACCCACCCAACACCCTCATTGGGTGGTGGGTGAACGGGATTGGGGAGGGGCGCAACCTCGGGCCTGCAGGATTTAACTTCCGGCTGCCAGAGGCGAGCCGAGGGCTGCGGGAGAGGACGTCTAGCTCGGATCTCGAACCCAGTCCGCCATGTGCCCATGGCTCATGGCGGGCTGGGCCCGGACATGCCTGGGTGCGGCCTGCTTCCTTCTGGGGTGAGTACGCCGAGGGGGGAGGCCTCCGTGACTGGGCATGTCCGGGACCCACCCAACACCCTCATTGGGTGGTGGGTGAACGGGATTGGGGAGGGGCGCAACCTCGGGCCTGCAGGATTTAACTTCCGGCTGCCAGAGGCGAGCCGAGGGCTGCGGGAGAGGACGTCTAGCTCGGATCCCGAACCCAGCCCGCCATGTGCCCATGGCTCATGGCGGGCTGGGCCCGGGCGGCCAGTGCGCCATTTGGCGCCAGGCTGTGCCTACTGGCCGCCCGGCCGGGGAGCTCTGGGGTATTGGACATCTGAATCGCTGCTGAGATAGCTCTAGAGTGACCCCACTGTTTCTGGGATCTGAGTCAATCCTAAAGATTCCCAATGCCAGTAACTCTTCCTTTGAAGAACTTCCAATCCCTTAATAATGCTGAGCTTTGAACACCTATCAAGTAAAAGATAAGCTCCGGCTTGTGTAGCAGGCTGGCACCTAATGGTCCTCGGAGCAACCACGTGCAGGTGCGTGATTTACAGCTAGGAACGGTCCCAATCTGGGATGCCACAGCTGGGATGAGGTTCCCACCAAGGGGTGTATGTGCTGGAATGGGGGCTGCGCTCTATCTAGGAAACAGTTGCAGTCACCCGAGGCACTAGTGTGGGCTGGGATTGGATGCACCAGGCCGGTTCAGATCCCAGCACCATCTGGTGTTATGGAGAAACAGGGTAGATGTGGGACTGACTAGGCTGGGTCTCAATCCCCTTCTGAGCCATGTGTGAGCTGTATGTGGGTATGGACGAGCCATGGCTGGGCTGAAACATCCAACAACAAGAGTCAGAATGGGGTGAAAGCCAGCCAGGAAAAGCCACTGTTCCTGCTAGGACAGGAGGTGAACTGAGTAGGGTTGGCTCAAGAACCCACTGGCAAGCGCAAAATCTGGCATTGGGAGGGGTTCTGATGGAGGAGCCTGGGCAACTCCTCTGGCAGGACACAGTCCCTGCAGGTAAGCGCGAGAAGCATGATTGGAAACAGCCCAGAATAGGCCATGGAAAGTTTCCCACTGGCATGCATTCGGCATGGGTCAGGAGCAGGCCAGGCTGAATCAGTTCATGTCATCCTCTGGCAAATCCGATCACCAGAACAGAGTGTGGAATGGGCCGGGTTTGGTTGCGACAAAACCAGTACACATTCTGGAACGCCAGGGCGTGGTTGCCTGTACTGGATATGAATGCAGCACCCATCCAGCACACGTGAGATCCAGGAAGGGAGGGGCAGAGCTGGCGGGGGGGTTAAGGGGCTGGTCCCCTCGCTGGACAACCACTCCCACTGGAGAGTGTTGGCTGAGATAGAGACAGACACGACTAAGCAAGGCTACAACACCTGTGCGCTGCATGTGGACAAGATCAGGGCCACAGCATCAGCTGGCAGAAGCTGGCACTGGGGACTAATTCTGTCGAGTCAAATCACAGGACCACCTAAAGAGTGCATAAACTGGGACAGAGAGACCTGGGAGGGAAAAAGTGGGTTCCCCCTTCTTGGGTCACTATTCCCGTGGGAGGGCATGAAAACTAGGACGGGGGCTGGGATGGCTAGACAGAGGCACTCAACAACATCTGTGAGGGCTGGATGGTTGAGTCGATTAGATAGAACTAAGCTTTAATACCCATTGACAAGTACCAGAGCCAAATGGGATGGGGGACAGACTGGTCTTCTGCTACACAAATTGGCAAACCAGGGTAGGGGGCAGGCTTGGTGGGGGTTATTGTGGGTCGCCCCGACTAGGCTGCAGCTCCCACTGGTTGATGTAAGGGCCGAACCAGACTGGACTGCAACACCCATTGGTTCCAGTGCAACTCGGGACTGAAAACAGAACCAACACAGCAATTGCAACCACCAGCTGATCAGGGTGATGGACTGTGCCGGGCCCTGTGCTTGCTAGAACATACAAGAATCTGGTCTGGGAATACCTCAAAGTATCTTTGGAGATCTCCCCACTTGAACTGCTGGACTCAGAATTCTAACCAAGAAAAGACAGAAGACAGAATAGGACAATCATTCATCTCAGCTACATGTTGGCAGCGAAATATGGGACAAATGGAGACTTCATGATGGACCATATCAATCAGTGGACCACCTCATCGAGCGGAACTGGCAGTGACTCATAACTGGAGAACTATTAACTCCACTTGAGCACATATCTCAGAGCATGCCCCACATATGGGACTTGGGGTGGGCGGGAAACCGGGTGGGGCTTCTCCCTCAATACCCCCTTTTACCTCAGATACATGATGGAAACAATATGGACATAATAGCATTGCCCACCTCCCTATCCCCCTGAACCTTTTTTTTTTTTCCTTCTCTTTCTTGATTTTCCTTCAACTATAGTTAACTATGTAAAGATTGTCAACAACAATACAATAAAATGGATTATATATAAAAAAAAAAAAAAAAAAAAAGATTTCCAAAAAAAAAAAAAAAAAAAAAAAAAAAAAAAAAAAAAAAAAAAAAAAAAAAAAGAAGAGCAGCAAGTACTCTTCCATTTATAAAAGAAGCAGAAAGGGATGGATAGAACATGATCATGGCTTCAGTATAACATGGAGACAAAAAGGATTTGTTTTTATTGGAGAGCAGATCTACAAAGAGAAGGAGAGACAGATCTTCCATCTGCTGGTTCACTCTCAGATGAATGCAACAGCCAGAGGTGAGCCAATCCAAAGCCAGGAGCCAGGAACTTTCTCTGGGTCTCCCACATTGGGTGCAAGGCCCAAAGAGTTGGGCCATTCTTTGCTGCTTTTCCAGGTCATAAGTAGGGAACTGGACAGGAATTAGCACAGCCGGGACAGGAGCCAGTGGCCTTATGGAATGCTGGCTATCTGGAGTTGCTAGTAGAGGGTTAACCAATTCAGTTATCATGACAACTCCTGACTTCTTTCTTTTTAAAGTCTATTTATTTATTTGAAAGGAAGCATGACAGAAACGAAGAGAGGGAAAGAAAGAGATCATCCACTCCTTGGTTCACTCACCAAGTGGCAGTAATAGCCCAGGCAGGGCCAGACAAAAGCCAGGAGCCAGAATCTCCATCCTGGTCTCCAAAGTGGGTGGCAAGGGCCCAAGTAGTTGGGCTGTCATATGTTTCCTGTCAAGGTCTGCGTGAGTGAGAAGCTAGAGCACAGTAGAAGAGTGGTGGGATCCAAGGAGCTCCCATAAAAGATGCAGACATCCTACATGGTAGCCTAACTTACTATGCCACAACAGCCTCCACAGCATAGAGGCTTTTAGTGATTTTCTTCATAAAGATACAATGACTGGGCCCAGCTCAGTAACTTAGTGGTTTAAGTCCTCGCCTTGCATGCACTGGGATCACATATGGCTGCCATTTTGTTTATCAGCTGCTCCATTTCCCTTCCAACTCCCTGCTTCTGGCCTGGAAAGTAGTAAATGATGGCCCAAGGTTTTGGGACTCTGTACCTGCATGGGAGACCTGGAAGAAGTTTCTGGCTCCTGGCTCCTAGCTTCAGAAAGGCTCAGCTCTGGCTGTTGCAGCCACTTGGGTCATGAACCAGTGGATGGAAGAGCTTTGTCTCTGTCTCTCCTTCTCTTTGTAAATCTGACTTTCTAATAAAATAAATTAAATATATTTAAAAATTCTTAGGAAAAAAGATATATAACCATGTTGTCCTGTTTGCTGCCCTCCCACCTCCACCTCTACCTACTTCCCATCACCGTCTCCCTTACCCCCACCGCAATGCCTAAAACCTAACATGGACATTGCAAATTACAGCTCCTCATGGCAGCAGTAGGCTGTGAACCAGTCTGGCTTGTGATATGTTTGGCTTCCACTTTGACACTAATCAAAGATGAGTACTTAACTGGATGTTAGTTGGCTTGTCTGAAAAATTAAATTGGTTGACTTTAAGCTTCTCTAACTGAGAGCCCTTAAGCTGAGTCTGTTTTGGAGACCTGCTGGAGGTGGCAGGGACCATGTCACAGCAGTCCTGCTTGGTACCTAAGCTTCTTGGTGTTTGTCACCTCAAAAGTCCTTTGTGCAAGAGTACAGCACCTGCTCTCCCAAGCAAAGAAGGCACAGGGTAGCATCACCCTTCTACCTCCTTCCCACAGTGGTGACTGCTCCCCCAGGCTCCTCTGGGGGCTTCTCTTCTGTTTGTCTCTTAAATGTTGGGGTTCTTCCAACTTCTCTTCTCCAAATCTATACACCCATTCCAGATGCTTTTTTCAACTTCCAATACCAGTGAGTCTGAGTGGTCAACACTCCCCATATTTAATTTTACCCCTAATCTACTCCGTGTGCCACACATGCATTTCCATTCTGTCTCCTGACCACCTCTACTTCAGTGTTTCTGTAGCACCTCAGTATCAATACATCTGAGAGTAAAATCACATTCTTCTCATCTGCTTTCCACCAATCCAAATCCACTTGTTTTCCTCCTTCACACTCATCCTCCTTCAAGCTCAGAATTTTTAACTCTATTTGCTGAGGACACCACTTCCTCCTCTCTCTTAGCCTGGCACATGCCATTATCCTTCAGAAACCAAATTCCAGATTGGGAATGTGTGTAGTGGTTAGACAACCCCCTGGATTGCCCACATCCCATGGCAGAGTGCCTAGGTCCAAGTCCTGGCTCTCCTTCCACCACACCCTTGATAGCTCACATCAAGCAGGTGGGTCTTCACTACCCACATGAGATCCAGCTATGGGACTGAGCGCCCAGCTCCTAGCTTTGGCCAGGTCCTAACTCTGGCTATTGCTGTCCCTTGGGAAGGAAGCCAGCAGATGGGTGATTTCTCTCTCTCTACTTCTCAAATGTCTAAAATATATTTTAAAAAACCAACAAAGAAATCCATTTCAAAAGAGTTCTTGGAAGAATACATCTCCCTAATGAGCATAGCAGTGCGGCTCTGTGCTCTCATGCAGGGCGCGCTGGGCCTTGAGCTGTCTTCCAGCATGATCTGGGTGGTCGTTACCAATTCACACATTTCACCACGAGTTCCTTGAAGGTAGGTACAGCATCCTCCTTTCTTTTGCGTCTTCTGTATCTAGTGTAGTACCAAGGACCCATGATTAAATTACTAACAGATATATATATATATATATATATATATATATATATATATATATATATACACACACACACATATACATCTATATACATATATACATATATATTTACGCACATATATATATCCATGCATCTTTCTTAAAAATGCATAATCAATCTCAGGATGCTCTGTATTTGTTGCCTCCCCAAAGCTTAGCCTATAAATCCGTGCTCTGCCTTGATATATTCTTTTCCAGTTATAATTCAGGGATGTCATTTGTACATGGAAGCAAAAATTCCCATCTGTGTGGATTCCCTGGCACTTAAGTCACTGCTTCCGTGACAGCAGAATGACCACTGAAAAGAAACATTTACCTAGGAAGGGAGTAAATGTTTACTGCTGACTTCAACACTGAGTGGATTTGGTAGACTTGAATTCCATAGGATATTATACACATGCCCCCCCCACCCCTAATACACACCCTTTCGTTTCTGTATCCAGTTAACACAGCAGTTGTGGAGTGACTGAGAGAATGGGCCTTTATCTCTTCTGCAGCTTCTGACCCCTCCGCACTCAATGCCACTTCCAATAGCACTGGCATGGGTACCTTGGTCTGTGTGCCTGATATGCTTGCAATTCACCTGCATCCTCAACTTGACCTTGACAACAAGACTAGGTGGTTGAGGTGAAGATTAATGAGACAATTACTTTTACAAGGAATATAAACAGCCTTATTCAATTGTGTTAACAGCAGCCTTGGCATTTGTTGCTCCTTAGCAACAGGATTTTGCTCCTTGAATTCTGAGCAGTGGAAAGTCAATGTAAGTTACTCTGAGATAATCACTTTAAATGGAGAAAAGTAAATTAAGATACAGCTTGTTATGGTTACAACAAACACTATTAACTTTGAAGTTTCTTGAAAAATAGACGGATAGAGTGGAAAAACCTCACAACACAGCTTAAGCTCTAATGTTCATACAAATCACTTAAAGCCACAGAGGCTGCTTCCTCCTTTGGAAAATGGAAATAAATAATCAGGAGAAGGAGAGGAAAATTGATATTTAGCATCAAAAATCAGTAACAACCAGTTTTGTTTAATTGGGATTTCAAATATAGACAGTACTTTATGAGGGTTCTTCGAAAAGTTCACAGAGGGGTGGACTTATGGAGACAGAGTAAAGACAGCAGTTAGGATGCTCACAGTTTATACCAGGCTGCTTGTTTCTAGTCCTGGATGCTCCACTTCTGTTCCAACTTCCTGCCAACAGGCATTCAAATACCTACTACCCACAGAGAAGACCTGAACTGAGTTCCAGGCTCCTATCTGCAGCCTTGCACCATCCCAGCTGTCATGTGCATCTGCTGAGGGAACCGGCTGATGAAAGGTTTCTCCCTCTCTCTTTCAAATACAGTTAGAAAAACACCAATATTTCTAATTTTAAAAAGTTCATAGAAAAATAAACATGAATGGTAAGCTTGCTTTTGTGCAAAATGATTTTAAATTCATGTACAATACATGTCTTCAAAAAAGTCACAGAAAATGTACATTATGAAAAAAGTATGGATTTCTTTGGGGTTTTCTGGCACCAAGGTAGAATAATCTTAATTCCATTTTCTGTGCACTTTTGGAAGTGTCCTTGTACTTAGAAAAATGCCTTCAGGAGCTTCTTTGAGAATAAATGGTGGAAGGTTCCAGAGCATGTTGTGCACAGAGAAGGCTTAGAGAGAAGGAAAGAGGAATTGTTCTGCAAATCACAGAGAGAAAGAAAAAAACTAAGACATAAATAGAAAGTGTGAGATGCATCAGCAGTGAGATTGGAAAGCAGACTTTGTGGGTTGCAAGGAGACTCCCACAACAGGGCAGCAGGTAAGCAAGAAACTCCTGGAGTGGAAAATGTTTAGTAGATTTCTCCTAGCAAGGACAGCTGAATGGAACTCGAAGTGGTTTTCTGCCTGTAGCGTAATTTCCTCCTGAACATCAATAAAGCCTGCAGCATACAGCAACCTGGTAGGTGTGCCAGGAGGAAGGAAGGGAGTGTGGGCAGCCTCCCATCCCCTAATAGGGGAGGCATTTTCCTTGGAGCAGACAGCAGCAGCAGAAGTGACCTGGGCGCAGGAACCTCCCTGACAAAGACTT
Source organism: Ochotona princeps (assembly GCF_030435755.1). NCBI lineage: Eukaryota > Metazoa > Chordata > Mammalia > Lagomorpha > Ochotonidae > Ochotona > Ochotona princeps. The sequence continues at coordinate 18,756,192 of NC_080836.1, forward strand.
ATGACAGAACTCATCATCCACTCCTCTGTAATCCTGAAAATTCAGTGAACTATGGAGTGTGTCCACGGGCAACACCAGCTTCCTGGGACGTTAAAGGCTATAGGCTCTGCATGTATCTTGATTTCATAGCTGTCCTGAACATCTTGTTAGAAAAGGCAACCCCATGCACACAGTCTTTGGGGACCATGGGACAGTTTTATCACCCAGGAATAAATCTCCCTCACAGTCTCTCTGCCTATAAGCATTGCTCCCTGTCACTGACCCAGTGGATACCTTTGTGTGCTGTGAAAATTCATGTATCCTATGGCACACGGCCATGCCCCGTGCCCTGCCTGTCCTCCTGGCAAAGGTCTTTTGCTGCAGTCCAAGAGGAATGCATTCAAGCCGATTGCTCTGACCAGGGCAACAACACTTACTTGATACAGGAATTCTTGCTCTCTTTTTTTCTGCATGCAAGGCAAGCATTGTCCCATCCAGGATTTGTCGCGTGGTACTTTCCTTGGTAACTCCAATGCCAAGAGGCAGGGAGTGGAAGTATTCAGACTTCTCCTGGTAATTGGCAACAGATGCCACTTGCCCAGAATACCTCAGGGAGATGAGGACCACATGAAATAACAGATGTGAAAGCAATTAGCAAACTTTACAATGACACACAAAGTAGGGTACTAATGTAATGACAAATGGCTTTTGAAATTTTAGTCTGATCCACTTCTTCGAAGCAGTTCGAAGCAGTTGGAAAACAACAGGATTTGCAGCTCACTGGGGCTCATTTTAAAAGGTGGCAGTAAGTTATGGTGCATTTGTTATGATCAGATAACCTTGCATGTGGCTTCCAAATATGTCTTACTAATCAAATAATCAGCACGTATTTCTGGGAGTGATACTGTGGAGGGATTAAGTTGAGAGATGTACCAAAAGTCATGGTCACTGAACACAGAGATTATAGTGAAGAATTAAATCAACAGAAACTTAAGGGATAAGGAAGAGTCTTATCAGAGCTGATTCCAATCCCGACTGTAGCATAAACTAATCATAACCTTGTACAAATTACTTAGCTTATTTGATTCTCTTGTTTTGAGCTGCAAAATTCTAACAAATATGTCTGCTCTGTGCTAGCTGTGTTAGAGCACTGTCACAAACAGAAAAAGATAATACACAGGCAAGTCCTTTAAGCACTATGTGGTGCCCTGCAAAATAAGACATTTCTGTGAAGAAGTCTTTCTCGAGTGTTCATGCCTTTTTCTATTTCATATCTCTTCAATGGTAGGTGCACTCCATGTGAGGCTCCTCACTCTACATAAAATGTCTTGTCCCTTCAAAAATGCTCAGCAATAAATCACTCCTCCCTTTCCCTTCCTCTACTATCCTCCAAGGGAGTTAGCACGGCTCCCTTTCCATATGGCAGAGGACAGAAAGACGGGGGACAGCGCGGGAGGAGAAGCAACTCTGCCCAGGATTGCTCTGATTGTTTTCATGTGGGTAAGAGCTGAAAAAGAATACAACTTGCACGTGGGTTAGCCTAGTAATGCGGAAGGCCTCCATTTTATGTCTTCAGTGTTTCATTTGGTGACACTGACATGCTCTTGTGCAACGAACAAGGAAAATAATAGTATATGAGCTTGGAAACGTGCTGCCATTTACCAAGCATTTTCCTATGAAGCTCTTTGATGTTTTTCACTAGTGTTCTGTGAAGTCAAGAGGGCACGGGGATAGACCTGTGAGACAGCTAGGCTCTGCAAGCTGAGGCTTGCAGAGAGATAACGGGATGCAAAATCAATGTGTTTATTTCCACTGCCCAGAGGAAAGGGGACACTGCTCCAAAGAGGAACCAACAGGATGAGTATGTTAAGCATTGAGCTCCTCCTAAGACCATGCTAGAAAGACACAAGATGCACCTGTGACTCAGGATGAAATCTGCTCAGTCCATGGTGAGGATGGGGAGAGCCATCTAAGACTGTGCCCCCCTTGCCTAGCTGTGAGCAGCAATCTTGGCAGGCTCATCGCAAAGATGGGAGATGGCTCCTTTCTAAGATGGCAATGGGGGATTCAATCCCAGAGCAAATAGGCAAGGTAGGAGCAGGTGGGAGCACTGGGCCTTCTCTGGTAGAAGTGCTTGGGAGCCACACTATTTTTATTGCAAGTTTCTGACTTTCAAATGAATCAAGATTTTTTTTTAATTTTTCCAAGAAAACTTATTGGGAGCCATAAACAATAACCAGCAACATCTTTGGAGTCAGCCCATGTAAAGGGCGTTCAGAATGGGTTTCAGGATTAAGGAAGGGAAAAAGGTTGGGCCACCAGGGAGAACTAGAGCTGCAGAGTGGCAGCCCATAGTCTAGCCCCTACTTTTAGATGTGTTCTTTGGAGTTCCTAAAGCTATCCAGGACACGGCTACTATTTCATGTGAAATAGTTGCCATCATTTCAGTGTTGTAGAGTTGACTATAAAATGTAGGATTCCAGCTTCTCTTGAAAAATCACAACTTCTAACCTCCTAGGCCCAGGACCCCTGCTTGTCAGCAAAGGGCTAGAGATAGAAAGAAGGATGTATGTCCAGTGCTGCTTTCTCATGTCCCCTAGTCATGGCTTTATTTGGAAGATGAGCTGGGAATTCCAACTCCATAGCTGAAGAAAAGATTCAGAGAATGAGCAGAGTTGAAGGAGAAGTCCACAGGGTTATGAGGCCACTCCAAGAGCCTCAGGTAACCATGGCTTAGGAAGCTAATATTTGCATGTGCCATTCACATTCATGCTTTCTTGATTCTTCACTGACCTGCCTGCCTGAGACTCCAAGATCCAAGGTTGACCCTCTCCTTCCAGGAGGAGAAGCATGGGCAGGAGTCTCTGGAATGAATACCAGGAAATCCCAAGCAGAATCAACAAGCAGTCAGAGTTCAAAACCGCAGTGACACCTGTGAAGGCTCAGGTGGCAGAGGCTTGGACTTGGTCCCTCTGAGCTGGGTGACTGTGGCAGTGTGCTTTTTGAAAGTCCTGCATCCCAGTCAGACAGGGGCCCTTTCATCCACAAAGTCTAAATGGAGGTCCCTGATAATGAACCTGCTGACTCCATCAGGGGCTGCTGCAGACCAGTCACACAGAAGAGCCTCAAAGATCCTTATTTGAAAAAGGAATGATTGAACTATTAATCATTAACTTCAAGATAGAACAACTTGGCGATAACCAAAGAAGTTACTGACATTATGCCCTAATCTATCTACCCTATTTCCTGGGATTTGTTTCATAGTTTCTCATCCTAAGGTACAAATGGCTCATGGATAAGGTTACTCAATACAGTTTCATTCCCATCAGGAAAAAAAAGGGGGGGGATGAAATCATTCAGTGTTTTTCAAAAGAATGTTAGTTAAGCAGAGCCTAGCGCAATAGTATAGCTGGTAAAGTCCTTGAACGCGCCAGGATCCCATATGGGTGCCAGTTCTTATCCTGGCAGCCCCGCCTCCCATCCAGCTCCCTGCCTGTGGACTGGGAAGGCAGTTGAGGATGGTCCAAAGCCTTGGGACACTGCACCCATGTGGGAGACCCAAAAGAAGCTCCTGGCTCCTGGCTTCGGATTGGCTCAGCTCCAGCTGTTGTGGCTGCTTGGCGAATGAACCATTGGAAGGAAGATCTTCCTCTCTGTCTCTTCTCCTCTCTGTATATCTGCCTTTCCAATAAAAATAAGTGAATCTTACAAAAAAAGAATATTAGTTAAAAAAAGAATATTAGTTAAGAATATTAGTTAAATATTAGTTAAATATTAGGTATAGATGAAGAACAGAATTATTCTACAGGGCATTTTTATGAAGGAAGAAAATTGTGACCATTTTTATGTATTTATATGGAAAAACTTTAGAGATTAGGTGAAAAAAAGCTTGATACAGGACAGTAGGCATAATACAGTCTTTTTTATACTAAAATAGGAAAGAATTAAATCTTTGTACCTATCTTCTCTATTTGATTATTTGAAAAATATATTTTAAAGATTTCTTTCTATTGGAAAGGCAGATTTAAGAGAGGAGAGACACAGAGAAAGACCTTCTGTCTGCTGCTTTACTCCCCAAATGGTCACAATAGCCAGAGCTGGGCTGATCTGAAGCCAGGAGTGAGGAGCTTCTTCCCAATCTTCCACAAGGGTACAGGGACCCAAGGCCTTGGGCCAGCCTTGGTTGCTTTCCCAGGCCCGAAACAGAGAACTGGATAAGACGTGGAGCAGACAGGACACAAATTAGAACCCATATGAAATGCCTGCTATTCACTGTGCTGGTCTCTGATTTGTGAAATTTTGGATTGTTCTTTCACAAGCACATTAAAACACACATAATGAAAGCAGTTGTCTGTTTGGGCCCTGGTGTGTATGCAGACAGGCAGAGGGTCAGGTGAGAGAAAGTCTTTCAATGTCACCTTTATGGTTTTGCATTTTAAGATATGAGCATGTATCACTTTCTAAAACAAACATATGTTTACTTTTATGTTGATTTATTTTTAAATATAAAGAAAACAGATGGAGTGTAGTTAATAGGTACAACTCTTTTTCTTTCTAAGATTTATTTATTTTTGTTAAAAAGGCAGATCAGCTTTACATAGAGAAGGAGAGACAGAGAAAGATCTTCCATCTACTGGTTCGCTCCCAAATGGCTACAATGGCCAGAACTGAGCCACTCCAAAGTCAGGAGCTTCTTCCAGGTCTGCCTCTCAAGTGCAGGGTCCCAACACTTTGGGCCATCCTCTACTACTTTTCCAAGCTACAAGCAGGGGGCTAGATGCAAAGTAGAGCAGCCGGGACGTGAACCAGCGCCCATATGGGATCCCGGCTTCTAAGAAAACAGTAATACTTTCCTCCCTCTTTGCCTCCCTTCTCCAAAGTCTTAATGCTCCACTCAATATAGAGCTCAACAAGTGAAAAGACCCTAGATCAGCAGAAATCAGATCATGAGATAGAGACACAAGTTGGCCTTGGTCCTGAGAACAAAAGGGTCAAGGGCAGAAAGAATACAGTGGAACCAGGCCTGGCACGGTAGCCTAGTGGCTAAAGTCATCACTTTCCACTCGCCAGTATCTCATATGGGCGCCGGTTCGTGTCCCGGCTGCTCCAGTTCCCATCCAGTTCCCGGCTTGTGGCCTGGGAAAGCATTAGAGGGTGGCCCAGAGCTTTGGGACCATGCACCTGCCTGAGAGACCAAGAAGAAACTCCTAGTTTGCCTGACAGACCAGGAAGAAGATCTTGGTTCCTGGCTTCATATCAGCTCAGCTCTGGTTGTTTCAACCACTTGGGGAATGAACCAACAGATAGAAGATCTTTCTGTCTTTCCTTCTCTCTGTGTATCTGACTTCCCAATGGAAAAAAAAAGAAACTCACATGGCTGACAGCCATGCTGGGTGCCTGCCTCAGCCTCAGCCTCAGTTTATCTGCAAGAGCCTGAAGAAAAGGTAGAAGTCCAGGACAGATTTGGATAAGCCCCTGGGAGACTGAGTAGGCAGGTGGACAATGAACGAACTATAAAACAGAAACAGAACTCTGACCTAAAGCTGCAGCAATGGCCAGAAGACCATTCCCTTCTCCAGCTAGAGGGTCAGTGTATTGTCAGTAAGGTTGCTGACTGTCTCTAGTTGTAGTCTAGGAACTCAAACAAGACACACTGCAACTGACCCAAAAAGGCCAGCACCACTTAATAACCAACAACCTCCCTCACATTTGGCTTCACTTCCAACTTAAGACCAAGGAGAAAAAAACAAATAAGCACTTCTAACCACGCATATCATGGAGCTTATAGGCAAAGTGTCTCAGTATTTCAGCGAGGGGTTGACTTCCAACAAAGCAAGTCAAAATTGCTCCTGGCATGACAAGAGGTTTGAAAGTTTAACAGCATTCAGAAAGAAAGGGGTGTCAATTTATTTTACCATAACAGAAATGAAGACTGGAAGACTCTGATAACAGAATTTCTTCAATGAGGAGAAGGAAGAGAGATAAGGATGCTGTACCCAAACTCAAGGTATTCATTTCATATACTTCCATGGAAGGGGCAGACAGAACAGAAACATCCAAACAAGTATGGAAGAGGCAGGAAACAAGACCTTACAGTGAGTGGCAGCTGCCGCAGGTACAGCAAAAGGAACTCAAGGCCTCCAAAAGAAATCTGCAATGAACTAAACTCACATCCTCACAAAATTCATATACAGAAGTCCTCATCCCCAATATGACTGTATTTGGAAACAGGGTCTTTAAGAGATAATTAGGATTCATGAGCAGGGATTTACACACAGAAAGAAAGCCATGTGAGGACTGCAGGAAGGTGACCAGATACAAGCCAGGATGTGAACCCTCACCAGAACCCACCCTGCCAGCACTATGACCTTGGATTTATAGCCTCCAGAACCGTGAGAAAGTGAATTTCTATATTTAAATCACCCAGTCTGTGGTATTTTTTATGACAGCCCAGGCTGACTAATGCATCCCCCCAATTCCGTTGGACCACTGCTGGGTATGACAGCAGCATGAGTCAGTTGTGTGTGCTGCTCTAATGCTAAGTTCAAGGCCCAGGGATGGGGGTGTGGGGAGAATTGATGTTGCTGCAAGCTCTGATGATCTAGCAGAAGTCCTAAGGTCTTTTAAAACTGAAACAAAAGCTGGGGACTAATGTGTGCAGCAGCAAATGCCAGCACCGAACAATCTGGACACTTCATTGGCTCCCACACAGCCCCACATGTCACAAGCTCTCCCTCACTGCCCCTGCAGCCAGAGAGCCTCCAGAAAAATCCTGTAATCTTCTCTCTGCTACCCTGGACACCATGGTTTTGCCCCTCCCTCCATATACCCAGGCCTCATAGGGCTCTAAAAAGGGAAGAAGGCAGACAGTGGCAGAAATGGGAAAGATAGCATTTAGCCCAAAGAAATGAGGTCACTAGAGAAAGAATTTCGATTACTGACTCAGGCTAAGATGAATTATAGCACGTCCCTTCTGGTTCTCCCCACCTCCCATGGGAACGGGGCTCAGAAGGAAAACCACATCAGCAGCAGAAAAACTAAGAAAAATATATTTTCCTGAACATCTGAGCGTGACAAGAGTAATCCCTTGTTCTGCTAGGTCTTTTCACGAACACATACATCTGCATAATGCGTTCACAACAAATTTTGTATAAGGACCATCTAGGGCCTTACAACTGAGCTATCCATTCAAAGGCAGGGCTGAGTACAACCTGTATTTTAGACTATTCTCCCTGATGGAGAACTTTCAAAAGAAGTTACTTATATTCATCTTATATCTGTATCTAAAACATTGACCCTATAGTCATATGCCCTGATAAGTCCAGCCCTAGTGTGTGACTCATTCTACAAACCTGGCAAAGACTTGCCGTTATGCCTATTTGCTTCCTGCCCCTCCACAAAGGGAAATCTAGCTCCTTTGGCACCATGGTGCCCATATACTTGACGAAAAAAGAATGAGATCATTTACCTTAAAATTTATCTTTCCCATAAGCCTCTACACTATTGCTAGAAACAAAGACTATGAAGGCTCATGAACCTCATGGTAGGTCAAAACTAGGAGGAGAAAACAGATTGGAATACAGCTCAAATCACCATGTTGACATTTGGTTTTGCTTTATCAAAGCAATTGTACAGAGTTTGCAGTTGAGCAGCAATTAAAAACAAAATAAGTGTCTTTTGAATTTTTGTTTTGTTTTGTTTTTAGGGCCAGTAAAAGGTACTAGATAAAAGCCACCATCTTTGACGCTACTCTGGACATCACACATGGGCACCATTTCATGTTCTGGCTGCTCCATTTCTGATCCAGCTTCCTGTTAATGTCCTGAGAAAAGCAAAAGAAGATGGCCTCAGTGTTTGGGATCTTGCCACCCACATAGGAGACCCAGATGTAGCTTCTGGCTTTGGTCTGTCCTTGGCCTGGCTATTGTTGGGCTCTAGGGAGTGAAGCAGCAGGTGGGACATCTCTCTCTTTCTCTCGCTCTCATCTCTGTAACTTGGACTTTCAAATAAAGCAAATAAATCTTTTTAAAAAATGAGTTTTGCCACCCTGAAGCAGTCAGCCACTATTTGTGGGCCTCTGTGCCTAATGAAATAGATTTGAGTCCATCCTTGGGTAGATTTCAGTGCTCACCCTATAAGTGATAAACTTCTGAAAGCACAGAAGGAAACTCACAAGATATTGGGGACCAGAGAGTGAGTCCAATATGGAAACTAAGCACTAGAATTGGAATCAAAAGTGGTCACCTCAGTGACATTGGAGCAAGAAAATCAGGAAATCCTAAAAAACAGCAGAAATGGAAATGATGCAGAAAGAACAGGAGTACAGAGCAGTCCCAGAGAGTTCTGGATTGATTTCCCAAGCCCTGGTTTATGACCTTTCTTCTATGTTTTCAATTGGCTGTGTTCTGCAACCTGTAGTGGGATTGGGCCTCCCAGTGGCTGGTGGAGTGACATCAAGTCTAGGGATCCAGAAAGTGATGGACAGGGTGGAAGGTCTCTAGGGCAGCACATAGTACACCTACAGAGAGGACTCGTGACAGATGGCCAGTCTAAATGCAAGAACAGGGGTGGTTTGGAGAACTTGACATTTTGGGGTACTAGAAAGAGGGGAGTCAGCCTTGCTGTTTCTTGTGAGCCAGAGAGAACAGTATGACTTTTGCCAAGCCCACAGAGCCTTGGTCCTCTGACATCTCCCCGGAGAATGGCCCAAACCTGCACTGTCTAATAAGAAAGCCAATAGCCACATGCACAATTCACTTTTTCATCCACCAAAAAAATTTTTACTTTCATTTTTATTGGAAAGGCAGATTTACAGAGAGAAGGAGAGACAGGGAGAGAAAGATCTTCCATTTGCTGGCTCACTCCCTATTTGGACACAGTTGAGCCAATCCAAAGCCAAGAGCCACTTCCAGGTCTCCCACATGGGTGCAAGGTCTATGGTTTTGGGCCATCCTCCGCTGCTTTCCCAAGACACAAACCAGGAGCTAGTTGGGAAGTGGGGCATCCAGTACACAAACCAACACCCATAAGGGATGCTAGCACTATCAGGCAGAGGATTAGCCAGTTGAGCCACTGCATTGGCCCCAGTTACTCACTAAAAATTTAATTCAACTTAATTAAGGACTCAGTTTCACCTGTGGCAAGTTGCTACCTTTTGGACAACACAAAAATTGAACCTCATACAGAGCTCTGCTCTGCAGAGCTGGCCCACAAAAAATATTTAAAGGTCGATAGAAATTATAACTATTGTTTTGAACTCCGAGTATATGGAAAATTTGAGTTAGGGAAAGATAATTTTAATTTTAAAAAGCTTAAAGTTAATACTTTAAATTACTGAAGAGAAACCTGTAAGAATAGCCCTAAAAGAATGTGAAGTGAAGAACTCATGTGTTCACAAATTGGTACAATATCTAGTATTCCTGAACATTTTCATTCATTTTCCTTTGATTCTCTCCTGCTAATTGGTCTGACAGATATGGAGGGGGGAAAGTTGTGCTATGGATGATTTACAAGAATCATAAAAAATAGCATCCCACTCACCAGGAAATTTTGAGTATATATGCTTCTTTGCCTCTGCCCACACACTGTCTGTGTGGAGAACACAGCTGTTCGTTTGTATATGATTTGTGGTGTTTAGGTGACCTCTGCGGTGGTCTGCAGACATCATCCCCCATTAGTCATCCTAAATGTTTTGATAGATATTTAGATATCTGACTGGGTTCACTTAAGACAAGCTGGGCATTCCTACAGTCCCCCCAAATAAAGACTTCGAATGTACATCCCTCATTCTGCATATATACCATCTGCCACAAAAGGCTGAAAACGTTCACCCTGGATTAGGCAAACTACGTAATGAAGAATAATAAATGTCCTCCTGACTGCTTAGAGAGCCACCTGCAGCTCAGCAACAGTATCAGAAACCAAGTCTTCAAAGAGCAGGCCTGTTGATCTCAGATCAAAGAACAGGCAGAGGGAAAAATTCAGACAAATCTTTCACTCCATTGCCTGCTGGTCCCTACAAGCACACCCCTAATAATAAGTAACCCAATGACATTGCAGTGATATATTATGTCCTCAGTCACTTTACAGACATCTTCGGCAGTCCTTCCATCATTAACTCTCAATGAATGAAATGATTTATATTTTGGAATGTGATTCTTCTCTCCTGTCATGAATATACAGAATAGTGATTGATCCTGAACTCTGGGGACCAGAATAGTTGGGGCTGTTTCTGGCACAATTCTCCCACAGAAGCAACAACAAAATGCCCATTAAAAAAAAAGTGCCTGTCTACAAAGTCTCTGCAGGATGGTAGTTGTAATTACCAGCTACCATTTACTGGTTGTTGACAATGTCCCTGGCACCCTGCTAAGGAGTTTCGCTGTGTGTTTCCCTAGAATGTTCATAATAATAGTGGACACTAACCTGTTGGTATCTAGCCTGGGAGCAGGAGGGAACTGAGGCAGCTAGAGTCGCACAAGGGGAAAGGTACAAGTTGAACCAGATTTGTGAGAAGCCAAGCCTGGTCTCTTGCCCACCAAACTGCACTGACTTCAGTGAAGCTGGAAGACACTGTTTTCACAGAGAGAAGGGAAGTTGTGTGGACAGGAATGAAAAGCCAGAGCTCCGGCTCTTCTGGAAGCTTCCAAGGGTGTGCCTAAGGAAGGAACTTAGGAGAATCAAGCTGGCACCCTTCGCCCTGCGGTAGGGATTGTGCCCACCAGAGCTTTGCCCTACTACTCTTTTGCTTTAATTTGTTAGACAGCTTGTCCTCAGGTGAGCCATTTTCTCTTTCACTGTGTTACACAGAAATACAAAAGGATGTTGTGTTGTCTTACAGGCACAAGGTGGGATCAGAGGAAAATGCTGTCTTCTCCATTGCCATTTTATAAATGTGGCATGGGCCGTGTGCCAGCCAGGGTCAAACAGGATGGGACAAGAAGGACTGGAAAGGAGCAGAAGACCCACAGTGGTTTGAGGAGCAAGAGAAACTGAGTGGGTTCAGCTTTCCTGATGGCACAGCTCTGGGAGAGAGGAGCGGCGAAAGGTTTTATAACAATGATCAATTTCCTAAGACGCATCAACTGTCTTGTTGGTTGAACTCCCTTAACTTGCTGATGCCTGAAATGCTACTATGCGGATGACTTCCTATTAAATAAGTCCAGGAAGGTAATGAGATTTTAGGCTAGGAATAGTAACAGGGAAAGCTATAAGCAGTTTGTCAGTGAATAAAAGATCTAGAATAGAACATACCTAGTGGGCCTGGTGTGGTAGCCTAGCAGCGAAAGTCTTGCCTTGTATGTGCCAGGATCACGTATTGGCACTGGTTCTAATCCCGGCAGCCCCATTTCTCATCCAGCTCCCTGCTTGCATCTGGGAAAGCAGTGGAGGATGGCCCAAAGTCCTGGGACCCTGCTCCCGCATGGGAGACCTGGAAGAGGTTCCAGGCTCCCGGCTTTGGATTGGCTCAGTTCCAGTTGGCTGTTGCAGCTGTTTTGAGAGTGAATTAGTGGGCAGAAGATCTTTCTCTCTGTCTCTCCTCCTCTCTGTATATCTGACTTTCCAATAAAAATAAAATAAATCTTTAAAATTAAAAAAAAAGCCTGGATAGAGAATTTGCCTCCACTACTTAACTAATCTGTGATTTGAAACATGTTTTTTAAGATTTAGTTTATTTGTATTGGAAAGTCAGATACACAGAGAGGAGGAGAGACAGAGAGGAAAACCTTTCATCAGATGATTCACTCCCCAAGTGGTCGCAATCAGCCAGAACTGAGCTGATCCTCAGCCAGAAGGCAGGAGCCTCTTCTGGGTCTCCCATGCGGGTTCAGGGTCCCAAGGCTTTGGGCCGTCCTCGACTGCTTTCCCAGGCCACAGGCAGGGAGCTGGATGGGAAGTGGGGCTGCTGGAATTAGAACCAGTGCCCATATGGGATCCCGGCACATGCAAGGCGAGGACTTTAGCCACTAGGCTACCATGCCAGGCCCATATTTTTCAGTCTTTAGGCATTTCCTTGTTCTCATCTCTGAGGATTCTCCATTCACTTTATTGTTTTACTTTAAGAACAATGACTTAGCATCTAGAAATTGTCTCGTACCTAGTGAGTGTTGTTATGGTTTGAGCCAGAGAAGAAGTATGTGTTATTTGAAAACAATCCATGAAATATAAAGGACTGAAGAGTTTGGATCATTTGCCTAAAATCAGAGAATTTTAATCAAACCTATATTTTGACTTCTGTCAGTGTTCTTTCTCCTTCAGTATAAAAGCCCTCAACATAGAAAAAAGGAAGAGACGACATTGTGGCAGGGCAGATAAAGCCATTGCCTGTGATGCCTGTATCCCATATCAGAGCTCCATAGGTTTCAGTCCCAGCCTGCTCTGTTTTTGGTTTAGCTGCCAGCTAATGCACCTGTGAATGTGGAGAAAGCACCCAAGGCCTTGGATCCCTGGCACTCATAAGGCAACCCAGATGGAGTTCCAGGCTTCTGACTTTGGACTGGCCTTGGTCTCATTTTTGTAGTTTTTTGGGGAAGTGAAGCAACCAATACAAGATTCTCTCTTGCTGTCACTCTCATGCTTTCTCTTGCTAACCCCTGTGTGGGTCTCTCCCTCTCACTCTGTCACTCTGCCTTTCAAATAAGTAAAATTAATTTAAAAAAATGAAAACAGTCTTTATTGTTGACCGTGTCCATGTATGCCACAGAGGTCATGCCCCTTACCAACTCAGAAAACAAATCCTACTGGAGAAGCTGGGCAAGTTCCCATTTGCTGCACTGCAAACCTGGTGACCTCTTGCATTCTCTACATCCCTTAGGACCTCCAGCTCCATGCCAGGTAGGGAGTATTGATCATGTTATTATGGGATAACAAACAGATCCATGAAGCAAGCACCAGAACTAATGAGGTCAGGTTTACTATAGATTCAAGTTTTCTGGCTGAGCAACTTGAGAATTGAATTAAACCAAAGATATGTGACATTTCTGGCTTCCCAGATTGCTGAGCACCGGCATGTCCTTTGAGATCCATTTCTATGTATTCTGGTTTGTGAACCAAAGAGTTGAAATGCTTGGGGAATATTACAGTGGTGGTCTTTCCTACTAGCACGAAGGGGGGAAAAAGGGAGAAATAATAGGGAGGTGACAGCTGCAGAAGGGAGTTAGCTCCTTTTTGATATTATCCATTTGATGTGAACCATGTACCAGGCATTGCAGTAGACACTCTATGTCTGATGTATGTATGCATTCCATAAAGCCATTTCTATCATTGTAACCTTTTTACTCACTGCTATGATTTGAATATGTTTTGTCTCACCAAAACTCCGGTAATGACTTGGTACCCAACAAGGTGGTGGGTTTTCTAGTGATGTTTGGGCTATATGGGTGGGGCCCTCACAAACAATATAGTGTTGTCCTCATGGGCAGGAGTTGCTTGTCTCAGGAGTAAAGCCTGCCTTTCTGTCTTCTGCACAGTTCCAGTCCAGGTTGGTCCACTTTCAACCCAGTTTGCCCTTTCATTTGCCACTCACAAGGGCTCCACCACAAGCTGAGAAGCTTGCTACTTGGACCCAGAACTGTGAGCCAAAATAAATTTCTTTCCTTGTTGGGAAGACCATGCTTACTCAAGGAAAATACATACCTGAATGTGTAAGACATTCTGGGCAAACCAAAGCAACACAGTTCACTGCTGAGATGCTTTTCACAACCCTATGACATAACACAGTAAAGTTAATACATGACTTCAAACCCCAAGACTCAGTTGTGTTGGCAATAATGCTGCTCCCTGAATAAGGCAATATCGCAAAGCTCCAAGAAAGAGAAATCAGGAAGCTGAGCTCACATTTGAGGGAGTACGTGTAAGATACTTCCAGAGACTGGTTAACCCTCCACCTGTGATGGCAGCATCCCATATTGGCCCGGTTCCAGTCCAGGTTGGTCCACTTTCAACCCAGTTCCCTACTTACAGCCTGAGAAAGCAGTGGAGGATGCTCCAAATCCTTGGACCCTGACACACACATGGGAAACCCAGAAGTCCTGACCCCCAGGTCTGGACCAGCTCAACTCTGGACATTACAGGCATTTGGGAACCAGCACATTGTACGACCTCTCTTTCTCTCTCTCTTTCCTTTTCACCCTCTGTAACTCTGACTTTCAAGTAAAATAAATAAATCTTTCAAGCAACTAAAAATGATGCAGGCCAAACTCTGCTTTCTAGGCTGTTTACTCAGCAAGAACAAGGGTTTAGGCCATTGTCCAACAGTTGCACTGTTGCCCATGTGGGAAACCTGAATGGAGTTCCTGGCTCATGGTTTCAGACTGGCCCAGCCCAGGTTATTGCTGCCATTTGGAGAGTGAACCAGCAGATGGAGATCTCTTTTTTATCTCCCCTCTTCTCTTTATAGCTTTGCCTTTCAAACAAATATAAATGAATTAATATTTTTAAGAAAATGTGAATGTAGAGCCTTAAAAAACAAAAAATCTAGAACACATACATCCTTCTAAGAATTAACAGATGTATTTATCTGAACATTGCTAATAACGCCCAGATGTACCTGCAGAGAACAGGTGCAGTTACAGCGAGAAGAAACACCACCAAATGTTGGGCATGTAAAGAATGAACCATATAAAGGAAGAATGATTTTTCCAGATTGGAAGAGAGATTTCTTTACCCTGAAAAGAATAATCCTCACAAATCAAGACTTTTGCAGCATTTTTATTCTCCCAATACCACCAGGCCATGTTTAACTTTCCAAGCATTAGCTGCTCCTTACACCTGACTGAAGTGAAGGCAACTGGGAGAGCCCCACACAGAGTAGGCACCACTGTGGGCAGGCTGAGATCGTCCTACTGAGTCAGGTACAGTGGTCTTCAAGGTTGCACAGAGAACACACATGGAACCAGTCTGTAGGCCATCCTGGTTACATGGGATGTGATCAAATAAATGGGCTGTTGGAAGAGAGAGGTAGTTGTGACTCAAATGGCACCTGGGGACCAGAGGAGGACACAGTTTCCTTGGGATGGAGGAGATGTGGGTGTCTGTCACAGGGGGGGATTGTTCAAAGCATGCCTCCTGGCCAGGTTGGCAGGTGCATCCCCAGCATGCAAAGAACTTAACTCAGACAGAGCAAGGTGCCAGAGGAACTTTCTTGTAACAGAGAAGAAGCTGGGGTTGGCCCAGTCTGACACTCAGTGGTCAAGAGCAAGAGAATAAATGCTAAAAGCGATGGCTTCAGAACTCTGGTCTTAACTTGTAAACAAGATAAGCTAGAGCCCATTTCTTCACCCCAAAGAGAAGAGCTCTATACTTCCAACACACACTTGTCTGAAGGACTATACCAAATAATGTACACAGAAGGCTAAGCATGATAGGAAAGAATCAATAGAAACGCTAAGTGCTCATTTACTGCATCACACTTAGTAGTGATGAAAATGAGTAACTTAAATCTTTCTGCACACACACACAAAGAGATTTGCAAGACAAACTTCTGGGGTTTTGGAAGATGAAACTGCAAAGTAAAATGCTTGGTAGCATGCCATTTATATTTAAAACTCTATATATAACTGCAGTGAATTGAACACATGATGTATGGATATATCCCTGAGCTCATCCTGATGCAAAAAGAGCACCTGGAAGACCAGAAAACATTCAAAGGCACTAGGGAACTAACCCATAATTTTGAAAAAAAAGTTAAAGGATCAAATCAAAGTTTTTATTTTTCTAATTTCCTTCCATAATCTTTACTTGAGGGCAACCAAATAATTGATAGGGAAATTTATACAAATATTTCAAATAATAAAAAAAGAAACTTGGATTTCACTACTTGGCAGCCCTCAGAGAATTAATAGATGTCAAAACCAACCACCGATGGATACAAGCTGAAAACTGGCACCCACTTGTGGTAGAAAGCAGCCAGATTCCTCCTGTGAAAGAACGCTAGACCAAACACCAATTCTGACTCTGACCTTGCCTCTAGGAGTGATCATCAGCTTATGAGAAAAAAACAGAGGAACACAATAAACAATGCCAGCAGACTTCACATTATGGAAAACTCTTTGGACAAACAGCTGTATTTTTCAAAAATGGAATAAAACAACTCCCTACCTGTCCCCATCAACACCACCAAAAAGGAAAATCTTCAGTAAAGAAAACAAGCAAAACAGAAAAGAAGGTGATTAATGATTTAAGCAGATTTAGGAAGTCATCCCATTAATATGTATGGGCCACATTATAACCTGATTCAAATAAGCAAACTTCCATTTTAAAAAAGCTAAGTTATAATATGAACTAACTATTTCAAACCTTTAAGAACTATCCATAGTGTTTGATTGTCTTTCTGGAGTAAGGATGCCTAGAGTAAGGCAGCCTCTGAGATAAATTAACATGCCAGTGATGCATGAAAGTAGCACCTCTTGATAATTTGGCACGGGACAGAGAGAAGGAGAACAGGAAGGAGAGGAAGTCAGGCAAAGGTACAAACTGAGGCAAATTCCCAGCTTCAGCCTGGTCCTGTAGGGATCTCTAGAATGGAAGGTACCCTATAGAGTTTGTCCCATCTTGAATCAAAGGTCCTTGGTTTTCTCTTTTTTTTTAATATTTAAAGACTTATTTTTATTACAAAGTCAGATATACAGAGAGGAAGATCTTCCGTCCGATGATTCACTCCCCAAGTGAGCCACAACGGGCCAGTGCACGCCGATCCGATGCCAGGAACCAGGAACCTCTTACAGGTCTCCCATGCGGGTGCAGGGTCCCAAATCCTTGGGCCGTCCTCGACTGCTTTCCCAGGCCACAAGCAGGGAGCTGGATGGGAAGTGGAGCTGCCGGGATTAGAACCGGCGCCCATATGGGATCCCGGGGCATTCAAGGTGAGGACTTTAGCCACTAGGCCACGCCGCCGGGCCCTAAGGTCCTTGGTTTTCATACCCTAACACCCACTCTTGGCTGTGAGACGAGTGTAGAATAGAGAGGCACTTTATGTTCTTACAGTGAGCAACTACTGTCATGGTTGAAGTGTGGAAAGGCTGACAATTTCCCCAAGCCCAGAGCCCTTTATGCAAATGAGCTCCTGGAGCTGCTATTCAGTGTAGCCCAAGCTCCCTGAGGCATGCATACAAATCTCCAGCTAAAAACAACATTTCTTGAAGCATGGTTTTTTACTGAAACTTTGTCACACTATGGAATTAAGGTCAATAACAAAGGTATAGTAAACACAATCTAAATTTTTTAAATGATTTAATGTGACCTAACTCTTCTCCATTGAATACCAGTTCTCAAGAATGTTGCAGAAAGGATCTTCTGCCTAAATAAGTCTAATAGAAAAGAAGTTGCTCAACTCTAAGCAGGTGTGTTTGTAGCAATACATCCCAGAGCTGTTTGCATGCCTGTGAGGGCTGTAGATTTCTAGGAGGCCAAGATTTCCCAAATCAATAATGTAGACCCTGGATTCTATGATGCACATACATTTCCCCCTGTCACCACCAATAGAACCCAGAGGCGTCTTACAATGCATCTGATGAAAATCGGGCCACAGTGATAATGAAACTACAGAATTTTATGCCCCATGTCTGTGAGTCTATTTTCAACAAGCTCAGTTTGATGGGATAAGAAGCAACCAATCTCTGAAAACCTACTCTGTGCTCAGTTCAAAATGGCTTTCAAAAAATTCAGAGGGCTTTTCTCCCTCTCCCTCTGTAAGGAATTAGAAGTGCATCTTATCTATTCTAGGCTTGGGGAAACAGACCACCATGCTCCCAGATTCACAAATCACTAACCACTAGAAAACAAGCATGTCTCACCCAGAAGCTCCTGCAGAACTCACCCTGTCTTCCACTGAATGTTGGGCTCAACAAAGGCCCACCTATGGGGCTCCAAGTCAACTCTGCTGTGTGTCACGTGGTTTATGACATAGTAATTCAAGTTTTTCCGTATTTTCATGTTCTGTCATCTTGGATATGCTGCATCCTGCTTCACAATTCCATTATCATAAGCTGTGGGCCAAGTCACACAACCCCAACTTTGGACCAGAGGGCATGCTGCCAATCAACACATCCTGAACACAAGAGCCCCTCAAAAAGTTTGTTGGAAATGCGTATTGTGAAAAAGTTAGGCATAGATTTCAAAAGCTTGCATAACAGAGTGAATTCATCTTCTAATTCCATTTCCCATGGACTCTCTGAAGTATTACTGAGAAGGTCTGAGGTCATGGATGAGAGTTCTGGACTTGTTTGTGACTCATAGTGTGGGTGATGGGAAGTAAAAGCAGGGGTGGTGGGGTGGGAGCTGCAGATCTGAGTTCACCTTAAAGATGGACCCTGAGGGTGAAGTTGGAGTTCAAGTGCAAGAAGACATAGTCTGAGGGTGTCACTTGACTCTGCTTTGACTGATGGAACCCCATTCGAAGAAACTCTCTAACATCTCTTTTCTGTCTGTCATGACCACTGAAAGAAAACACACAGACATGCTCATGTGTTCCTCTGTCCACGTGGCCAGGTGAACTGGAAATTCTACACAGGCACTGAAAGAGATGTTCTCCCCTGCTCATATTTCCCATTGGGCCAGCACATACCTGTACCTCTCAGCCTGTGAATGCTACTCTCAAAAGGGTGTGCACCCACAAAGAGACACTCTGTACTGATTTCACCCAAGCAACACACTGGTTATGAAGTAGCACTACTAATCCATTGAATCCTCATCATATTCTTGTGAGATGGGTTACCACAACTATCCCCATTTTCCAGATGAAGACAACTGAGGAACACAGAGGTAAAGTAAGTTGCCCGAATTTTCCCAGTCGTCAAACCTGATTGGCTGTGGGGCCTCCCAAATAGTGAATAAATTCAGAAATCTTACTGATTTGTATGCACGTGTGTGTGTGTGTGTGTGTGTGTGTGTGTGTGTGTGTGTAGGAGCAAGGGAACTTCCATGTGGACTGCATAAAACTACTGCTTTACAACCAGAAGCACAAGGTAGTCTGAACAGCTTCTCATTGGCTATAATACCCAAGATGTGACAGCCCAGACAATTAAAAAATAGCAACAGTAAAACTAGATGACTTGCTACATTTCTGGAACATGTCTATAACCTTGGGTTCTTGGAAAGTAACAAAAAGGAAGTAAGAGTGCTTTACCACAAGATGGTGTCTCATTCCAGGATGAGATCTTGCTTTTGTCTTGTTTTTGTTTTTATAGCTCATGCAGTAAACTGATTGCCCCAAATTGATGTCTGTACATGGAATTGGTTTGCTTGGTTCAGTTGTTCACTACTTATTGATTGGATAGTTTAGAGTACACGATGCTTAAACTGATTGGATGTCTATGTCCCTCCACTATACTTGACTGGACATTTTGCATTATGCACTGATGTTAAGCTTGGTTGATAGAATGATTCATGTCATGTGTTAATGCTTTCTTGGCTGATTGGATGATCATTGCTTGAAAACACTGGATCACGATTGATCAGGGCTGCTCGCCTCCTCCATTTGCAGTGGTACAAGACAGACCAGCAGTCAGTGCTGGCTGGTGATAAAGGCTCCCGAGCTTCCAAGCGTCTGCTTCCAACTCATTTCTGGGAAAGATTTTTGTCAACTCACAACAAAGGTATCCCTAATTCCTTCTTGAAGTCTTGTCTCTTTCATGAAGGATCTGTCTGGCTTGCACAGGGACTTACTCAAGGCAACAGACAGGCCACATGATATCCTGAGGACCTCCAAAAAGATATTTGTTGAGAGTGCTTGATGTGGCAAGCACCATGGTAGGGATGAATGTTGATTTCCCTTATTGTAAATATTAAATTCCCTTGTTAAACTGGTCAAGCTGGAAAAAAAAACTGACACCTCAGTTGTTTGAAACACTTTGCACACATTCTTTCCTTATGCGCTTCTTGGGAGAGTATAAATTGGTGTACATTTTCTAGATTGCAATTCAACACAAAAGCTCTTAATACATGGCTATGTTTTAATTCTGTAATCCTATTTCTAGGCATGTTGCCTAAGAATGTAATTGGACAATTAACATGCCTATGTGCAAGGTTGTTTATTATAGAAGCTGTGAAAATAGCAAAAATCTAGGGAAACCAAGCTGTAGTAAGTGATGAATGCCACAAGGCAATGCAGAAGGAAATGCTTAGGCCTCCAAAGGAAGGTGGCAGCAGGTGAGGCACTGACAAGGAAAGACATACGGGGAATGTATTTTTGGTGGAGTTTGAAATGTACAGGTGACAAGGTAAAGAAGAAGACAATTTCATGGGAAAAAAAAGTCCTGTAAAACAACTTACCCAAAGTAATAGAACCATTATCTCTTATTAATAAGATTTTAAGTGGTATCTTTCTTTTCTTGGCTGATTGCCTTTTTTTTGTTTACAAGGATAACTTGCAATTACCTAAAACATAAAATGCATTTTTAAAATGGGACCATAGAGCTTAGATGGAAGGTGCTAGCAAGTTCTGGAGGAGTCAGCAGCAAAGGCTGTGTCTGGGGATTCCCACATCCACAGCTGCTAATGGCACCAAGACGTGCCCTGGCATGCCAGTCAAGTGCTGGGGGATGAGAAAGACATTAAAAGAAAGACACATTAACTCAGGAGTCATAAATCTTTGATCACCAGATAAACATGAAAGCAAATGTTGAGGAAATCACTGGGGACAGAGCATCTCCTCTCCTGCCCCTGAGAGACACAGCAGGCAGGAGAGGGGACCATAAGACAATATCCTGCCACATTCTCAGGTGAGAGAATCAGCCCCTGCCCACCCAACGGAAGGCGCTATTCCTGGGTTCTCCAACAGCATCAGCACCTGAGGACTGTCAGCTATAGTCCTGCTACATCTCCTGGGACTTCTGGCAGCTGAGAGGGTTAACCTAGGACACAGAGAAATTAAACTGCAGGAATACCAAGTTCCTAGGGGCTTGCAGAGAATGTGTTCATTTCTTATCTTGCCTGAGGAAATGTGAATTGTGACAGCTTCTCTGGAAAGTTATCGGGAAGCATCTTATCAAAATTAACTGCTCCCATATCCCAGCAGTTCAGCTCCGGGAATCTACCACATAGAAATAATAGCACCAGCACAAGAAATGCATCCTAATGGGGCAAGTGTAGTGTGGGTAGTGTGTGCTCTAGTTGCATGTCTAGCTTGTAGATACCACTCCCTCTCCCTGAGACATCTGTGAGATGTCAGTAAAACTTTAAACTTTGATAGGGCATTCCAGGTTGGTAGTTGGAAAAAGGACAGAAAGCATCAGGACTGTGTTCAAGGAACATGATCCACTTCACAGGTATCATTACTGCAGTTTGAAAATGTGTCCTGGGAGGTGGGGATTTGGGAACAGCTATAAAGATACTGCTCAGGATGCCTGCATCCCATATCCGAGTGATTGTGCTTCCTGCTCATGTATCCCTGGGAGGCAGCAGGTGGTGGTTCAAGTACTTGGGTCCCTGCCACCCACAAGCGAGGTGTGTATTGAGTTCTGGTCTCCTAGCGTTGATCTAGCCCAGCCCTAGCTGTTGTAAAAGAACCAACCGATGGGGTCTCCCTCTCTCTGTTTCTCCTCCCTCTCATTATTTCTGCTTTTCAACGAAATCAAAAACATTTTTAAAAATTAAATCAATAAAATGTACCCAGGATTTTGTTTAAAGTGGAGATTGCAAGTTATGCAAGCATGGAAATGGTTCCCATGAAGGAAGGTTTTATACTCACACATTCCTAGATGCCGGATGCACCTGTACTGTGCCACATGGAATGCCTGGGGAAAAGCCAGGGTTGGTCAGGAGAGGGAGACAGCCCTGATCACAGCAGGAGAGGAGGAGCAAGATTTAGAGTGACTGATTTGAAATTATCTAGCTTTACAGGGACTCTCCTGGTGCTCTAGTACCTGGGCAGGAGGACACTGTACTTGAAGTGTTTATGCTGATGGTGAGGAGAGACAGGTAGGCTCTGGATTCATTCATTCGCATAACGAAGTCACACAGACAGGTGGTGCATAAATTCCTCTAGGAACCAGCTAACCCTGGGAAGGAAGGCTCTTGGGGTCAGTGGGCACAGTAGCCTAGTAGCTAAAGTCTTCACCTTGCAAGTACTGGATGGGGGATAACATATCAGCGCTGGTTCATGTCCTGGCTGCCCTACTCCCCATCCAGCTCTCTGCAGGAGGCCTGGAAAAGCACTAAAAGATGGCCCAAAACCTTGGGACCCTGCACTCATGTGGGAGACATGGAGGAGGCTCCTGGCTTCAGATGGGCTCAGAATCAGCCCTTGAGACCACCTGGGGAGTAGATCTTTCTATCTGTCTTTCCTTCTTTCTGTAAATCTGACTTTTCAATAAAAACAAATAAGTCTTTAAAAACATCCATGCTTGCCACAGTTAGCTGGGCCCCAGGCAGGGGCCTTCACATGAATTTAGGCAGATAGCTAGGTCAGGAAGCCACACTTCCCCTGCCTATGTAATCTTCTCTTTCCACCGTGTGTCAAATGATGCTTACCTGTCATTACCTGGGACCTGAGAGGGATGGTATTGTATAACCTTTCCCCGTTCATGTTCCTGAAAAGCCCATGTTGAGGAAGCTCAATCTTTCTCTCTTCCTTTATTACCACCTTATTAAACCATCTGTGCTTAAAAATTGTGTTTTAAGTAAGAGGTAAGAACTAGAAAATAAATGCTAGGTGATCCCACATGGGGGTCATTTAAAGAACCAGAGAAGAAGGTGTCTGACGAGCCAGCCTGTGGAGGTGTAATCAGGGAAAGGCGTCACTCCCACTGGGAGTGTCAGACCTGCAAGGCCAGAGTAACACTAGCTGATTCTAGCAACTTCAAATCAGAGGCACACAGAAAGACTGAGCTCACTGGGGTCCTTGGCTTCCAAGGCCCAGTGTACCAGAGAGAGGCCTCCAGGGAGATGTGCTACAGTTTCCTCTAAGTCTGACATTTGTCTCTGAGTCTAACCTGAGGCTACAGACTGGAGTGTGTAGGCAGGCACTAGGCATGTTAGAGTGTTGGTATAATGTTAGTATGTTAGAATGTTAGAATGTTAGCGTTAGGCAATGTTGGACCCCTTCGTGCCAAGAAGCTGCTGCTTTGCTAGGTCGGGATGCGTCTGGACCATGGGAAAACGCCACTTTAGCGATAAATGTGTTCTTTGTCCCTCTGTGAGCTTGTGAACAGTGTCACAAGCCTTATCTATAGAATGCACCCAGGTGCAGGAGGACAGTGGCACGATCGTCCGGTCCCAGGAACAGGATGAGCCGTAAAGATAATGTGTGTGGGAACGGAGTGGACTGTTTGCACCTGGACTTTACGCTGATTGCTGTGTTTGAATGATGTATGTGATGGCCAAAAGGAGGCCTATATAATCGCTGGCCTTTTCTAGTTCAGGATCTGACCCCTCCTTTGCTGGCCTGCGTACCCCAAGATTGGTCTGGCCCCAGCATGTTGGCACACTAAACTCTGCTATTGCATTATTGGCGAGGCTCTTTGTCGCTCATGGGAAATTGACAAAACCGGACCCTAACAGGCACAGCCCTGGACATGCTCCTTCGGACACTGGCATCCTGTGTCAGGGCAGGGGGATGTGTCTGTGTTTAAGCCTCAGTTCCCTCTCTGATCCAGCTTGCCAGCAGTACACACCCTGATGGGGAGCTAGGTTCAGGGTCCCTGTCACCCACATGGGAGACTCAGATAACAGTTTCTGGTTCTTGGCTTCAGCCTGACCCAGCCCTGGGAATGAACCAGGGCTGGTCAACTGTTCATTCATACCTCTCTCTAAATACCTATGAGATAAGTAACATAAATAAACTAAAGAAAACTAAAAAACCCTGGAGTGTGATGAGTATCCGAGGCCCTCAGGGGAGTGAGGGAAGCCAACAAAGCAGAGAAAGAGAGACTCTTTCCCATTTGCCAAATCCAACTTTCAAGGACTTGGGTGGCCCTGGAAACTCAGGGGAGGGTCAGGAAATGAACCATGTGCGGAAAACCTTGCAGCAATGCAGGTGCATCTGAAAGAAGGGTGAATCCCTTCTTCCTCCCAGCTCACCTGCACACCCCCACCCAGTTTCCGCAGTAGGGAGCATCCCCTGCCTCGCTCCAATTACTTCCTCAGCAGGGGAGGTGGACCTTGCTCTTATTTCAGAAAAAGAAAAACCAGACTGGGAGAGATTCCTTGCCAGGCACCAGGCTGGGAACACATCTCACTTTTCTGCACTGACTCTCCTTGCATTTGTATAGAAGCAGGTTTTGATCTGCCTTTGCTAACATGACTGGTGTTTGTGATGCTCAGGAAAAGAATGGCAGTGGCTCCCTTAGGCCATTGATAACCTTGGCTGTGCCCCAAGAGAGCTGCACATTTGTGTACTGGCTGCATCTGCCACCCTGCCCTGCCAGCCACATTGCTTCATGCAGCAGGAGAGTCCCTGAGCTCCATCAGCACAAACAACACGTGGGACTTCTGGGCAGGGGAATTCTTACAGATGTCTGGGTTTTACTGGAAAATGTTAGAAGTCCCCAGTTCAGGTGGCTCAGCCCACACTCCGCTAAGGGAACATCCTATAATTCCTGGGTGTTTATGTTGCCTGAATTGACACGCGTGTTTTGAGACTCTGCTGTATTCCTGCCATCTCACCCTCCAGCACACACAAGCGCTTAGACTCAGAATGTATACTCCTGCTACTCAAAGTGAGGGCCCTCCAGAACACGCTGCTCATCACTTGTCCTTTCTTCTCTGTTTGTCCTTAATTCACCGCTCTCGTCCCACAAAGGCACACTATATGCTAATTTGTTTTCTGAGAACATATCCTGAGACTCACCAGCCAGACCCTGCCTCTGCTCCAAGATAACAAAGGAACAGGGACAGGATACTTGGAGATTCACAATAATGTAGGGCTGGTGGCAGGACTCAAACCAGCACCCTAGTGGCTAAATCCTCACTTTGCTCTTACCAGGATCCAATATAGGTGCCAGTTCATTTCCCCGTTGCCCCACTTCCCATCCAGCTCCCTGCTTGTGACCTGGGAAGGCACTAGGGGATGGCCCAAAGCATTGGGAACCTTCACCCACATGGGAGACCTGGAAGAAGCTCCTGGCTCCTGGTTTAAGATCAGCTCAGCTCCGGCCATTGTGGCTACTTGGGGAGTGAACCAGTGAACAGCAGATCTTTCTTTCTGTCTCTCCTTTTGTCTGTAAATCTGAATTTCAAATAAAAATAAATAAAATAAATTTTAATAAGAATAAATTATGTGTGTTACTGGTGAAGCTGAGTAGATTGTTTCCTCACCTTAGTGTAGAAACAAAAAGCTGGGAATTGGTTGTAGACAGAGAAGTTTTATTTGTGAAGTCAACAAGTGAACATGACAAGAAGAAGGAAAGGGAGAACATCTCCTTGGAAAAATATTGGAGATGAGGTTTCTCCAGAAAGGGGAGAGAGAGAAAGAGAGAGTGTTCTGGAAGTGTCTTGAATTTTGGGGTGTTTAAGGGATCTCTGATTTTCTCCTTTAGTGGTCTCTGACTAATTAGGAAATGGGTGGGCAATTCCCGTGTTGCCCACTTGGAGGCGATATTTGGCAACTGACCAATTGTACGTGCAAACGTGCAGCAGGGAGAATGGCCTCACATGCTTTGTCCCTGGATCTGACACAGGGGTTTAGCAGGTTTGGATGATCTCAGTGTGTCCGTGCCAGGAGCAACAACACTGCTGCTGTTGGGACACGGACCAGGGTAGAGGGTTATGCAGCTCTCAGCAGTGTGTGTGTGTGTGTGTGTGTGTGTGTGTGTGTGTGTGTTAGAGACAATTGCAGGATGAGATCTATGTGCCAGGACTCTTCATAAAGGTCAGGAAAAAGTGAAATTAAATGCATTTATTTGGAAAAAATTGAAATGTATTCAGTTTTTACAAATAATATGTATTTCCATGAAGTTTTTGAGAATCCATCAGATGTATGAATGTCAAAATGTTTTACAACCAAACTTAAGTGTTTTGAATTTCACAGTTCATGAGTTCTTGAAGAACCCATGTGTGAGTGTGATTTCTAAAAAAATAAATGGCGACTTAAAAGTGAGCCCCATAAAAAGGTTCTGTGTCTGTATTGGGCTGCTTTGAAGATCTTTAAGTTTTCCACATAGCTTCAAGCTGGAAGCTGCGATCACTTTGCTAACATCCATTAATGCAACTTGCTAAAATAAAAATTAAAAAAGCTTTCAATCATACTAAATTCAAAACATGTTTGACAGGGAGAAACCAAAGACAATGAGGGAGGGAGAAATAATCTGGGGTCACATGCCCTGTAACTAAAAGTCCCAAGCAAAAGCACTGACTTGGGGCATACTTCAGAAATCAGAGGAGGTAGCCCAAACCGCCTGACAGTTCAAAAACCCCAGAGCCAGGATGGTAGCAGGCCTTGCCTTGGGCTGTGTGCAGCTGGCTGCTCTCAACCTCCGGGCGGGAGGGCTGAGTGGTGAGATTGCTATGGGTAATAGCACAAAAGACCCAGATGACAGTTCTTGTCTCACACAAAAGACTGCAGACAACGCAGGGAGCAGGGCAACAACAACAACAAAAAATTTAAGATGTATTTATTTTTACTTGAAAGGCTGTTGGTCTCGACCACCCTCAGCCCCTGAATGCATTCAGTGTCCAACTGGCAGGTCTCTGTTGAGCTGCCGCCACCCCTGAGACCTGTTGTCAGCCTGTCTCCAACTTGCTCAGCCCACTGTGGGAGTGATTCTCAGCTATCTGGTGCCACCTCCTGGAGATCCGTGATCATAGCTACTCTAAAGAGAAGAGCAGGTCCGTAAGGCATCCCACTAGCCAAGATGCCAGTGAGAATACACCCCACCTCTTTTTATTTGTGCCACCACAGTTGCAGGTGCCTTATGAGGCTGGCACTATGTGGGAAGAATAATGAGCATGGTTAAGCATGTTGCTGGACTCAGGGCAGCCACCCTGGCTGCGCATTCCCAGGGCAAGATGGCTGGGGAAATATGACCAGTATCTTCGAGGTTATTGGTCCTCTAAGACGTTGTTCCTGGATTCCATTGGTTAATACATATAAAGATTCTGGAAGAAAAGTAAAGATGGAAAGCAATTCTGCTTCTCTGTCATTCATGCTTTTATTACTTCTGTATTAATGTGCTATTTGTGATACAAACACCGCAAAAGTCATGCTAGCACTAGGCAGGGGCATCCATCTCTTGTTTTCTGTTCCCATTTTGCATCTTTCTAACAGGAAGGACTTTCTCTGCACCCATGTTCCAAACATAATCTATGACCTTGGTGAGTTCCATAATGGCTCAACGTTCTCTAGAATGATCTAACCTATTTTGTTTTGGCTCTGACAGTGGAATGTAACTACCTCCCGGACATTTTCCATTGTAACCTGGCACTCTGGAGATGTAAATGGCCTACCAGCCATTGGTAGGCCCTATAGTTCTAGAAAAAGTCATTAGTGATGCTGGAGAGGTCACTCAGATGCTTCAGGAGTTTCAGTGTATAGAAGTAGAGTTGTCAAGTGAACTATGATGGCAATGGAAAGGTCCCAGAGGGCTGGGAGGTGCAGCTCCCCGCTTTGACCTTTACCTGACTTTAGGACTTCACCCCTGAAACCTCCAAGCTTTCCTTAATCTGTACCTTGCAGGCAAGTCCTGAGTACACTTAGGTCTAGATTAGTCTGGTCCTACTCCAACAGTTATCAAAGTGACTCTATGAGGACACTTAAAAAGTTAGTATGAGGTGGAGTTGAAAGGTAAGTTTAGGGACCAGCATGGTGGCATTGTGGGATAAGCCAAAACTGTGGCAGCGGCATCCCTTCCATGCTACAGCACCAGTCCCAGCTGTCCTGCTCCAATCCAGCTCCTTGCTGATGCCCTCAGGAAGACAACAGACGATGGTTTACATACTTGGGTTCCTGCCACCCATGTGGGAGGCCCAAAAGGGATTTTAGTCAGTCTTCTGGCTTCAGCTTGGCCCAGCATTGGCTGTTTTTGGTATTTAAAGAGTGAATCAGCAAATGAACAATATCTTTCTGTGCTTCTCTTTTGCTGTCATTTTGCCTTTAAAGTAGTCTTTAAAAAAAGGACAAGTTTATTTTTGCACAAATTTTTGAAATCAATGCTTATGCTTTTTTTAAAAAAAAGATTTATTTTTGTTGGAAAGTCAGAAATACAGAGAGGAGGAGAGATAGAGAGGAAGATCTTCTATTCACTGATTCACTCCCCAAGTAGCCACAATGGCCGGAGCTGAGCTGATCTTAAACCAGGAGCCAGGAGCTTCTTCCAGGTCTCCCATGTGGGTGAAGGTTCCCAATGCTTTGGGCCATCCTCTAGTGCCTTCCCAGGTCACAAGCAGGGAGCTGGATGGGAAGTGGGGCCGCCCCGGTGCCCATATGGGATCCCGGCGCATACAAGACAAGGACTTTAGCCACTAGGCTACTGTGCGAGGCCCTGCATATATATACTCTCTAATAATGAACTTTTCCATGTATTTTGAAGCTCCCTACTATAAATGGCTTAAGACAAGTTTTGAACCAATATTTTGCATGAACATCTTTTTTTTTCCTGGGGCAGAAAGACAAAGACAAAGAGAGAAGGCTCCTATGCACAAGTTCACTCTCCAGTTGTGGTCAATGGATTCTGGGAGCTGGAAACTCAATCCGCAATGATGACAGGAACCCAACTGCTTTCTGCAATAGTGAGAAATTGAAATTAGAGGTGAGACTGAAGCCCTGACACGCCAGTGTGAGTCCAAAGCATTTTTTTCCAGCATTCTAATTGCTTATGCCAAATGCTCTCCTCTAAACTCATCTTTCAACTTTATTTTCTTACGGACTCTGGGTAAATACTTGCATGCAGTCTTTTCTGAGTGTTCATGGAGATTTGGCTCCAGCAGTCCTGAGGATACCCGCAGCTGCTCCATGAGGCTCAGGGGCCCTTTTCACCATGGCGTGGTGTTTGCATAGAACTCATGCCCATTTTCCCGTGTGCTTTAAATCATCTCTAGATTATGTGGAATGCTTAATACAATGTAAATGTCATGTAAATCACTGTTACACTGTGCTGCCTGGTGAATAATGACAAGGAAATGTACATATGTGTTCAGTAGGTAGATGTGGGTTTTTTTCTTTAAGTATTTTCATTCTGCAGTTGGCTGAATTTATGGAAGTGATATAATCCAGAAACAGTAAATCCAACGTCAGAGATACATTTCAGTCACACACGTCCCTCTAGATATGACAGAAGCTTTCTTGGAGTAACATGCAGCATGGATCTGGCCAATGAGAAACAGGAAGATCACAGGTGGCCACACCAGGCAAGCTTCACAAAAGGAAACTGACACAATAAGCAAGTGTCCGTCAGTCCTTGGTATTCCCTTCCTGACTACAAACAACATGGCTGGCAGTTGGCAGTCAGCTTGTGACCACAAGACAGGAATGCTCTGCCAGTGATACAACAGGAAGGTGGGAGAAACCTGGCAGCATCCTGGAGCTGCCCTTCCAGTTCTAGGCTCACCATGTCCTTAGACCACCTCATGTGAGAAAATAAAGTCCTTCATCAGAGGTAGCTGCTTCAAATTAGCTAACACCTGCAGGTGAAAGTATGTCCCAAGTGCTGTGCAATAGTTGTTACTAATAGTCAATAGGCAGAATACTTTATTAACTAAAGTAATAATAGTATTATCATTAGTTATTAGCATCAGCAATAGCTATTTTAGCTTTATTTATTATTATTATAGTATTTCTAATGCTATATTAACAAGCATTAATAAGAAATGGTTTTATGCTGTCAATAATATTGATACAATTATATTAAGTAATAATAATATTAAATGACCAACTGCCCAGTCAGTCATGGAGGACAGGAGAATATTTTTCATGTTTTTTTATTCACTGTTCTTATTCACATTCCTAAGTCAGAATGTTTGACACTTAGTAGGCATCCAATATTTTCCCACCAATTCTAAGCTGACACAGAAGCCTGCATGAGTTCCTAACCAGCATCTACAGTTCCTGCTTCCAATTTCAATTTTGTACTTTACAAGTCTCAATTATGACAACTAAATGCGACAAAACATGTGCAAAACTTAGTACACTTTATGGTACACAGTCTACCCGTGTGAATAAAGGAAACACATCCTGTAAGCTGGAGATTTAACTAGTTCTATACAGGAAGAGGAAAGTTTATCTTAGGCCTAATGGAGACCATATTTTTGACATCCTACTTAGTATAGGTTACGAACAATCATGGATTTATTTGATTATTTAAACTATAGTCCAAATACATTGATAAAAGTGATATGTGAACAATTAAATTCAGAAAGTCATGTTCAATAGATACATGTAACCACAGGTTACCTGCTGACTGCCATTGAGTGTTAGGAACTCATGAGGCGTAACTTAGATGTAGCCAAAGGATGGTTCCCCAGTAAAGGCCAAGTTTCTCCACAGAAGAACAAGTTAGGAGGTGGATACTTCCTTGGTGCTTCACAGGATCCAAACACAGCTTACTGGTCCATACTGTCTGTGTCTTTACCCCCCTTTCATATTGTATGGGTTGCAGCAGTGTGTGAGCTTGTGAAACCAACCAGGTCTGACTCCAGATATTTTTGTTTGTGAGGCTTTTCTTGTCCTTGTTGTTGCAGGTGCTCCTTGAATTTCTGCTCAGTGTAGAGCTGCCTATACAACACAATGATTCAGAGTGCACCATGGCTGTCCTGGCTTGGCCTGCTCTAAGAGCCAGCCTCATCTTCTGTGTCTACATTTCTTGGAAATAGGCTCAAGCCCATAGCTCACACATTTTCCATCAGTTATCACATGCTAAAATGATGTGCTAGAACACACAACAATTGGCACCAAGGGAGACAACAAATGCAGCTTGGGAGAATGGGAACAGAGGGTACCATGCAGGATCTGGTGGTGAAGAGCACCATCAATGCCAACTTCCATTGGTCAAAACTAGAATCGTGCCGACTCTCATTTTCTTTTGAGGGAAGGGATACAAGAGCACTCAAAGCACTGGGAAAATACAGGACAGTCAACCACAAAGGGTTCTGCAAACTACATCAACACATGCCTCTTTAAGGAAGAGAAGTTCAAAGGTAACACAGAATATAAATGCAGAGCATCTTTCATGAAAGGAAATACGAACATGCTTGCTTCAAAATGTCATTCACTCTGTTCCCTTCCCAACAGAAAAGCCCTGTGTTCTTTCTTTTAAAATCAGTTGCTAAAGTTTATCCATACCTGGTATTGGAAACTACAAATTAAAAATACATAAAACATACAGCCCCAGAAGAAAAGACCAACCACTACACAACAGGAATGAAGAACAACGGCTTGGGAGTCTCTCTAC
Source organism: Ochotona princeps (assembly GCF_030435755.1). Taxonomy (NCBI): domain Eukaryota; kingdom Metazoa; phylum Chordata; class Mammalia; order Lagomorpha; family Ochotonidae; genus Ochotona; species Ochotona princeps. The sequence goes on from NC_080836.1 coordinate 18,787,487, forward strand.
CAAGATCCTGGCCCTAGCTCCTTGGTCCTCAGACAGTGGGTCAGCCAGGCCCCTGTCAGCACATCCCCTGTGTGAACAGCTCCCTCCTGGCAAGAATCACCCATTTCTCCAACAGGCAGTTAGTGCAAAGAGAGGTTCCAGAGCTGCTCTGCCACAGAATCAAGCTCTCACTCTCAAAATGTTTTCTAAAGCCTTTGAGGGAATAAGATTCCCTTCTTTACAGTTCAGTTCTTTCTTTCTTTATTTATTTTTATTGGAAAGGCAGATTTACAGAAAGGAGAGACAGAAAGATTATCCATCTGCTGGTTTACTCCCCAAGTGCAGCAACGGCTGGAGTGGAACCAATCCAAAGCCAAGAGCCAGGAGCTTTTTCCAGGTCTTTCATATGGGTTCAGGGACCCAAGGCATTGGGCCATCCTGTACTGCTTTCCCAGGCCACAAGCAGGAAGCTGGATGGGAAGTGGGGCTGCCGGGATTAGAACCGGCGCCCATATGGGATCCCGGCACTCAGATGGGTCCTGGCACATGCAAAATGAGGATTTAGCCCACTGAGCCATCATGCCAAGCCCTATAGCACAGTTCTAACACAAGTGTTTGTTGGCAGCCTGCATTCTTTCTCTATTCCTGGTCTGACTCTTTCATCCACCAACTTTTCCTCATACGTCTCCTCAGTAACAACTCTAAGCCAGTTATCAATGTCCCAGAGGAGACATGGGGGCTAAGGGCAGAGAAAGGGTTGAGAGGACTGTTAGTAATTTTCTCAAGAAACCTCACTCTATTGCTTGGCTTTAGCTCCTATGCACTAGTTCACAGAGTTTAGTAGTCGATGCTCATCAGAAAGCAGTGATCCTGAATGACTCACACATTCATCTGAAATTCAGTAATTACAGAGCTACAAGTTGGTACCTGCCAACTGCGTGAGAGGAAACTTTTGCTCTGGGCCCTACAGATGTACAGGATTCCCACATGCCCATGAATAGAAGGATTGTTTTACAGCTAGCTTTCTGCATAGAGTTCCCTAAGTACATATACATAATGAACTTAGTAATCCTTGAGCTATATCCCTGGCTCTGTGTATCCCTGGCATAGCTCCTCTTTCTTTTTCTGCTTACCTGAGCCCAAGCTTGATAGAAAAGGAGGTTTCTACACCAGCTCAGCCCTCTCTCCTGTTCTGGAGGTTGAGGAAGCACCCACTTGGTTCTTGGAGAATTCACTTCATGAGCATGTCTTGTCAACTAGCACCTCTTGTCCTAAAGTTTCCAAAGTGTGGTTCCCAGACAGGCAGCATCAACTCCTAAGATGTGGCTGAAACCAGATCCCCGACTCAGTTCATCAGAACCGCTGAGCCAGAAAATCTGGGAGGAGGGTATGGGGCAGGAGAGGGAGAAAAGGGGCAGAAACCTTTATTTTAATTTAATAACCAAGTGTTCTGATTCACACTCAATTTTGGAAACCACTGAGGTAGTCTTGGGCGTGACAAACCTCTGCTATAAATAACCCAATCATATGTTGGGCTTTGCCAGCCATTCTTCCAGTTGCCACTGCTCAACTCTGCAGTGTGTTGTAGCAGCTGCCATGGACCTCATGTAAGGAGAATGAGCCTGATTGTGTCTCAACACAACTTAGGAAAGTCAAGCAGCAAGCCACATGTGGTTAGTTGGACCCTGGCTTAGTCTATCTTGATATACCCCTGGGATGTTAGATGGTTTTTCATCGGTCAGAATTTTTATTTCAACCACACTCCTGTTCCTGGCTTCTTGTGAAGTAATTTTTAGCCAGTTTTAGAAAACTATCCAAGGCAAAAAAGAAAAGTGAAATTGTATAGCAAAGGATAATAATGCATTTTATTATTTCCAGAGGCCTCATTTTACAAAGAGGAAAGTGAAGAACAGACAAGATGTATTCAGGGTCCAGTGTCCTGCCCTCTGTAGGGTGCAAGGTGTGTCCCAGAGTGGTGCAACAATGACCCAGGACATAAGTACATACAATTGCACTGCTGGTCCCACGCTGTGGAGCTTCCTTACCCAAAGACCTTCACTATGCTCTGTAATCTATGTCAGGACCATATACTTCAGAAAGAGTAACGTGGCCAATGGCAGATTTTCAAAGTTCATCATTGACTCATCTATTTCTGGAGTCTTGATCAAGAAGAGATCCATTAGAGACCTTGTTCTGTTCACTGAGAAGCAGACAGTCTTTCCTTAAGGTTGACAATTTTCAACAGAGTGGAGATAGGTTCAGTCTAACCAGGCTGGCGTCTAGTTTATAGCTTGAAATCCAGCCTTGATGGACAGGTAAGGATTATCTGGTGTGTTGTGAGGCAATATTTTGGGGGTAGTGCCTACACTTCACAAGATAAAATACTCTACTTCAGTAATGATGTCTCTACAACTCCCTGCACTGCTCAGAGTCCAGGAGGGGCAGAGTGTCAATCATATGTCAGACCCAATTACACCATGTCCAGGAGCTCTGGGGAGAAAACCTGAGATGATGCTATAACCATGAATAAAGGTAGAGGTATCAAACTCACTCTAAAATCACTCTAAAATCTAGCCCCACTATGGAACCCATCATTTCTCTGACATTGCATTAGATTTTTAGCCTGCACAGCCTCCTTCTTTCTGTCTCCTGGTAATAAAAGGTATGTTCATCAAGTACCTTGGTCAGTATTGTTTTTTTTTTAAAGATTTATTTATTTTATTACAAAGTCAGATATACAAAGAGGAAGATCTTCCATCCGATGATTCACTCCCCAAGTGAGCCGCAACAGACCGGTGCGCGCCGATCCGATGCCAGGAACCTGGAACCTCTTCCAGGTCGCCCACGCGGGCGCAGGGTTCCAAAGCTTTGGGCCATTCTCGACTGCTTTCCCAGGCCACAAGCAGGGAGCTGGATGGGAAGTGGAGCTGCCGGGATTAGAACCGGCGCCCATATGGGATCCCAGAAATTTCAAGGTGAGGACTTTAGCCGCTAGGCCACGCCGCTGGGCCCTTGGTCAGTATTGTTAGCCACAGGGATTCAACCAGCAGAGGGATCAGAGCTCTTTTCAATACTATTCAGAGTAGATTTGAGAGGAAGTTCTTTTCTTCTTTGGTTGTGCAGATCTCAGTATAGACACTCAGAGCTCAGGGAGCTGAACAGGAGCAAAAGTGAGGAACTGGAAAATTAAAACCTGCTGGAGGGACAACTAAAGACACAGCAATGAAGAAGCAATAAGTGACTTTCTCACTTCCTAACAGAGGCACATCACCTCCTGAGTTTGGTTTTTTAAGGCCATTAATTCCAACTTTCTTTAACTTTTACCTTAGCTTTTTAACTTCTTTCTGAGCTGTTTGGGTTTCTAACATTGGTATCTACAAGAGCATTGATTAGGGGGTCAGTACTGTGGCATATCAGATACAGGTGCCACCTCCAGAGCTAGCATCCCATATAAACACCACTTCAAGTTCTGGCAGATCTATTTCCAATAGAGCTCTCTACTAATGCACATAGAAAGGCAGTGGAAAATGGTTAGCATTGCAGGCAGTGGTGTTCCCTGTTAAATTGCAATACTAGCCCCTTTCATCAACATGTGTATTAGAATGAGTTAGGCAAACAGCCCTTGAATTTCAGTGGCTTTAATGCAACAAAGAAATTGAGATGATCAGTGTCTCTTCCCCATATGAGGACTCTGGGGCTCCAGTTGCCTTCATATTGCAGTTCTGTCCCTAAAACCAAGCTTCCTTTAGGGTCACATGACTAAGGAAACACAGACAGAGAGGGACATTGGCCTACCCTGTCTACTTCCAAATGACCAGCATCAAGTACATTGTGCTACACAATTACAAGAGGACCTGTCTTCTGTGTGCCTGGGAGGGGAAGAAGGCTGCATACAATGCTAGTTGCAATGCAACTCATTAACTCCTGCTGTGTGGTGTAAGTATGGCTTTCCACAGCTAAGACAAAAACCAAATACAGCTTGGAGAAGGACTGAACAAGGAGTGGTTTTTTTTTTTTTTTTAAATAGTTCTGACATATCATTGGAACATAATGAGCCACAATGTCATTCCCAAACACCCATTAAACACAGAGTAATACCGTCATGGCTCTCAGTACAGGCCTATTCAAGTTTTACTACGATCACCTTTACCCTTTGCTGAAATAAGGTCAGCAGGCGGATACAGACAAAAAGGATTTGTGTCAATGAGGGCAAGTAATAATTAATAGCAGTAACTAAAACACCGAAGTGGAAATAAAGACTAGTGCTCCCTGTATCTATCTTGTCTCTTTTTATTCTCTCTCTTTTTCCTCTCTCTGATTGTATTTCTTTAACCAGGACACATCTTCTACCCTCTAGACTCTCTGGCTTTATCCCACTTCAACAATGCAGGCTAACAGGTGATTTTGATCAAACCTAGAGATAACTACCCCAGGACTCTATTTCCCATACCCAGTCCTCAACTGCCTAGCACATGATTTTTTTTTACTCACAGTAATCTCAGCACCTGTCACATACTAGGCACTGTGGCAGAAACTTTGCATGTGTTAGCTTCAGTTCTCTGCCTATGGGACCTATCATTCACAACAGCCCTAAAAGAGTGATACTGCTTCAATTTAGTTTATCATCTTAAAGTAAGGCAAACATGTGGTATTTAACCTTTTGTGATTGGCTCATTTCCCTTAGCATGATGGTTTCCAGTTTGGCCCATTTGGCCACAAAGAACTGCATTTTGTTTTTTTTAATAGCTGAGTAGTATTCCATGGAGTAGATGAACCATAGCTTTCTTATCCAATCCTCTGTTGATGGGCATTTTGGTTGCTTCCATGTTTTTGCAATTACTGATTGTGCTGCTATGAGCATAGGAGTGCATGTTGGTTTCTCATAAAACAATTGTTCTGGATATATTCCTAGGAGTGCTATTGCTGGATCATACGGTATGTTGAATTTGAGTTGTTTGAATATTCTCCATACTGATTTCCATAGAGGCTGTACCAGCCTGCAGCCCCACCAGCAGTGGAGTAGGGATCCCTTTTCCCCACATCCTCGCCAGCAAGTGTTGTTGGTGCTTTTATTCATGTGGACCAGTCTTACTGGCGTTAGGTGGTACCTCATTGATGTTTTAATTTGGATTTCCCTTATTGCCAGGGAACTTGAGCATTTTTTCATATGTTTATTTGCCATTTGGGTTTGTTCCTTTGTGAAGTGTTTGCCCATTTCCCGTGCCCATTTCTTGAGTGGCTTGTTTGTTTTGACATTTTGGTTGTTTTGTAGCTCTTTGTATATTCTGGAGATCAGCCCTCTATCACCTATGTCGTGTGCGAAGATCTTCTCCCATTCTGTGGGTTGCCTTTTTACTTTGTTGATTGTTTCTCTAGCTGTACAGAAGCTTCTTAGTTTGATGAGGTCCCAATTGTTTATTTTGGTCTCGATTTCTACTGCATTTGGAGTCTTTTTTAGGAAGTGAGGGCCTACCCCTAAGTGTTCCAGTGTGTTTCCAACATTTTCTTCCAAAAGTTTGAAGGTTTCTGGATGTAGGTTTAGATCTGTTATCCATTTAGATCTGATCTTAGTGTATGGTGAGAGATGTGGATCTATTTTTTTGTTTCTGCAGGCTATTAACCAGTTGTCCCAACAGCATTTATTGAACAGACCTTCCCATTTGCCTGGATTGTCGTTTGTCTTTTTGTCAAAGATTATTTGGCTGTATCTGTGTGGGTTTCCTTCTGGTGTTTCTATTCTGCTCCATTGATCTTCCTCTCTATCTTTGTGCCAGTACCACGCTGTTTTGATAACCACTGCCCTATAGTATGTCCAGAGGTCCGGAACTGTGATTCCCCCTGCTAACTTCCTGTTCTTCAGGATGGTTCTAGCTATCCGTGGTTTTTTGTGCTTCCAGATGAACCTTTGGATCATTGTTTCCAGTTCCATGAAGAATGTTTTGGGCAATTTGATTGGGATTGCGTTGAATGTATATATTGCTTTTGGCAGTATAGACATTTTAATGATATTGATTTTACCTATCCAGGAGCATGGGATGTTACTCCATCTTTTGAGGTCTTGTTCAATTTCTTTTTTAAGTAGTTTGTAGTTTTCTTCAAATAAGTCTCCTACATTTTTGGTTAGATTTATTCCCAGATATTTCATACTTTTCTCTGTTATTTTGAATGGTATCTTGCTGGTTAAGTCTTTTTCCATCTTGGGGCTGTTCGCATACACTATGGCTGTTGATTTTTGTTCATTAATTTTGTACCCTGCCACTCTACCAAACTCTCGTACAAGTTCTAGCAGTCTCTGTATTGAGTCTCTTGGCTCTTCTACATAAAGAATCATATCATCTGCATATAGTGAGAGTTTGACTTCTTCGTTTCCCATTTGGATTCCTCTGATTTCTTTTTCTTGTCTTATGGCCTCAGCGAGTACCTCTAGGACTATGTTGAATAGTAGTGGAGAAAGTGGACATCCCTGTCTTGTTCCAGATCTCAGTGGGAAGGGTTCCAGCTTTTCTCCATTCAGTATGATGCTGGCGTATAGGTGAGGTGATCACAGAAGGTGGCTGGGAACTCGTATTTACTTTCAACATGTTGGTTACTCATTACTATGTCAATTAATTCCATAATGATGTAAATTTTTGCTGATGGTATGATGGAGCTTTCAATTGACTGGGATAATACTCTGCTAGCTCTGTCTTCAGACCAGAGAGGGTATACCTAAGAAGACATTGAACTTGACTGGACAATAAGATGCTGGACTCTATGTTTGGTGTATGCTTGCAATGGGGGAATCTCAACTGAACTTGAGCTGTGGTTATGCAACAAGGTGGAGGAATCCACCATGGTGGGAGGGTTTGGGCAGGGGTGGGAGAACCCAAGTATCTATGTAACTGTGTCACATAATACAATGTAATTAATGAAGTTAAATAAAAAAAAAAAAGAGTGATACTGCTGTATCTACTTTGCAGACAAGAAACTGAGAATGAATTAGGTTAAATAACTCCTGTTTTAATGAATGAATTAATTGATAATGAGCTAATTGCTGGATTAATAATTAATATATGACAGAACTGTCACCTGCTCTCAGATTTGATGACACCGAAGTCAGACGCTGTTCATGTATCATACCAGGTTGCCTTTCTTATCATTCCCTTTGTTTTCATTTACCAGAGAATGCCTGCGATGGGCTGCACATTCAGAAGCATGAGCAAGACAGGGAGCTTTGTCCTTGAGTTGCTTGCGGTCTACATTACTGCCATGCACATGTTGGAGCTGTGCCTATGATGTATGGAGATACTCCAGAGATAAATGCTGTCATCTATCTGCAAGAGTAGAGAAGCCTACAGAGAAGAGACCTTGAAGGCCTGAGGTGGGTAAGACAAGCTGCTTTCTTTCATGGAAGTCCCTTCTGTGTCCCTTTTGAATGTCAAGGTGCCAGTGGGGCAATACCAGGTATTTGGCATGGAGGGTTGAGAACCCTCTTCTGGCTGCCCACAGCCATCACCTTTGCAAACCAGCAAGGCTGAGTGTTGGGACTTGGATCTGTATTAACTACGTTCACACAAGTGCTCATAATGAGCTTGTAGTTAGGGTCGCTGAGAAAAGATGAGAACAGATTCTTGAGCCGTGTGTCCTTCCATCATCCAAGGTAAAAGCTCTCTATGAGTCAGTTAACCTTGAGGCAGAGGAAGGATGTCTCTAGAGACAGACAAATGATGTAGTACAGTGGTCCCCAGGTACAGGTCCCAAGCCAGCAGCAGCATTGCCAACTGGCCATTATTAGAAATCAAAATTACCACCCTCCACCCAGAATCTTCTGCATCAAATTCTTCCTGGTTTTTTTTGGTTTTTTTTTGTTTTTTTTGTTTTTTTTTTTTTTTTTTGTATCTGAGGAAAAAGCCTATGCCAGAAATGTTACTGTTCTCCCCCCAAAGTGAGTAGGAATCTGAAGAACCTACTGGGATTTCTCAGGTGACCCTTCTAGGAGTCCATCTCACCTGCACTCCTCCCCAGGACCAGCATTTGCATTTTGTGAGAGCCACGGGTGTTCCCTACCCTTGTGGGAGGTGTCCTGTGTCAGAGAATGAGTGACAGGAGAGCAAAGAAAGAGCTGTTGTGTGTCCTAACATGTAGAATAGCAGCTTGTGCACTGTGGGATGAGAGCGGAAGCAGAGGAGGAGTGGGCATGGGATCTCAATTGGGAAGAGAGAGGGAAGGGATGACCTGGAACTAGACAGCCATTGCAGAGAGGTGCAATCACACTGCCCAGTGTAAGGTGATGCCCACCAGAAGGATCTGCTTAGTGAAACCAGCCGGGCTTTCAGGTGGCATCTGTGCCAAGTGGACACCACCTGGATTCTCCATGCCCACTGTTTAGATCTTCCTAGTTGTTAAATCTCTTGAATAGCACTTTTGTTGCCATTTCCTAGTAGGGTAAGCAACAGTTAGTGAGCCTGTGTACATCTCTGCTTCCTTGGCTATAAAATGAGTACATGAATAGCACCTCCTTCCAGGACTGTGAAGATTAACTGGATAAATATAAAAACTGTGCTTAGAGCAGTACCTGGTGCCTAAGCAGTTCTCAGTGGATGTCAGTTGTGATTACTCCTTTCTTCCAAAGCTTGAACAGTGAAGTGGTCCGTAAACTGCCTCAAGCCAGCAGCTTGATTTCCATGATGGCCAGATTCCAGGTGGGATGATCCCAGCCAATGGCTCAGAGCCCTCCTGGGAGGGAACTGGATGGCAGCAGCTGGTAGGGTGGGAGTGACGCCACTGTGACCATCCTCCGGCCAACATGAAACTACCACACACTGACAAATGCAATCCCCACCCCCGACTACATGCAAATGTCCTGGCCCCAGCCCTTATGGCAGACCCTTGGAGTCCATTCAAAATCGGGAAAATGTTTTAGATCCACCCAAATGACACTCTAGATTGTTGGCTCTTACTTTAGATAAACAGGAAAAGCGAATGTGGCCAGGATGAAAACTGGTCATAAACACTGTCTTTCACTATTCTTGTGAAAGAAACCAAATCATTCATCTCATGGGAAATGTCAGAAGGGTTTCTGGAGTGCTTGTTTATTTGGTTAGGGACCAAACACATTCTCTCTCTCTCTCTCTCTCTCTCTCTCTCTCTCATACGTGTGTCATAGTTAGAACACAAAAGAAGCCCAAGGAGTGCAAATGCTTTGTCTAAAGCTCGTGATCATCTTTTGTGGAATATCCCTTCCTAGTCACCCTACCAACTAGAGTCCTTGTTCAGCACACCACTCCCCCAGCTCTGAGCTTATTACAGACTTGTTGAAAAAAATCACACACACACACACACACACACACACACACACACACGGGAGAGAGAGAGAGAGAGACAGAGACAGAGAGACAGAGATCCAAAGTAACCACCGCCATCCTTTGGCTTCAGGTAAGAGGCTGTGTACTTCATGCCTTATCTCAGCCAAACATGGGAACTCTGATTGTGCTCCTACTATCACCTCCTTTGTTCACAACAAACCACAGCAAATTGTTTGCACACATGGTCATAAACCTTCTGGACACAAAGAAAGTTTTAAAAGGATAATTTCCCTGTCTGAAAATGAGCATGTGGGGATGGAGGCAGAAGGGAATTCTAAATATATATACTTCAGAGGACCACATACATCTCCAGAGAGGAATGGTCAGGTCCATACACAAACAGAATGATGACCAAGTGTTAAAAGGAGAAACACAGTGATGTATGGACACTTGCCATTTTTCAAACAGAACTGCCTGGAAAGATATCACTTGAACCACAAAGAAAAGGAGACATTTGCAATATAGTGACTCATGCAACAGATATAAATATATAATAAATGCAATGTATTTTGGGGTTACAGATTACCAAAGCAAGTTTCACATTCTTACAAGAAAAAAAAAATATGATCTTTCTTTTCTATCTAAAGAATTCCTAAAATTACCTGTCAGGCACCAAAAATCTATCATGTCTCCTCTGACTTCTCTAGCCTGAAGGGCACTTCTTTTCCAAATTCTAGCACCAACAGAGTTTTCTGTGACTCTGCTTGTCATCCTGTACAACAAAATGGTGCAAGAGAGTAGAGAAATTGAGAAAGGAGGTCTGTTTTATGTGTCAGAACCACCAAAATGCTTTCTGAATTAAGGGGAAAGCAAAATCACTTTTAGGTAACCCACTACAATGATAGAAAAGAGGCAAAAGCAATGCTAACAAGAATTAAAAATCAACTGGAACTCTTATATAGTATTAGCTAAAAAGCGAATGTATTGATGACCTTGAAGACAACATCAGTATCTGCTAACAGAGCCAGAATCTACTGCATGAACTCTCTCTGTAACTCAGGAACTGCAACAAAACAGGTGCACTGTGAGACATGTACACTAGAAGTTTCACAGTTGCACTAACTGTAATAGCCAACTACTAACACCAATGCTTGTCAACTGAAGGAAAAAAGAACATCTCACAAAGGAAAACATGAACAAAAGAGGCCAATCACGAAAGAAATGGGGTAAGGGCTAGAAAGGGACACAAAGTTGTTTCTGAGATTCTGATTATGTTCTGTTAATTGATCTCTTGGTTGGTTATAAGTAGGTTCATTGTATGAAAATATGTTAAGCTGTGTATTTCTCACAAGTGCAGTTTCTCTTACACATGTGATTATATAAATTGCATTTAAGGTGAGTGTGTGTGAAAGAGAAACAGAAAAATACTCCTAAGTGGAGAACATGCAGTGAATGGATAATAGCCCAGAGACCATCAACAGTATGTTCAAGGACAGCTGACCTCATCGGTATGCAAGCTATCTCATCATGCAAAGCTCTGTGTGTCTAGAATCCCAACCTTTCCTTTCATTGCCCACAATTATTAATAATTTTTGAGCCAGAGATGAATATTCCCCTTTACCTGGTGACCTGAAAACAACATAGCCAACTCCCTAATATCCAGGATCCAAGATGTCTGCAGAAGATCTAAGATTAGAGCATGGAAGGGAATAGACTCAATCCCTGAAACAATCCTGGGTACTCTTGCATGGAAACTAGAGTGACAGCTGCCTTCTTATCACAAAACCTTAACGAAGCCAATTGGTCTCAAGGCTCCCAAAGGTCCAGGAGGGCAGAAGTAGAAGGAGCTGCTGCCCTTGGAGTCCTAAGGGTAAATTCCTGAATGAATCAGGAAAACCACTTGGTTCAGCCCAAGCTAGCTCTCGAGGTTACCTTTGAGAATGGTTGAGCCTGTTTTTCTCAGTTCCTCCTTGTCTCTTGGAGAGAATGAATAACATTCTATCTATCGATTATGTTGGGGGTGGAGAGTGCTACCTTTTCAAGTGTACCAGGCAGGGTTGAGTGAGCCTAATTCAGAGGCATTGATAAAGGTATTAGCCGAACTAAGCCTATGCCCTCTATCCTGGTTTCTGTTGGCACTAAGTGGCCGTGTGGCTTCTACTTACCTCTCCTTTGTTCAGCTCTCCAAACATTCAGAACCTAATTATGTGGGACTGTTGCTGTGCAGTAGCAGCCAAAGCTTCAGCCTGCAGCACCAACATCATGAATGCATACTGGTTCAAGTCTAGCAGCAACATTTCTAATCCAGCTCCCTGCTTATGGCCTGGGATGGCAGCAGAGAATGGCCTGAGCCCTCGAGCCCCTACACCTACGCCACAGACCCAGAGGGAGCTCCTGGCTCTTGGCTTTGGATTTACTCAGCTTCAGTAATCACAGCCATTTAGGGAGTGAATTAGCAGATGGAAGATCTCTGTCTGTCTGTCTCTCTGTCTCTCTCTCTCTCTCTGTCTCTCTCTCTGCTTCTCCCTCTCCCTTTCTCTTTCCTTCCATCGCTGTATCTCTGCATTTCAGGTAAAAATAAAGAAATGTTTTTTAGAAAAGAATCTAAGTAGAAGTCGGCAGCTGACCAGGTCTCAGACCTTTTGCAGAATTATAATTTCCTGTCTATTTAAAAGCTGCAGAGTCAGCACCACCTATAGAGGACTCCATGACCCCATCCAAACAGTGAAAACCTAACTCCACGTGGGCCTTGGTGTACTGCAGGACAGAGACCCTGCTGCTTGGGCAGACCCACTTTCTCTCTCCAGACCAGAAGAGCTTCTTCCCCCACATTATCTGCCCTGCTGCTTGGTTCCTTTGGAGAGAAAATCCCAACAGGTGTTCCAGGGCAGCCAGGCTCTCACAGTTTCTGGTTCATCTGCTGTCCTGGGAGTCCACTAGGTGGGCCTCTTGTCCTGTAAATCTGTTTCGACCAAATACAATTCAGCCCCACATCCAGGATGGAACAGCTGACACCAAAGCTTGTCTGCTCATCGCATTTATTTTCTACCTGAATTATGCTCGCAGCTAATCTGCTGAAAACCTGGGGAGATTTTCTGGGGTTATTTCGTATGAAAGGAAACAGCTTCTATTTTCAGCTGAGAATAGATAAAATTCCCAGGGAATGCCACAATCACCCAACAGGTCCTGCTGTTTGGCTAACCAGTCTGAAGGTTGCATTTAATTCCAATTAGCCTCAAGGAATGTTTTTTCTTCTCATGTGAGAAGAGCAATAATAGCTTATTTGCCTTTATATGCTGATAATTGACAGGGTTCCAAATAGGAACCATGCATTTTTATAACCTATTCATCTTTGGAGGAACTTGTATCTCCATAACTCAATCTAGCCATGCAAACTTTCATCTGAATAACAGCACATCACCTTGCAAATCATTGATTCATTATTTACTCAGCAACATAGCACTAAGTGGACACTCATTCCCTCCACCCTTCTTATACCTCCACATTTTTTCCTTTATCCTGTATCCCTCAGTGCCTTGCTATTGTTTATATTCCAAGCATATATTCCAGGAAGACTTCTTTGGTGCCACTCATCCTATTTTGATGAGAGCCCCTCCAATACGAGAGGCTAGTTTGGTGCTCGGTCAGTACTATTAACATCTCAGTCTGAATCAAATCTCCCATACTAGTCCCATACAATTATCCTGAGGCTCTAATCAAGTCCAGCGATTACCACATGGAGAGAATTGGTGATGTGTCAGAGTCTCAGGGGTATCATTCAGAGCTTTTAAAAAGAATAACCTGGCCCAGTGTGATAGTGTAGTGGTTAAAATTCTCACCTTGAATGTGCTGGCAATCCCATATGGGCGTCAGTTCGTATCCCAGCAGCCCCGCTTCCCATCCAGCTCCCTGCCTATGGCCTGGGAAAGCAGTCGAGGACGGCCCAAAGATTTTTGACCCTGCACCCATGTGGGAGACCCGGAAGAAGCTCCTGGCTCCTGGCTTCGGATTGGCTCAGCTCCAGCCGTTGCGGCTGCTTGGGGATTAAATCAGTGGATAGAAGATCTTCCTCTCTGTCTCTCCTCTCTGTATCTGCCTTTCCAAAAAAATAAATAAATCTTTTTTTAAAAAGAGAATACCGAATATTATATTGCATTTCAAATAATAAGTACATTTTTATTTTTGCAATATGAATATAAATACCCTGATATAATAGCTCTGCTTGGAGGTATTTAATGCAAATGAGAGCCTCTCAGTGGAAATGTGTTCCTGTAGGTGGTGACCAGACCTGGGCTGGGGGATGTGGGGTTTTTCTACCAGTCTTCTCTAGGAGGTTAAGAGGAATCTTTTCCCTGAGTGAGTTTCTTGTTTCATGAAGCTTAGTTCAAGCTTAAGTTCAAGTTCTTTGCTCGCTTAGTGCGTCCCTCCTTTGCCTCTGTAAAACTTGTTATGATTTAAAAAAAAATATTTATCTATCTTTATTGCAAAGTCAGATATACATAGAGGAAGAGAGACAGAGAGGAAGACCATTCATCCCCAAGTGGTTGCCATGGCTGAAGCTGAGCTGTTCCTAAGCCAGGAGCCAGGAGCTTCTTTTGGGTCTCCCACACAGGTGCAGGGTCCTAAGGCTTTGGGCTGTCCTCGACTGCTTTCCCAGGCCACAGGCAGGGAGCTGGATGGGAAGTGGGGCTGCTGGGATACGAACTGGCACCCATATGGGATCCTGGTGCATTCAAGGCGAGGACTTGAGCCGCTAGGCTACCGTGCTGGACCCAAACTTGTTATGTTCTTAACAACCTCATCCTGCATTTGCTCTTTGGTACAAATTCTTAAGAGGAACCTCTGAAGAAGGAAGGTTATTTTGCCTGACACTTTTGAAAGTGCACAGTCCTAGATCAGAGGGCTTTATGAGTCTGGGTGCTGATGGGGGTGCATGCAGAGTTAGAAAACAGTCATGATGAATTCAGTTAATACCACCAACTCTGTTGTGAGAACTGTCTTCCAAGCCAACTCTTCAGTTACCTAAAGGCCTACCCTCAAGCACCCCTCTCAGACACCATAAATGAATGAGCCTGCATCCTTAATCTACTACGCACTGAACATTAACTATTAACCATAATCATGTTTAAACTTAACATGAGTTGGGGAATCAAATCTTAGTCAAATCATAGCACATCTTTTAAGATTTTCCTAGATCTTGGGGCTGGTGCAATGGCTAATCCTCTGCCTGTAAGTGTCCACATCCCATGTGGATACTGGTTCATATCCTGGTTGCTCCACTTTGGATCAAGCTCCCCACCTGTGGCCTAATAGGTGTTGGATGATAGCCTAAAGCCTTGGGACCCTGAAACGACATGGGAGACCCAGAGGAGGTTCCTGACTCCTGGTTTTAGACAAGTTCAGCTCTGGCCATTGTGGCCATTTGGGGAATGACCCAGTGGATGAACGATATTTCTTTTTTGGCCTCTCCTCCTCTCTGTACATCTGCTGTTCAAAACAACAACAACAACAAAAAGACTCTCATGGTTCTTCTAACAAGGGGTAGCCTTTATATCCAACCAACATATGAATACAATGGATAATAAGGCAGATTTAGTGGCTTCTCTTCTGAGAGCCCCCTCAGTCTACTCATCCTGCAAGGCAGCAGTAGTGGTTATTTTGTTGTGGGTCATGGAAGTTTCCCCAGCTTGGATTTATTCCAGGTTCTTGTCTCAGCATGAGAGGTGAATTTGAAGCTGAAACATGAGTGAGTTCCAAATCGGAGAATAGGGTTCATTTAAAAGGATGGTAGGCATTAAGAGGTAAATGAAGGCAGCCTCGCTCCATGAGGAGAGAGTGGTGTCTGCTGGCACTACTGCTGCACTCAGCGAAGTTCTAGACACAGGGTGGTGCCCTACCTGAACACACAAATGGGATGGAGCTTGGGCAGTGCGTCAGTGCAAGTGCGGATCTCCTGGCATGGGTAGTTGCATGGCTTAACCATGTGTAGCTCAGCATTAACGTAGCCACCATGATGTCTTATACATGATAGGAAATGGGCATGCTACATTCCCCTACAGTCATGTTGGGTTGGGATTAGCAATACACAGAGACTACAGCTGGTCTCTGAGCTGCCCACCTAGCCTTAGTGTATATCAAACTAGTCCTCATGAGCTGACTGCTTTCTTTCCCTCAAACTGTGGCCTTCTTGTGCTGATAGGTGAAAAAAAACACAGTAAATGAGTTAGGTGCATGATTCCACTTAACCACTTCATTTTTCTTCCTTTGTCCACTTAGCTATTTGGGCAAACATGTCTCCTGGTGACCCATATTACAACTACAAACTCAGATGATGTGGGAGAGAAATTCCAGAGCTGTGCCTGAACAGTCAACCTCCTAGTGGGGAATTATCCACCACAGCTCTGTCAGGCCAATCCTGTGTGACTCCAAGAGAAACAACTCAAGAACGCCACTGTTATTCAGTGGCATTGTTGCGTCAATAACCAAACACAGGCAAAGAAAAACACAGATACTCCTTCACAAAGAAAAAAAAAGACACATCCAGCCAGCTGTCTGTTAACAATAGACATCAGAAAGGTAAAATATATCAAATTCTCAGATAATTTTAACACTTTTCTCTAGCGAAAAACAAGTCAGAGAGCACATTTTTAGAAGCTTCAAGGACAATGTTAACATACTAACCAGAAATAAAGCTTGTGTGAATTCCATCCACACACAATTTTTACCCCATCCCACCACCAAACAAACATACATGCACACATGAGCACATACCACACACACACGACCCAATTTGGGAGGAACTAGTCCAGATAACCATTCAGGCTTGACATGTTCCCATCAAGCCTGACATGTTCCCATCAAGCCATGAGATTTTGTGCTTAAAAACTCATTGCTCCTTCAAGACCTTTGGGTCTAATGTAAATTAATTAAACTGCCATGCAGCTCATTTGACCATTATTGAGGGTTTAACATAATTAGGAGTGAAGGCAACTGGTGAAACCCTTTTCTGGCTGCTGTAGCAGTTTATGAATTATATACATTCCTTATTAATGTGAGTCCTCTGTGGCTGCAGATTAGCTGAGAGACATTCAATAAGATGAAATTAGGAGGCAACAGTAGCTGTGACATCTCTTTGTTTCTCATTCCCTGATAGCTTTCCAGGGAGTTCTATATAATGGACTTTATAACATTTTACAAACAGGATCATATTTTTTTATCCCATTTGATTCTCACACTAAGCCTCTCAGCTTTGCAAAGCTGTTGTTGCTCTCTTTGTTTCACAGAGTGTGTAAAAATGTGAAACGCAAAGAAGTGCCTGACATGGATACTAAGGAAGGGACATGGTCAAATAAGTAGTGTTCCTCCACTGTGCCATAGTTGCCTTCTTAGGAGCCATGATGCCCCCAGACCTCCTTTCTCCCATCTTAGATGTCTGAAATTTCTTCTTTCAAAGATTTATTTCCATTGTGCGTGTGTGTGTAAGACAGGGTTCCATAAAGAGAGAGACACAGATAGGGAGAAAGATAATTTTTTTCCTGCTGGTTCATTCTCCAACTGGCATAATGGCTAGGGCTGGACCAGGCCAAAGGTGAGAGTCTGGAGCTTCCCCCAGCTCTCCCATATCAGTGCAAGGGCACAAGTGCTTGGGTCATCCTCTGCTATCTTTCTAGGCACATTAGCAGGGAGCCGGACAGAAAGTGGAGTAGCTAAGACTTGAGCTGCTACCCATTTGAGATGCTGGTGCCAAAGACAGAAGCTTTACCCGCTACGCCATCATGCTGTCCCAGTATCTAGCATTTCTAGAGAAACCTGCATCACACTGACCTTGCATTAAAACAGAGAAGAAAGGCAGAGGGGAGGGGAAGGGAGGAAGTGCATGACTCAACAGGATAATCCTCTGCCTGTAGTGTCGGTATCCCATATGGGCACCAATTCGTGACTGGCTGCTCCTCTTCTGAGCTAATCAAGCACCCTACCCTGGACTTACTGCCTTGGGAAAGCAATAAAGGTTGCTCAAATCTTTGGGCCCCTGAACCCACGTAGGAGAAGCAGAAGAAATTCCTGGCTCTTGACTTTGGATCCAGCCATTGCAGCCATTTGGGGAGTGAAGCAGCAGAGATTTAGATCTCTTTCTTTCTCAATCTCCTCTTCTCTCTGCAAATTTGTCTTTCAAATAAAAATGAACAAAACCAAATCATTTTTAAAAGAAAGAAAGAAAAACAGAGAGTTTCCTCTGAGAGATAGAAGTTTGTTTTCTGCTACAGCCTTTTCTTTAAAAAAAAAAGATTTATTAATTTTTATTGCAGTCAGATATACAGAGAGGAAGATCTTCCATATACTGTTTCAGTCTCCAAGTGACTGCAATGGCCCGAGCTGTGCCAATCCGAAGCCAGGAGCCAGGAGCTCTTCCGGGTCTCCAACACGGGTACAGCGTCCCAAAGATTTGGGCCATCCTCGACTGCTTTCCCAGGCCACAGGCAGGGAGCTGGATGGGAAGCGGGGCTGCCGGGATTAGAACTGGAGCCCATATGGGATTCTGGTGCATTCAAGGCAAGGACTTCAGCCACTAGGCCACCATGCCGGGCACTACTATAGTCCTTCTTACAACTCCATTAAAAGCATTAAAAAAAAAAAATCCACTATCTTAGGTAAAATAAGAAACAAGCATAAACAGAGAATATCAGCTGGGAAGCATCTTTAACAGTATTATAACACCTGAGTGTAGTTTTTGAGAGCGTGGTGAAAGCAGGCTCATCCACAGCAGATTTCATAAAATGTGCAGAATTTTCCAACAAGAAATACCGCTAAGGAAGAAATAACCACAGCGACTTTTTTTTTAATAGTGGGGGTACATCTTAGCACATTTGATGAGACCAACAAAATCTTGACACCAAGGAAAGGGAAAGAAAGGAAAGGAAAATCACATTCCAAACTTACCAAGGAATCTTAAGCACTAGGATGAAAAAAGTCTTAAGTGAAGAGTTGACAAAAAAAGAATATGTGTTTCTCCAGTCATATATAAGAAACATACTACATGATGATCAGCTGGTGCTAATTCTAGTACTGCAGGAATAGTTTAACTTTTGCAACTCAAGGTAACTGTCTGGACTTACAGAAGAAAAGGGAAATTATATGATTCCGTTTATTCCATTTATTCCAGTACTCATGGCAAAGTATGAGCAAAAAAACAATACACGTGAACTTCCTCATATAATAAAAACTATATAACAAATGGAAATGCTGAAAACGTTGGACGCTTTTCTTGTTGAACTGGGAATGAAGTAAGAATGGAGCTTAGAAACGACCAAATGAATCAAATTGAATCTTATATGTGCAGCCAATCAAAAAAAAAAAAGATTAAGAAGTGGGAACAGTGACATTATTTATGGGAGATAGTTATGTGTAAATTATTAGATTAATAGATGGGGTTGGCAATTACACTGAATAGAAGATCAGTATACAAAGAGAAGTATTTCTACAGAATGAGAACAAATAATTAGGCAGTTTTAATCTTTTAATTGTGCTCATTATAATGACATCAAAAATCAAATAAATGCCTAGAAAATAAATGACAGGTTACATGTGAGATGTCTACACAGAAAAGTTTAAAGTATTTTTGAGAGGAATTAAATAGAGCAGAAATAAATTAAGATGTTGGAAGCTTTGACATTGTACATGTGCTAATTATCCCCCAAATGACATATAGATTCAGCCCCAATCTAAATGTCAGTAGGATGTGTCTGTGTGTAATTTGACAAACTGTTTCTGAAAATGACATGGCAGTGTAAGATAGCAAGAATATTCAAGTAAGAATGAAAAGGGTGTGTGTACTTAAACAGTATCAGGACTTACATAAAAATGTTACGGTAATTAAATCAGTGTGGTGAATGATGTAAAAAACACATATAGATCAGTGAACTGAATAGTTAATCCAAAAGCAGATGCCTGACACCAAAAGCAGCAGGCAAAGACAGCTTTTTGTTGCTAGGCATTCCAAATCAATCAAGTTTTTATATATAAATATGCATAAATATTTATAAATTAAACCCAGTCCCTGTTTCATTTATACAAAGTAGTCACTTTTAAATAAGTTGTATATCTAATGTGAAATAGAAAGATAATAAATAGTAAAATATGCTTATGACTTTTGAGTGGACAAAGATATCTCAAAATAATAGAAAACCTACTAACTATAAAGCATCAATAATAGGTTAAACTTAACTAAAAATAAGAACCCCCATTCACCAAAAGATCCCACTTTTATCTAAAAAGAAAGATCAGAGAATGAGAGAAAAAATTGCAACTCAAATAACTAAATAGGATACATATTCAAACTATAAAACCTCCCAGCAATACATTAAAAAAAGACAGGAAACTTTACAGATGGAGAAGATATTTAAATGGTCATTTCAGCAAAATGAATATGAAAGTGGATAATGAACATCTGAAAATGTAGCTAGATTAAGGGAAATGCATGTTAAACAGTATAAAAGCCAACATCATTGTAGTCTTTAGCATGGCTAAAATTAAAAGGCTTAACAAAACC
This sequence comes from Ochotona princeps, assembly GCF_030435755.1. Classification (NCBI taxonomy): domain Eukaryota; kingdom Metazoa; phylum Chordata; class Mammalia; order Lagomorpha; family Ochotonidae; genus Ochotona; species Ochotona princeps. Next base: position 18,807,296 of record NC_080836.1, read on the forward strand.
AAGTGCAGACAAGAGTGCAGAGCAACTTAAACTCTCATATGCTAATATGAGAGCATAAATTTGTATAACTACTTTTTAGGAAATTGGCAAACTCTACTAAACTTAACATAGAAGCATGCGTAGTCAGTGATCCCCAAAGCCCCAAACATACATCAAACAAAATATAATGTGAAGTTTTCAGTTAAAATATAATGAATTTTACAGTTTTTATATAAAAACTGTATAAAGGTTGTGCACTCAGCATGTAAAACTTAAAAGGAATTGAAGAACTGGAAACATAAGAAGACATTGCATGCTTATTAATTGAAAGATTTAATATTGTTAAGGTGATAGCTCCCAAACTGATCTACAGATTGAATCCTTATCAAAATCTCAACTGACATTTTTTTCTAGAATTGATCATTCCAAAATTCATATGGAACTGCAAAGAACTCACAATAGCTAAAAACAATCTAGAAGAGGCTTAAAGGAATCATACCTTTCAATGCAGAAATGTATATAATTGGATTACATGGAAATGCTGCAATGTGCACAAATAGGTCACTGAACTAGAATTATACATGCATGAGTGTCAAGGCAATTTAGTGGACAAAAGAGGAGTCTTTTCAACAAATGATGTCTAGACAATGGCTATCCACATACCAAACAATGAGTCTGGATCCTCAAGGCATAACAAACTCACAACAATGTGAGCCAATCTGAAGCCAGTAGCTTCGTCCAGGTCACCTACTGGGGTGCAGGGTCCCAAGGCTTTGGACTGTCCTCCACTGCTTTCCCAGGCCACAAGCAGGGAGCTGGATAGGAAGCAGGACCACTGATATTAGATCCAATCACCCGTATGGGATTCCACCACGTGCAAGGCAAGGATTCCAGCTACTAGGCTACCACGCCAGGCCCATAATATGGTTTTTTATGTCAAATCTTACATGAGCTGGAACAGCACTAGGTGTATGTAGCTCTTCATCTTGATTTCTCATTGTGTCATTCTTGAAATTCAAAAAACAAATCTAGGAGCTCCTTCTTGTCTCTGTTCTGAATTTGTGAGTAATCAATGTATTTAGGATACATATAACAATTAGTCCCAGTGAAGAAAGAGTAACACCGTTTTTTTTACCTGTAATAGAACTGGAATATTTGGAAACTCACCAATCCTGATTATCCACACCAACAATGAGCTGTTATCCCAATTGTCAACAAATAACTACAAGTAGTTTTGTTATGCAATCAGTACACAACACTGCGTGTTACTATTCACCACATATGTTGTCCCAGTGTTTTATTTAAGTTTTTTTTATTGGAAAAGCAGATATACAGATAGAAGAAGATACAGAGAAAAAGATCCATTTGCTGGTTCACTCCCCAAGTGGCCACAATGGCCAGAGAAGATCTAAGACCAGGAGCCAGAACTTCTTCCAGGTCTCCAACTTGGGTGCAGGGTCCCAAGGCTTGTGGCCAATCTCAACTGCTTTTCCAGGCCACAAGCAGGAAGCTAGAAGGGAAGTGCAGTAGCCAGGATTTGAACTGGCACCCATATGGGATATTGACAGGTGCAAAGCAAAGATTTAACCACTAGGTTATAGCACTGGGCTCCCAGTGTCTTTTTTATAGGGTGGCTATGCTTGAACACTGATCATTTGAAAAACAGCACTTTTAAAAAAAAAATGGTGGCACCTAATTATATAAAATGTTATCGTGAATGCCTTTCTTACATATCAGCTAGGTATATAATTTGTCCAGCCGAACATTTGCTGTAAGTATCTTTTGCAGTAAACTTTATGCAATTTTCACAATGTAGTTAAAAATAGCTTCACATCCTCTCATTATTCAACTATTATTTTTCTCAACAGAACTTTTAAAACTTAGCATTTATCTTCCAATAATCATGAGTGTTATGTTTATTGCTCAATTTATAATTTTATGGGTGTCCAATATAACAGATCATGGGATGTTATAGCTTAAGTTTGATATTAGCTATGGCTTTAATGGATGCCCTTTATCAGACTTAGAAAGTTGCTATTTCTAGCTTGTTGAATTTTTCAAAACACTTGTTAATCTTTTTGAAAGGTAGAGAGAGAGAATTCTTCCATCCACTGGTTCAATCCACACACGACCATGTGACCAGTGTTGTGGTGTAGTTGGCAAAACCACAGCCTGTTAAATCAGCATCCCATATAGGCACCAGTGCTTCACTTTTATGTCCCAGCTGCCCCACTTCCAACCAAGTTCCCTGCCAATAACTTGGGAAAAGCAGCAGAAGATTGTCGAAGTGCTTAGGCTCCTAATACCCACAGAGAAAGCCTTAAAGAAGCTCCTGGCTCCTGGCTTCAGCCTAGTCCCGAGCTGGGGAAACAAACTGGAAGATGGAACATCCTTCTCCATGTGTCTCTCCCTCTAAAAAACACACAATACAACAATGGTCCCCATATTTCTTTTTAAAAACTCATAAATGGTAGTAATTTCTACTGAAATATAAACGCCATAAGGAATAATGACACTGAATACATATAAACTGTTTATAGGTGTCTTTTTTAAATTATTGTTCTCTTTCAACACTCATGACCAAATTAGTTTACCTGTCATTATTGTGCAGCAAGATAGAGAATAATTTGGCAGGAAAATAAGAGTAGGAAAGGTTTAAGGAAGTAGACAAGAGACGCCAGGAACTCTGAGCAGCTCCCAAATCACAAAGTACTTCTGGGAGCCATGTAAGATGCTACACAAATGACTTACTCATTCTCTCCCTTCTCACAGTCAGAAAGGCTCCTGCAAAATCTTCCAGGTCTATACCAGAGTGTCTATTTAATACGGACATGACAGCCTTGGGCCAGAAGCTGGTGATACAAAGATGAATTGCCCCAGTCCCCGCCCTCAAGCACTCACCGGCTGCTGGGAAGGATGGAATTATAAAAATCAATGTCAGGTACAACAGTAGATATGCAGTGGCAGGAGCTACAGCAATTGCCCCAGGGTGGGGGAGATGATTCTGTTTAGAAACTCAGAGACTATTCTATAGAGAAAAACAAGAAGTCTATATTTGAACTATCATGTATAGACCAGAGGAAAGGAAAGGCATGGGGGTAGCGCGACCTGTTTGAGGAACCACAGGACTACTGGTTTGATCACATGCATTAGTAGGTGGAAATAAAACTGGAATGGAGGAATCTAGCCCTCAGAGGACTGCCCTTGCCCTCACAGGGAGTAGGAAGCTTCTCCTGTACATGGTGGTAACCACTGAAAGTTTCAAGTGAAGTATTGTCTTGATTTTCAGCTTAGAAAAAGACCATGGTGCTTCCATGGAGAATTTGTGGGAGTAAGAGAAGATGGAAGGTCAAAAACTGATTAGAAGCATGAGGCTGGTAGTCAGTGATGGAGCCTGAGCTGGGGACATGAGAGAAGCAGAAGAAAGACAAATGTCACTGACGAAGAGTAATGGAGAGAATGTGGTGAGAAGGGCATGTGGGCTTCTGGTTTGAGCAGCTGCGTAGGTGGGTGCAGGAAGTGAGCTCATGCTTTGGCAAGCCGGCACAGATGCATGTGTGATGATGAGCATAAGACACACGCAGAAAAGAAGATTCCGAAGTCAGGATGGAATCTCCTCAAGTCTAGGAGACAGCCAAGTGGCCCGAGGAGAGAAGAGTGTGAAGAGAGAATGGTGCAGCATTTGCAATTCAGCAGTGAGTGAGTCACCACGGAGAAGCCATAGGGACTAGTAACAGGGTATGAAAGGAGGAAAGAAAAAGGATGAAAAAGTTCTGAAAAGGGAGTAATCATACCTGAAGAAAACTAAGAAAAGTATGAGGAAGAAAAAGAGAAAGAGATGGACGGGAAAGGAAGAGAAAAAGAGGGGGAAGAAGAGAGGGAAAGGGGGAGATCAATGCGACAACTCAACTGACTAATCCTTCACCTGCGAGCACTAGTATCCCAAAGGGGTACATCTCCCAGCAGCTCCACTTCCCATCCAGCTCCTCGCTTGGGCTTCGAAAAGCAGTCAAGGATGGTCCAAAGCGTTGGGACCCTTTATTCACATGGATGACCCTGAAGAAGTCCCTGGCTCCCAGCTTCAGACCAACCCAAATCTGACCATTGTGGCCATTTGGGGAATGAACCAGGAGATGGAGGATTTTTCTGTCTGTCTCACCTTCTGTCTGTAAATCTGCCTTTTGAGTAAAAATGAATACATCCATAAATATATAAATATACAGGAAAGAGTACATGCTTACTCAAGGGTGAGCTACATGCAACTACATTCAAGGTCATTCCTCAAAATGGTGGGAAGCCTTTTTTTTCTGTCAGGGGCCATCTGTCATGGACCATACAAAATTATCAACTTAAAAAATTCGGTGACTATAGATGTATTGAATTTCAAGTCCCACCTACGATTGCCTTGGCAGAGCCAGACCAAATGAATTCACAAGCCTAGTACAGCCTTCAGGCTGGCATTCCCCACCACTGTTTGATCTAAAGGCATAGGGAATGGTATGAATTGAATATTCATAGTGGGTAACATTGGGGCAACGCTTAAGTCGTGCAAATTCCTTGTCCTTTTGAAGAAATCTTGGAAGTGACTTAGAGGCAGGGCATGATGGGAGTGAGTGTGTCAACCATGATAATTTTATTGTGATGACATTATAGTGAGCTAGAGGCCATCACGAAGAAGCAACCAGCAGCCATGGTGGCTGTTTTAGCCACTGCCAGTTCTCAACCCCATGGAAGAGGTCAGCATCTCCTCCTTGCCCATCACCTTGCTGCCTACATCAGGGATATTCTGGGCTGATGCCAGGACCTGCCAGCTGCAATCCCTGTCTTCCACATGAGAGTGGAAACACAGCCACTTGAACACAGAGGAGCATTTACTTCACCTGGCACTTGTTCAGGGGCTTGTGTGGGGGGGGGGTGGGTATTTACTGTGACAAATAAGGAGAAATTGGGAAGGCACTGACCCCTAAACAAACTTCTTCCTGAGAGAGGCAGTTGACCAGGATTAACCAGGGTGTAGTGAAAGGAAGCAGGAGGCAAGGTCCTACTACCTCATGTAATACACCTCTGCAGATGCTGTGTATTTGAGACTTTGGTTTCATATAACTTTCCTCATGTGCCAATGGTCTGCCCCCTCAACCCCCTGGGAGTATGCTTTCCTGAAATATCTTCTGGAAAACCAGTTCAAGTGAGAAAAGTGTTTCACACCTGTGACTGCCCCCTCTTGCCCAAGACCTTCACTCTGTAATTATTTTATTCATTTTTATTGGAAAGGTAGATCAGATTTATAGAGAGGAGAGAAAGAGAGAGAGAAAAAAGTATCTTCCATCTTCCTGGTTCACTCCCCAAATGGCCGTGATGGACAGAGCTGAGCCAGTCCAAAGCCAGGAGCTGGGAGCCAAGAGCCAAGAGCTTCTTTCAAGTCTCCCACATGGGTGCAGAGTCCCAAGGCTTTGAGCTATCCTTGGCTGATTCTGAGGCTACAAACAGGAAGCTGGATCGGAAGTGAGAAGCTGGGACACAAATTGGCCCCCATATGGATTCCCAATGCATGCAAGGCGAGGATTTAGCCATTTAGCCATAGCTCTGGGCCTGAGATCTTCATTTTTAATTGCAGGGGGTCTGCATTGGCAGGAAGCTAGAAACAGAATCTGGGGTTGGGACCTGAACACAGACACTCTGAGATGTCATGCCAGCCTCCCAAAAGGTGGCTTACCATTAGACCTAATGCTCATACCAGAGAATAGTCTTTAAGTGCCACAGAGCTACTAACATCCCTCTGTTTGCTCCAACAAGCAGGGGAATGTGGTGGGTTGTGGTTAACATTTCAGGATCCTGGAAGAAGCAGCAGCTCATAAACAGCCCTTTTAACCCCTCCACCTATCTGGTCTGGAACAGGGGAATCCTTCTGCTCATCCCTCTGTGTCCAACACTAAATGAAAGTTTCTGGAAATTCAATATTATAACCTTTTCAACCTACAGATGTTTGTGCATCCCAAGCAGTCGTTTTTCTCAACTCTGACAGTGTAGTAGGGAATAACCACTGACCCTCGTAGAAGCCACTGGGAAAGCAGCCAAAGCAATCGAAGAACATGTCCTTCCCCAGCTATCTCAGAGGCTAGAGGCTAAACAGGTCTTGGTCCCAGGCACACATACAGCCCCACATCCATCATGAAGACATGACCTCAATCAGCTCCTCGGAAACAAGACACACAAACCTTCACTGAGAGTCAATAAAGTACTGTGTCCTGGGCTAGAGCTACACACCTGTTAGCTCACTATCTTGGCCTGTGAGATTCATGATTCTATGTCCATCAAGAAGACTCAGATCTACATGGGCTTGAGACCTTACATTTTTCAGGGTCCAGGATTTGTCCATAAATGAAGAAAGTTCATTTCTACAGTTTTTTTTTTCCTGTGGCTTGTTATCCATCAGATTTCATTAGGCAGATGAGCTTCAGAAACATATGTTTCCAGTAGTTCTGGGTATAAACAGAGTTTCTGCAGCTCAGATCCAACTTCAAGGATCTTAGATTTCATGACAAATCTTTTTTCTACATCCAAGAGGTCCTTTGTACAACCACCAGCCAGGCCATGATTTATCTGCAAGTACGTATGTCAAGTTTCCTTCAAGTGGAGCTCCATTCTGCAACTAAATGCACTTTTTACCCAGAACAAACACCAAGTTCAAAGTGTCATTATGTTTTCTTTGAGAGCTGAGAGGCTGAACAGCCCCAGAGGGAGACCCTGGCGTTCCCATGCAGTGCCTGAAGGAAACTTTCTATCTTGGAGGAGCCAGGCAATCAGACTCCAGTCTCTTCTCAGGAGCCCACTGCATCAGGAAATATCGGGTTTTTGCCTTTACACATTCTTGAAACTTTTTGAGGATTCGTAAAGAACCTAGGTGAGGCATCTGAACCTCTTAGACCAAGGTAGACTCCATGGGTCAGGGGAGAACTGAGGCTGTGAAATTCTAAGACCTCTCACCAAAGTCTGTGGGCAGCTTTCTCCTTGCCTGACCTCTCCTCTGCTCTCCAGGAGTCAAGCACATGCAGCCAAGCACTCTGGTTTCTTGCCCCAGCCTTCTCTACCTATGAATGTCGGGTGTTTGCACAAATCCTTGCATACACAAATGGGCGGAACTGTGAGTTTACTGGACAATATCATATACTTATCCAAGACTTACACTGACAACAGGCTCCTCTTTGAGCTGGTCACCTATTCCATCTACCAGATATATCCCAGTCTTCTCCCAGGCACAGGGATGATCATACTTTCTCAGCCCTTTCAAGGTTGGGTATAGCCATGTGACTTACTTTGTCCAATAAAATACAGGCAAGAGTAATGTGTATCATTGATACAATGAGCCTTGAGGGACCAGTAGGCCAAGGAAGCATGTACTGAGATCACCTACTGTCAGCCAGCATCCCAGAAAAAGAAACAGAGAATCTGCAAATGCCTGATAGGCAGGAAGCAAAAACAGACCAAGATGCCACAGGTATATTCAGGAGGAAAATCAGACAGAACTCTCACTCCAGGGGAGGCTGGTCACTGAAGACTTCCCAGAAGAGGCAGGGCTGGTGCTGAACAAGAGTGGAGGGTGGTGGAGTGTTAAGGAGTGGGCAGGAGGCAGTCCAGGGAGAGGAGATAGCACAGAAAAGGGAGGGAGGAAGGCAAGGCCCTGGAGTCCTTGGGAAGACCCACGCAGAAGCAAGGGCTGCCTTGCTTAAGAACTCCTTCGTAGGTAAACTTTGGACCACCTGACCCTGCTCATACAAAAAAGAGAGAGCAGGAGAGGCGCAGGAGAGGGAGAAACCGAAGTGGAAGAGAACAGAGAAGCATAAAGGGCATTCAATGCAAAAAGCAATACAAGCAACCAGGAAGTTCAATACACTCAGAGTCATGAGTAAAATAAAAATACTTGGTGCACCAGATTAGAAAATGTTCCCCAATCCCCCAAATGCCAAACCCTTAGTGTGGAACTGGTAAATATGAACTTTTTTGGAGAAAGGCTCTTTACAAAAGTGTTTACGGGTTCGGAAGCAAGGGGAATGCCTTGGGTTGGCCCTTACTAGCTTAATTGTGTTTCAGGCCCACATGAGAGGGAGGTAAAGAGCTGCAAACACAGGAGGAAGACAGAAGACCCTGAGACAGCTCCTGCAGCCTCGGGACCACAAGCAGAAGATGGCCTGAGACTGTCAGAAGCCAGCAGAGGTGAGGAAGGGGTGGGCTCTGAAGGAGGGCGGTTTGGCAAGGCCCTGTCTTCAGCTCTCTGGCTACCAGAATAGTGGGAGAATACACACCTGGAACTCCCTGCCACCCAGTTGGTGGGCATTTGGGACAGCAGCCCCAGAAAGCTAAGATGCAGATGACAGAGAAAGATTTATCATTTGGTCTGATGGGCTCCCATCATGCCCCTTAAAGAATCTGCTGTGCAGCCTTCCCTTTTACATTGCTCCCTCAGCTGTTCTCTGACACCACCCACCTCTTTCCTCTCCCATCCGGAGGGCCACCCCAGGGCTCCAGTGGTGAAGCTTCCCCAGCTACCTTTGCCCTCCCCCTTCTCCCCCTGGACCAGATAGACACGTCCTTATATTAACTATGCTTCCACACTCAGATCCAAGCTCTTGGATGCAGTACATTTCATCACTACTTCCAAATAGCAAATGGCAGATTGGAGACACAGATTTGAAGGCATAAAAGGTAATTGACAACTAGTTGCTAATTGATTGATGACTTTGAATGGACTCTTATTACTCTAACAACCATTTAGGAGGATCTTATTGTACACCATACACTCTACTGAGCAGACCAAATAATTAGAGTAATAATAATGGCCATGATCACAAAGGAGCTGTTACTGGGTGCCAGGGGCTGTGTTTTGCCTGTATTATTTCAAATATCAACTTACTGTTTTATTTGATTCTCACAATAATACTATTATTATTATATCTGTTTATGGACAAATAAGACAGGCTGGGAAAAGTTAAGTAACTCACTTTGTATCACCCAGTTGGTAAGCTTTAGAGTCCAAGTTCAAGTCCAAACAAAAGAACCTACCAAAACTGTGCTCTAAACAGGGTCTTTTGATCCCTCAAACCATTCAAATTCTTCAAGATAGTCATTTCCTTGACCACTGTCTTAAGGTTGCCCAAATGAGTGTGGCTCATCCTCAACCCATCTGAGTCCAGGCTTGCTAGCTAGCAAGACAGCCAGTCACAATTCCAGGTCCTGAAATCAACCAAATTGGCCACTGGATGGCACCAGAAAAGTGTGTTTGAGACCCAAAAGTCTACCAGTGTGGGTGGCTTCCAGTTCTCAGGTGTTCCTGAAAGTGAGCATCACAGACAGGGAGTCAGTGCCGCCACCTACCTGGAGGAGCAGAGCTGAGATACAAAGAAATGGATTAGAAAACAGGTGTCTCCTGCTAAGGGAAGAGATGGCAGCATGGCCACATTTGTCTTTCAGTTGAAGAAATTACAGTCCAGAGAAGTGCAGATTAATTAAACACATTGGCTTAGAAGGACACAGGAATCCTGTGGGTGCTGCAAGAAATGAAAATTTACCAGCACAGTAATTCCCCCATGGTGTGGATGCCCAAACACCTTATCAAGTCCTTGTGGAGACAGCAGCTCTTAAATTATTTCATCTGCTACTTAGCCCCAGTGCATAGCAACAGCCAGAAATATGCTATAATTAACAGCACGAGCAAAGCAAGGGGAACTTGGAAAATACTTCATTTTACATCTCAGAGGAGTCAAAGAATTCTTCCTTGTGAATGAGGACATCGTGAAATTATTTATCTAGAGCCAGCTGTGAATGAATGCTCCTCACTGTAAAATACCTACGGTTTGCTATGTGCTTAGTACAAACAACCAGAACTTATGGGGCAACTAGCTTCTGTGGGTTGGGCACCTGGCTAGAATACCAGTTGCCAAGTGCTATACCATTACTACTGTGTGTCTTCTGCGTGCCATCCATTTGGAAGCTATCATGGGACAATTACAAGGTAAGTTTATTTTACGACAAGTATTAATTTTAAAATCCACACGAAGTTTCTTGTTAATACACTTTCCCGGAACTTTTTGAAGATATCTCATGGCCATATATTTCAAAAAAAAATTTTTGAGAGGCAGAGAGAATTCCAAATGCCTCAAAGAGCCAAGGCTGTGCCAAGCTGGAACCAGAAACAATCCAGGTCTCCCCTGTGGGTGTCACAAACCCAATTACTTGGGCTGCCACAGCTGTCTCCAGGAAACTGGAACCAGCCATTGCTGCTTAAGTGGTGTCTTAAACCTGCCCCTCCATAACCTTCTCAAGCTATTCTAATTTGGGCTAATGTTCCTCCAGCAGGCAAGTACAGAGAGTGACAGGGAGAATGAAACACTTGTACAGCAATTTGACATTACAATGCTAGCCACGGCTGTGATCAGCTCAGCTAAGTTGACCCAGCAGGGATGTGGCAAACCAAACTGCCTGGTGAGTTATTTGTGACTAGAGTCAGGGCCAAACCATCCTATGCAGGAAGCATTCACGGATCTGAAACAGACTGGAAATTCGGCAAGATGGCCCTCAGCCCTGAGCAGTTTGAATTATAGGATCCCAGCGACCAAAAGCAGAGTGCTCTAACCTGGTCCATCCAGTTTCCCAGCCTTGATAGGCAATGCCTAGGAGTCAAGGGTGTGGGTTGGTAGACAGGGAGAACTTGATCTAATCTCCTCTGTTAATTACCAGCTGTGTGGCCTTAGTTCCACTGCTTACCATTGAGTTTTCTTAGGAAGAAAGTGTGGTTAATGATGTTTACAGTGTAAGAGTGGGTGAATGATATGAAATTGAGTAGGTGTAGTGAAACTGAGCACTCCCATGCTGCTTTCTTTTCTCGCTCTCTGCATGCAATACCATTCTTTTGGAGGACTTTTCCAAAGAAAACCCTCTCTAACATCCTCAACAAACAAGGCAGGTGGAGCAGCCAGAAAACGTACTTGGCACAGGATAAATGAAAGGTTTCAGGTGTGTCCCACCTGCAGCTTGTAGGCAGGTGGCATGCTAAGTAGAGGCAGAACATTCTGCATCGTAGATTTACCGAGTGTATTTGGGGACTTCTCTGGGTGGTCCTCAATTGGAAGAGAGAGCAAAAGGTAACAGGGATGTTGGCAGGCATTGATGATCCCATGCTAACCCAGGCTAGGGGCAGCAGAAGTGGTGATATGACTTCCTGGGCTATTTGCTTCAAGTGCACGTCCACACTTTTGTTATTGTAGATGACCTGGACACTGTGTGTGTGTTTAGTCTGTCAGGACCTGCGTATCTCACCCAGGTCCAATAGGAAGATGTTATGGATGTGTACCCAATAACAGCATGAGAGCTCTGGAAGACCAATCAGCACAGGTCTGTTACCACCCCAGTGTCTCACATCCAGGCCAAGTCTTAGGTAGCTTGGAAGGTGCTGGAGCCAACTCCTCTTACACTTTGCCATGAGTAGCTCATTTTCCCATGAGCTGCTGTGGTGGCTAATGACACCCAGTCACACAGGTAACACTGCTGACACAGGGTAGCACTCAGTAACATTGCTATTGGGAGTTTATTTTGTGGGAGTGCATTTGGTTGTTGTTGAAAGAGAGGCACCATTTGTTCTAGGATCTGGGATCTACACCAGTGTTGTTCAGGCTGGAGACTTTTTGCCCTCTAGAGGACATATCAACATGAGTGGAGGCACGTTTTTGTGTCCTAGTTGTGGTTGTGTTATAGGGTTTTTGACCCTGAGTACGGCAGCAACCTCAATTCTTGTCTCGCAGGAAAGAAGAATTTTCGTGCGGACACAGTTTAGTTTTAAAGCAAGATTTATCAGAAAAGCTGAGAAGAGGAGTTCCCATCCTAGTGTCAGGTGGGGACTTTAAGAGAGAAAAGAGCTGGTGCCTTCTGCCATAGTAGCAGGAGGAAGAGAGAGAGAGAAAAACCGAATTAATGGTGGGGAAAGCATCTTTCAAAGGTTCGCCTCAAAGATGTTTCTCCATAACCAAAGGAGAATTCCTGGTTTCCATGATACCTGACCCTGGGACAAAAGGTCCAGAAAGGTGTCATCACCCAACTTCCTCAGTCCCTTTTTCATGATAAAGAGGCCAGTATCAAACTACCCTCTTAGTGATGGCTGGAGATGGAATTGGGCTGACGCTTTAGGTGGGGAAGCATGTTCTGGATATGTTAAAATATGCGCTTGTCTCAGGAGAAACGTGCTCTGGTGAATCTAAGACCTGGTGGGAAAAATACCCTTTTTCATTTGAGAAAAAAATGATGACTCGGGGACGCCACTACATGTACTGGGTGGGAAGTAGGCATACTATCAAAGATCCTGCAATGCCATAGGATGATCCACAGCCACATGTGATGCAGCCCAAATGCCACTCCTGATGAGGTTGTCTATCTCTGGAGAGACATGGACAGCATCTGGGTGTTCTGGTGTCAGGACAGCACAGGGACCAACTGAGTGAACTCTGGATTCAGGCATGACTTGGACCCTTGCTTTGCCACCTTCTGGTGATGAGGGACAAGTTGCATAACACCTCTGACAGTGGTTTCCCACTCCCAGGATATATTATGCACTGAACTAAGCCAGCTTCATCCCAATTTTAATTCCTCTGAATAAGAAATGAGCTAGGAAGGTTGAGGTAGGTGAGCGTTAACCAGTCCTTCCTGTCCAAGATAGTTACCAAGTTAAAAAGGAAGAACATTTCAAATCCCTGCCAAGATTTAGATATTTATTAGGAAACAAAGCCAAAAATAGTCCTGGTGTAAACTCATGTAAGGGTAGAGAGCATTTTTAAAATATTTGATCAGGTCTAAATATCTTGAAGTTCTTTTTCTTTTCTTTTTTTTTTTTTCTTCTTTTTTTTCATTATCAAAGACTAGGGGCAAGTGACCTACAGAACCATCTTGATGCCACTTGGGGCATGCACATCCTGTACACACCAGAGGGCCTGCATTCAAGAACTGCCTCCACCTTGGATTCCTGCATCCCACTAATGTATACCCTGTGAGGCAACAGGTGATGGCTAAACTACTTGGTTGCCTGTCATTCATGTGGGAGGTCAGATGGAGTTTCCAGCTACTGACTTTGCCCTATCTGTTTTAGCAACTTAAAAAGTGAGCCAGCAGATTGAAGCTCTCTCTTTTATCTCTGCTTGAAAACTCATTTCTAATGCTCTCCCAGCATTTAACAAATCACTAATGGTATCTATGGAGAAACATTTCTGACATGTTCTAGGGTAATTGGCAAGCCAGCTGAGGTTAAGAAAGACATCAATAACAGAAACCCATTCTACCCTTTTGCTGATACCTCCTGACTAGGGTACTGAACACTCCTGAGAGTTCTTTCCACACCATATTACTAGCTGCACCTGGGCTGTAGCTTCGCATAGCTCACAAACACTCAGGAACAGGGTCTAGTTCAAAGGTTCTCAAAGTAAGTCACAGAGAATATAATAGGGTTGTTCAAACTATTTCTAAAAATTATATGCACTAGGCACTATTCCTGACACATTAATAAATGAGAAATACACACGATATTATTGCCATTATTTTTTGAAAGCTGCCCTCTAGTTTTTCGAGAAGACAGGGGATTTTAATATCTTAAAGGAAGGTGGTGGTGGCATTTTATGAGCAGTTGCTTGAGGCCTGGGGATTTTTGTGAGTTTCTAATTAGCATGTGGCAAGATGGTTTGATGATTGCAATTCTCTTATGAAGAAACAGGACAAGTGCATCATCCAACACCACCTAAGCAGAGCCAGTGCTTAAACACTCTTGCATGAGAAAAGTCTGTACAGTAGTTGCAGCTGCCTCCATGCCATTGCACTTTGAACTACTAGTCCTGGTAAAAAGTGAAGAATCAGGAGAATGGTAGGACCACTGCTGAACAATGAAGGTGCATTAGCACCAAAGATGAATGGTATCTTTCTTCCAGGTTTCTTTAACACCCAATGGAAAGAGTAAAGAAAGGAGAGGAATTTCTTTGAAAGCATTTCTGTGGCCTGATGCAATGGCTCAATGGCTCAATCCTCATCTCGCAAGCACCAGGATCCCATATCGGCGCTAGTTTGTGTCCTGGCTCTCCACTTTCCTTCCAGCTCTCTACTTATAGCCTGGGAAAGCAGTGGAGGATGACCCAAAGCCTTGGGACTGTGCACCCATCTGGGAGCCTCAGAACTACTTGGGTGGCTTCTGGCTTTGACTGCAGCCCTTGTAGCCATTTGTGGAGTAAGCAGATGGAGGATCTTCCTCTTCTGTCTCTCCTTCTCTCCATAAATCTGATCTGCCTTTATAAATAAATAAATAAATAAATAAATAAATAAATAAATAAATAAATAAATCTGGGGGGGAGGGTAAAAAAGAAAGAAAGCATTTCTGTAGCTTCAAGGAAAGACCCAAGTGGCTGAGATGGAGCCCTGCCTTATGCACTGATTTGCACAGTTTCACTGAGACAAAACTCACTGTCATCATTATTGCTGCCCTGCACTTTAGTTTTGGCAGGGTGGACTGGTAAAGACAAAGGTCCAAGGGGAAATTCTTCCCAGCAACAATCAAACAGAGACCTTGTATTCAAATGCTGGAGCAGACAGTGCCACTAGAGGGGCTATCCCTGCCGCCTACCGGCCACTGTGCTTCATTGCACCAAGTGCATGACCACCAAGATGGAATTTGCTCAGTCTAAGTTCCTTGGACTAGTGTTTGCCTCCTTTGCGCTAAATATGTTGAACTTTTATTGTTGGTGTCTGCTCCCATGTTACATAAGCATCAGCTCCATCATCAGTCTTTCAGAGAGACTTCCCAGACTTTCTTATCCAGTTTCACTCCTTCTACACCATTCCCCCAGGCATTTTCAGTTTTTTCTCTTTCATCTGTGTTTCAGAACTTAACACTCTCTGAAATCAGAGAATTTGTCCACATGTACTTGAGTTTTGGGTGTTCGGGAAAGGCAGGGCATGCTTTTCCCTGTGAGCACATTTATAATTCTTATGGTTAAGATACTAAAAATCACTTTTCTATCATTTGAAAAAGTGCAGCATGTTATCTAATCTCATACTGTACCCTGGAATACCAAAACTTCTTTGTGCTATCTAACAATAACTTAGTAAGGTTGACCCATCATCCTCTAGTCATCCTGTTTTGCCCAGATCCTCTGGCCTCTCTGATGACCACCATTCTACTCTGAGCTTCTGTCAGATCAACGTTTTTATATGCAACATATGAATGAGATCACATTCATCAGCATCCGTGGCTTGAGTGAATGAGCTTCCCTGCCTAACGGAGATTTCGCTTAGTCCACTGCTCTGCTTCACTCTGGACTCTTTTGGTCTTTGAGCTCTAGAACTCTCCCAACACCTTGACATTGGCTGTAATATTTTCCTTTAGTGGTGGTCATGGGAGAGGAAGGTTTTCGGCCCTTCCATTCCTTTGAGTGGATATAGTTTATTGGGTTGAAATAAGCTAGTCTGGGCCAATATGATGGAAGACAACCAACCATGGAAGACAAACACAGCATGAATACAGTATTATGTAGACATGCCCTTTGCATCCAAGAGAGTATTACAGTCCTGTAGTTCAAGAAGGGAGAAATAGCCACAGTGAGAGAGAGAGAGAGCAGGTAGTGGAGGCGTTACATAACAGCCAAAGGTAAAACACCTCCAGGGAACTGTTACATGAGAGGCAAAGGTAAAACACCTCCAGGGAACTGCAGAGAATGAAAAAAGAGATTACCTAAGGGAGGCAAGCAGAAAACTGGCAGACCTTGGCACGGGCTGCAAGCTAGAACAAATCCCAGGTGGAGGCACTGCCATATCTAAAGGAAGAATCTCTCCCTCAACAAAGCAGTTGGCAGGTCCTAGGATTAGAGTAAATGTTTGTTTAGCTTCATTACTTACCCAAAGTCTTGCTTACAGATTTCCTTGCATTGCCTCCTGTAATCCTCACAATAGTCCTTTTCTTTGTGACTAGCAGTCTTATCATAAGAACATGTCTTTTGTTTTTCGCCAGTCTTTAGCTTACTTAGTCTGTCCAAACATTACAGTACATAACCTAGCACACAGAGAAATAACCTACACTGGTTGATTAACTCTGCTTAACCCTGGGGTTTTCATCCCTTCTGAAAATATTCTTCAATGCTCGATGATGCATCACTGGGTTCTGATCACCCAGGTAGAGGACCTGGATTGTGCTCCCAGCTCTTGGTTCCCACCTAGCCCAGTCCTGGCTGTTTTGTGGCCTTTGGGGTGAGAACTATCAGATGGAAGAACAGAAGAACATGTATTTTCTCTCTCTTTCTCTCCCTTACAATTAAATAAAGGCAGAAGAGTGGAAACATTCTACATTTTAAGCTCTTTGGAGTAGAATACACTTAATCTTTAATTCCATTTCCTGTGAATCTTTTGAATGTCCCTTCTTACCATAGTGACATAGGTTCTGCCTTGCCTTGCCTTGGTCTCCTGTTTCTCTCTGGGAAGAATGCCTTTTTGATCTTTCTCTGATTGGCCATGACCTCTTTTAAAATGATGGGCAAATGGAGTTTTGTAAATAAGAGACCCAAGTTCATTCAAATACAGATGCTGATTAAATAGCTATGTGACTGGGAAAATTAACCTCTTTGTATTAGTATCCCATCAGTGAAATGGACTTAATCATAGAGATGCTAGACTTCTTGTACAAATTACTAGAGACTTTACATGTAAAGGGTTATTGTAGAGAAGTTAAGATGGGATTTAGACACACAGTACAACACCTGGAAGGGGACGTCAAACTGCAGAGAACCTTTGAGACAGAAGATAGTTAAGTACTTACAAGTGACTACTGGTTAGGTTTTTAGCTGCAAGCAAAAGAAATCAAATTTGGCTAACTTACACAACAAAACAAAACCCCAAGACTTGTTATAAAGAGAAGTGGCACTTATTGACTTGAAAGGTAATCAGAACAATCCATATTGGGGGAGGATGGACCGATAGGGAACTCAGCTGTCAGCCTTCTGCATGAGCCTCACTCTGACTGGTGCCCTTGGGCTGATGAAGCTCCAATTACCTCCCACCTTCTCCTAGTCTCTGCTCACGTAAAATTCAAAATCCAGGAGAGAAAATCTAGGTCATGTCTTATATTGTGGGGTTCAGGGAGTAGGCACTGTGACTGATGGTCTTACCAAGATGACATAGGACAATGCTGGGGCTAAATTACAGTTTGCTAAGGCTGCTGAAACAAATGGCCACATGCTTAGTGGCTTAAAACAGCAGTCATTCACCATTCTAGAGCTCTGGGGGCCAGAAGTCTACAGTTGATCTCCGTGGGCTACAACCAAGGTAAGGCATGCTTGCTCTCTACTCTGGCAGTCTTAGATAACTGAAAGTAAATGCAAAGTCATGTTCCATGATCTCTGGTGTCTGAAGTCATCTTGAGTGGTGGCCCATCATGTTCAGAGGCGGTATTCATACTCCAGGGGAGAGGACTACACATACCAGCTGTGTCGAAGATGGTCTATATTTCAGCAAGGTGAGAACAGGCAGATAAACTGAGTGCAGTACAGCATCTGAGGTGTTGTGGTAGGCGCATTATGTGGGAGACCTTCCGGGAGATGATTAGTAAAAATGTGTGGAAAGGAAATGGGTGTATGGACCGCTGGGAAGGTGGGCCAGGGTATAGAGAATGGAAATAAATCCCGAGTTAGAAGCTGCACACAGAGACCAAGAGGAAATATAACTCAAATTCCTTGGTGAAACACTCATGTTTTAATATTCAGCAAATAGCTGGATTCCAGAAAAGTCAGAAATTAAGTTCAGGTAGACTCAATCATTGAATAAGCCAATCAGGCCATCTTGGCATGCTTGGCAACTTAAAGCAGCTAAGATAATGCGCACCTGGAGCCTTTAAAACTTGCTGCATCTTGAAATTCCTCTCAGGAGTCATAGTAGAGTCATAGCACATTATTCAAATCTGTTTGCTTAAAAAAGTCATCGAGGAGCAGACTTTGGTGGAGTTGCTGGGAGGAAAAGGAGTCCTGTTATTGCTGAGATAGGATAACAGTGGAATTCACCAATCAGCCAGCTACCTGCGGGCTTCTGAATTTCTTTCTAATCTTACATGGCAGTATAGAGCTTAGAGGCAAAGGATATAGCGAAATGTGAAGAAGGGGGGGTAGGGAGCATGATTAAAGCAAGTACTAATTAGGGAGCAAGGGAGAAGCAGTGTGAGGAGTTTGAACTGGCCAGCAGTGGCCAACCACAGCTCCATCTGCTGCTAGAGGTGTGCATGGGATGGTGCAAGGGTTTCCAATTCTCTCACTATCCCTTTGTCATCCATTCTAGTGTGAGTCCAACTTCAGAGAATCGAATCCTGGAAACAGAATAGTCAAGGATTTGTTTTTCCTGGCACAGGGGCGTCCTGTAAATTTTTCCTCAAGTATATAGGCACACATTTTTTAATGTCAGTTTTTATAGAGGAACTATCAGTGTAAGAGTAATGTCTTTATTTGACCTACCTACAAATAATGTATTGGTGTCAAGCTCTGTATATTCATTTGAGATATCTCTTAACTACCATTACTAAATATGTGTAGCTCACCTATACCATCACACCAGACCCTACCTCCAAGAAAGCTTTATCACTATCTCTTGTCCTTTATTGCCTGTGTTCTGCTCCTTTGATATGCCACAATGTTTACCACTTTTTTCATTTTCCATGAACAATAGTCTTACATTTTCTCTCTTGTGATGAAAGGGTTTAAAAAGAAAATAGGAAAAATTTTTTTCAGCATTTTATTATAGTTTTGAAAATCTTTACATCGTTAATTTGGATAAGAAGGTTCAAGGGCTATAGGAAAGTGGGTAAGACTATTATTTCCATAGTGTTTCCTTCATGTATCTGAGGTAAAGGGGGATATCGAGGGAGAAGCCCCACCCAGTTTCCCACCCATCCCAGGTCCCAGATGTGGGTTATGCTCTGAGATTCTTGCTCAAGTGGTTTTGATAGTTCACCAGTAATGAATCGCTGTCAGTCTCGCCACTCCAAGCACGATGAAGTCGTTGAAGAATCCACTGATTGACATAGTCCATCATAGAGTCTCTGTTTGCCCAGTATTTTGCTGCCAACATATAGCTGAGGTGGTTGATTGACTTGTTCTGTCTTCTGTCTTTTCTTGGTTAGGGTTCTGAGTCCAGCAGCTCTATTGGGGGGAATACCCAAAGAAACTTTGTTCCCAGACCAGATAAAAAGAAAATAGGGAAATTAACAGGTGAAAATAGTGACCCAGTGTGTCAATAAGTGGGCCATTAAAAAAAGTTGCATGTATAAATACATTGAAGACATTCTGGGTAAATAGAATAGAACACATTTCTTTCGTGTGAGGCCTCTCAAAAGCTTTGATGTGCAAATGCATACTGGCATGCTTCAAAAGGATGTGAAATGTGTAGCATTTCCCAAACTTTTGATCATAGAAATGTGTAGTAGTAAGGGTTTTTTTTTCCTCCTGCTACACAGAGAACATTGATTCTCATTTGGGGAAAATGTTTATAGAATGGAAGAAGAGTCAGACTTCTGCTTGTTGCAATGTCAGGTGCACCAAAACAAAAATTATTGTACTAACATTCATTTGCTTTGAGTACCTTCCTAGAATGTACTGAGAGCTAGCACATAGCTTCCCTGATCTCTATACTAACAGTATCTCTGGCAGTGCAGAGTAAGGCATAAACACGGTCCATCCAGTGCTCCCCAGTTTAGAAGGTGGAAATGAAGATTCTCAGAGTTTCTTGATTGCACCTTACCACCATATATGATGTGAACATAATTTGAGTGTCCTCCAAGAGTTCACCTGTGGCAGCCTTGGTACCAAGTTGGCAGTACTGGCAGGTAGCATAGAATTTTGGAAGGTTCTTAATTGAGTTGGGGGGTGCACCCTTGAAAGATGCTAATAACTCCAGTTATTTGCTGTTTCACAGCACTCTGTTACAGCAGCCTTAGCCAGGTCCCACCCAACCTCTCTTGCTCCCAGCCAAACAATGGGTGGTTTCTTCCTTCCAGGGGAGTTCCTGCCTTTGCCATCTGACAGGGTAAGACAGAGATCAGAGAGCCCTCTGCATAGCTAAGCCAGGCCCTTGAACCTCCAGAGCTCAAATACTTTGTTTTAGCAATGGAAAACAGTTAACACACCATATCTCCCATAGACTGCCCTGCTACTCAAAGGAAGAAAACAGGCTTCTGAAAGTAGCTGAGCATCCTTTCTAGGTCATTTCTGGAATCATTATGCTCTATTTGTTTCTTTATAGTGATGCACAAAATACCAACAACTGTATATTCATTACTTCCATTGAGCCCTGTCAGGGAGTGGAGCAGATAAGGACACAAGTTGAATGTGCTGCTCACATAGATAATCAAGGATTAAGAATATCAGCAGTTCGCCTTGTTACTAGCTATATCTGGGGAGTACGGTTTCCAGAGTTAGTTAGTTATTTGTTTGAGAGACCAACAGACAGAACTCCAACCATTGATGCATTCCTTGCAATCTCAATAATGGCATTTAGATAGGCAAAAGCCAAGAGCTAGCACTCAATCCAGATTTTCCACATGGGTGGCATGGACACAAGGACTTGAACCACCGCTTGCTCCTCCCAGATGCATGTTAGCAGGAAGATGGAATCAACTCTGTGATGTGGGATACAGCCATTCTAACTTCCAACTTCATAGCTAAGGCAAATGCCTGCCCCGGAATGCCAGATTTAGCAAACAAAATGCTGGAGTCTCAGGGTTTCAAATAGGGAATGAATAGGTTCTTTAAATATAAACAACTTCCATGCAATACCTGAGACACTTATGCTAAAAATAGTTTGCAGTGTTTATCTGTATTTTTTAAAGATTTTAATTACTTTTATTGGAAAAGCAGACAGGAGGAGAGACAGAGAGAAAGATCTTCCGTTTGCTGATTCACTCCCCAAGTGGCCACAATTGCCAGAGCTGAGTCAATCCGAAGCCAGGAGCCAGGAGCCTCTTCCAGGTCTCCCACACAGGTACAGGGTCCCAAGGCTTTGGGCCATCCTCAACTGCTTTCCCAGGCCACAAGCAGAGAGGTGGATGGGAAGTGGGGCCTCTAGGGATTAGAACCGGCACCCATATGGGATCCCGGCACTTTCAAGGCAAGGACTTTAGCTACTAGGCTATCGTGCCGGGCCATTAGTTATTTTTAGTTTAAGTGGGTATCTTGTGTGTTGTCTGGTAGCCTTACAAGTCAGAACTCAGCTTAGAATGCAGGATTAATTGACAGCTCATGGGGGCCTGGATCAGAACAGGAGTATGCTGTATCTCTGAGCTCTGTGACTAGTATGCAACCAGTAGGAGAAAGCAAACCAGGTATTACTGTTTCTCCTAACCCTCTATGCAGCTAAAAGAAGCTGGAGCAACAGGAGCACAAAGCCAGGCACTGTCAGCCACAAGCAGCCTCATCGAGCGTTGTTTGAAGAGTGGCCCACATGTAGCCAAGCCTACAGGTGGGTGCATACTCCCTAAAGTGCCATCTAGGATTGTCATTTTATCTGGATCTCCCCAACAGCCCACATTCAAGACATCCAAATACCAGATCCCTTAACCCAACAGCTTCTTCTTGGGGATGAAGATGAGAGGGTACCCTGGCAGGTATAGCTCCCGTTGGTGTAAGCCTAGATATTTTAATTTTATTTATTTTCATTTTATTTGAAAGGCATATAGAGAGACAGACCAATAGACCTTCCAGTGCTTGTTCACTCACTCCATGCTGGATAACTACAATCTCCTCAGTGCTCATCTCTTAATAAGCACTATTCTGTTCTCTAGTTAATAAGCACTTAATAAGCATTATCAAGTTAATAAGCATGTTAATAAGCATTATTCTATTCTCTCTGTTTCTATGAGTTCATTTAAGACTCTACATATCCTTGAGATTATGAAGTATCTGTGTTTCTGTGCTAGGATAACTTAATTTAGCAAAATGTTCTCCAGGTTTGTCTAAATTATTGTAAATGACAGGACTTCCTTCACTTTTAAGGATGAGTTGAATTCCATGTCTTTATCCCATTCACTCATTAATGGATACGGTGGTTAATTACATATCATGGCTACTATGAATAATATTGGAATGAATGCATATCTTCAACATAATGATTTCAATTCCTTTGAAATCCCCAACCCCTCTTTCACACATATCTGATAACTGTTCTTTCTGGCTGCTGTGCTTTTATCAGCAATCTAGTTAACATCCTGGTGACTGCGTTGTCTTATGAGTTCAGAAAACTAGAACCTCTTGGTTATTTTTAAATGGTTAGGATGTGAAAACAGTTTGCATGTGAATTCTGTTTGCATTATTACAGAATAAAATTAAACACAGCCTTTGGCAATGAAGCATTGTTGAAATATTTAAATATAATCAACTCTTGCAAATGTTTGGTTGGCTGTTTAAAAAAGGTTTTAAATATATTATCACCTCTGTGGGGGACCTTAGTCTCAATGATGATCAGGAATTCGAAGGGAAAACATTAAAAAGTCAGTTAGGATGTGCTTGTAATCATTTCAGCATAAAACTGGATATAGAAAGCAATGTTGAATTCCACTTCCTCTAGAGACATGGAAAGTCATGAGAGAATGTTGCTCCTAGTCTAACAACAAGGAGCCTGCTAATCTACACAATCATACTTTTTAAAAGCCTATAAGGGAATTCAGGTTGTAAAAAAACATAATGAACCAAAATCCAAAACATGACAACAACCTCCCAGGAGATGGAAGTGCCCACAGCTACTTTTATCCTTGGCAGCATAGCAAAATTGGAATTCAAAATGCTATAAAAACAAGAAGGACCTAGGGTAGCCAAAGCAGTAGTGAAAAAGAAAGCAAAATTTGGAGGATTTATTCTACAGGGCTTCAGGACTTAAGCTCCTTAATCGACATAGTGTGTATTGGCAAAGGACTGACAAATAGACTAACAGACCGAAACAGGCCGGAAAATTACTCAGCTTGCAAAGTAAAATGATTTCCATTAGGGATATATGAGAAATGTAAAGGGAAAAAAGACAGTGATTTTCAAATGATGTAGAAACAACTGGTTACCTTGTAAAGAAAAACAGCAATCTTTACCTCTTTTTGACATCACACACACAAAAATAATGATTTGAGTTGAATTGAAGGCTCAAAGTTGAAAGTTAGAGCCTAAAGTTTATACGATAAAATATAGTAGTCACAAGACCTTTGTATGAGCAGAACTTTCTTAGAACACAGACAATAATCATAAAGTAAAAATATGGTGTATTTTACTAAACTGGAATGCATTACAATTTAAAGCGTTTGCAAGACAAGCTGTCATGAACAAAATAAGCACGTAAGTCCCTGTCTAGAAGCAGATGTTTACAATGTATACGTCTGACAGAATAATTGTACCAAGAATATAAGAAACTCTTACAACTAAAACTAAAAAGGCAAATTGTCCAAATAAAAACTGGATAACATCTACATCAAATATCTCATGAAAGATTTATATAAATGGCATAGAAAATCACAAGAAAATGTTCCACATCAATTATGAAAGAGATGAAAATTAAAACAATTGGATTTCACTACAAATAACCAGAGATATGAGTCCAATTGTCCAGTTGGTGAGGGTGTTCGCCAAGAAACCTCACCAGAGGCAACCCCTGACCTGAACCCCAAGTGCACCAGCCAGTGTGGGATCCGGCTCAGTCCATCATCCACTTCTGCCTACACACACACACACACACACACACACACACACTACCCCCACCCTTACAACTCCACTTTCCTGATCAGTTTTGCACCCAGCCTCATCTCCTATGCAAACCAACAGATACAGTGGTCCAATGTAACCCTTCCTATCATATACTAGGCCCTTAAGCACATCTGCAAGAACTACAGTCTAATCAGGGTAACCTCCAATAACTCCCACCAATCCTGTCCTGGTTCCTGCACATGCTGACATGTACAGCAGACTGGTCCAGTCCATCCTGCACCCCATCTGTCTCTTATACCGACCTTGGGGTGCTGCAGCCTACCTCAGCCCAACTGACCCCACCATCCAGCCCATATATATGCCAGCAGATGCTGCTGCCTTGTCCAGCCAGGCCCACCCTCGGCCCTGGCTCTCATACTCACCAAAAACTGCAGCTCAGCGGAGTGCCCACAGTTTCCCTATAACGTCTGCTCCCAGTCTTGGATCTTTCACTTTTCAGGGGTTACTGTGGTCCAGTCTGACATGACTTGCACCCATTTGTAGCACTTGCCAGTGGGTGCTGCAGCAAAGCCCCACCAGCCTGCACTTATTCTGGCTCTTGTATGTGCCAGCAAATGTGGTGGCTTAGTACAGCCTGGTTCTCCCTGAAACAGCTCACATGTAGACCAGTGGGTGTTGTAGACCGGTCAAGCCTGATCTGCCCCCAGAACCAGCTCTCACACACACCAGTGGGGGTAGTGGCCCAGCAGGGGAGTCCCTGAAGCCACCACCCACCAGGTTGACTCCTGGCCTGGGGTCTTGGATGTGCTGGTAAGTGCTGTAACCCAGTCTGGCATGATCTGTCTCACCTCACATGCACCAGTGGATGCTGCAGCCTGTTTCTGCCTGGTCTGCCTCCAGGTCATGCTGTTGGCTGCTGCAGCCTAGCACAGCAGATCCTAACATGAACTGGCTGGTGTTGCAGCCCAACCTGGCCTGTCCTGCACCCCATCCTGGCTCTCAGGTATGTATTTATTGCTCTTGGCACAAAACCTGGTGCATGGCAGGTGCTCAGCGAATGTTAGTTTCCTCTCTCCTCTAGGGTACTGTTAATTGTGGAGGTGTATGTTTCATCTGTTGTATGTAGGGAAACATTGTTCATTCCTTACTTTTATTTCCTAGAAAAGAAGGTTGGAACTGGTAAGTAGATCCAGTGTTGGCTGCTCTTCAGGAACAAGCTAATTTATGAAAAAAACAATTTTCTGAGTTTTCTTGGTGATGGCCTTAAACAATATGCAAATCAGGAATTCAGAATTCATTAATTGGTGTTTGTGCAACCATGCAAGTTCTGGAAAGGGCAGTGTTCTTACAAAACTAAATACTTTGTCATAATTAAGATGACAGTAGGGAGCTTTCCAGGAATATAAGAAGACTTTCTTCTAGACAATAGCCAAATACTTAATTAAATCTGCCAATATTAGAGATACCATTTATTTGTGGAGATACCAAGCATTCAAGATTAAAAAATTATTTTTTCTATACATAGTCCTCAAGAATTTGCTCCTCAAAATAATTTAGGAAGAATATGTCATTGCTTGATAACAAGGTTTTTCAAGGCCTATAAAACCTGAGTAAAAGGTTGTTTCTTAATTGGCACACTGTTTTAGTCTTGGGCTAACTATAAAAATGATTATTTATGTTACTTCATGCTTTGAACCAGAAACTAGGAGTCTGCACATGCTGTATTCCACAATTCTCCCACATTTAACTTTAGTATTAAAACTTTAAGACATTCATGAGATGTGACCACATGGCACAGCACATGCATTTCAGCACTTTCACAACACTCCGCAAGCTAATTTAACAGATGTGGAATAACACAGATGGTTGATTTAGTAAAGCAGCATCCACATCTGCTAGAGCTGGGGATCTCACCCATATTTTCTATCATTCAGTCTTGGCCTGTGCACTTCAGACCCCATGGAAGAACCAAAGGAAGAAGTCACGATGCTGTGTGGACCTCTCTGCCTTCCTTAGGAGTCCTGTACTGAGCAGGGAAACCTTACAGGCCACTTAACTGAAGGCAGACACATCTAGTCAACTCACACACCCATTCACAAATGGGTGGGGGAGTCATGTTTGTTTTCTCCCACCTGTGTGCTCTTAGGGGAATTTCTAATCAAAGATCCCCAATCCTCACCATCTATAGACTGCACCACCACCTTTGTTGGCAAGGACTAGGGTGTGAAGAAGGGAACTGGCAGCTCAGATAAGAGAGTAAGCAGACCCAGCCAAAAGGGTTGTCCAAGAAAGGACCTCACACTCAGCAATCAGCTACAAAGCCATGACAATAGCCAGCATTTTATTCCCTCCTCAGCAGCCTTCTGGAACCTTTTCTTCTCCTTTCTTGTCTTTCCTTGTCTTTCGTTTCCTTTCTTTTTTCTTTCTTTGATGTTCTTCTCATCTCTTTTCTTCTCTCTATCTCTCTTCCTTCCCTTTTCTATTTTGTCCTTTGCTTTTTCTCCTATTCTCTTTTTAAAATGAGACTTATCTCTTAGCTTACTCAGGAATTGATGGTTAACATGTTTTCCAAGAAAGATAAGCAACTGAGAAAAATGCATTTTATTTTTTCAGTCTTTGAGTTGAACACATTTTCAACCACCCATCCATTTAGTCCTAGACAAAGATGACATCTATAGTCTTACTTTTAACCTGAAGTTGAGTTTACAAAATAGATAATGAGACTTTGGAAGCAACTTCCCATATAGAACAGTATTGGCATCAAGATTGCTTATCTAGTGGTGGGTTTTATGGTCCATGGGTTAAACCATAGCTTGGGATCCTCAAATGCTAGAACAGAGTGCCTATTCACGTCCTGGCTATTCCCTGCTAATGCACTTGGGAACAAGCAGTGGTTGATTTTATTCCTTCAAAGCAAACATTGTATATCATGGTGTTTTTGAAACTCTGAAAAAAAATGAATGTATGAACTGCCTGTGCTCATGCAAAGGAGTTTTCTTCCTGGCATATGATGTGGAACATCCTGTGTTTCTCTCAGTTCTTACCATGTCTGTACCCTTGTGATTGCAGACTAAATATGAGCATTCTGAAGTTTTCTTATCTAAAAATTACATGTTTAGAGTAAGGTTTCTACTATATTGAAATATTTCTTGTTGTAAACAGTAAGAATTTTAGCCAAAAAATAGGAAAAAAGTGGTATGATAAAATTCGTGATACAAATAATTTCTCTTGGTTTTTGAAAAATGATCCCGTTGATGATTGGAAGCTAGGAAGGTTGAATTCATGGATGCAGGAAGTGGAATGTTGGTGAGCAGGGTTGTGAGTGGGGATGAAGGAATGGGAAATGTTGGTCAAGGGAGTTAGAAGGAATAAATCCTGTAGATCTGTACAACATGGTGATGGCAATTAATCTTTTATTGTGTCCTTCAAAATTACTGAGAAAGTGGACTTTAAATGTTCTTATATCCCCAACATGAAGTATGTGAAGATGTGTTTGTTGGCTTGATTTAACAAATCCACAATATCTACACATATAAATTCTACATTGTATGCTATATTCAGTCTTATTTATATGTTTAAAAATATATAGAAGAACATGGAGCAGAAAGTAGGAATGGAAAGGCAAGGGAAGGAAAAGGAAGAGAATGGAAAAGAGGGAGAGAGGAAAATTGGAGGGGAGGGTGAAACCATTCTAAGATGTTCAACCTCAGTTCAAGATTGTGGCTACTTCTGCAGGAAGGCAACAGTGAGGGTAGGGAGACATACGACAGACTACAAGCATTGACTTCACCCGTATCTATCTACTGTATTTTAAGTATGATCAAAAACATTTTCAAGAGGCTGCTTCTTCATTATCCTCCACTGTACACTTAAAAAGTAACCTGTGTGAAATATATGTGATGATAATGCCATCTGGCTTAACACATCTTAAAGGCAAAATCACCATCCTGCCCTCATCTGACAGCTTTCCAAGGCAGTGGCTGTTCTAGCAGTGGCTGTATTCAGCCACAAGTCAGCACACATGGTTCATGCTTATGCAGATATGTATAATATCACAGTATACTGGAATGTCTCACTTCACTTGTATTAAGAAAAAAATATGAAAAATACTCAGGCCATCTGTTTCTATGTAGGGGCCTACCACCTGGTTAACTCATGCGCTGTGGCCAACTGTCAATGTCCCACCGAACAATGTGATGTATTTTTACAAGAAACTCAATTTCTACTTTAGTCTGTCTGAGGAAAAGTTGATTATCTTAATTATTACCACTCTGTAGGGAGTAGGAAACAGACTTAATATTGTGCTGTCACTAAAGCATAATTAAAGGATTT
The DNA here is from genome assembly GCF_030435755.1 of Ochotona princeps. Taxonomy (NCBI): domain Eukaryota; kingdom Metazoa; phylum Chordata; class Mammalia; order Lagomorpha; family Ochotonidae; genus Ochotona; species Ochotona princeps. The sequence continues at coordinate 18,835,333 of NC_080836.1, forward strand.
TTTCCTTTAGCAGATGTTATAAATACCAGTAATTGTCCCAAGTATTAATTTTGGAAAGAAATTCTACAAAATGCAGCAGCATTTCTCTTCTGTATGGATGGAAATGAATGATTTAACTGAATTTCATCTTTCATTTTAAATCCTTCTCCCAAGCTTTCATTAAATAACTCATTTTTATCCTGGTGAGGACAAATACATCTAACTTCAGCTCTGCACCCCTCACAGCATATGTTTGTTTGTTAAGACAACTCAACCACCTGGCACTAAATATTTAATATCAAGAGCATCCTCTGCACCTGGAGTTAACTCTCATCTGCATCTGGTTTAGCTACAGTCTTTGTATATTTGTGTGTACTGTTTTGGCTCAGTCTGTCTCTAGAAACACAACGTGGGCCCATGTAAGAAAGAGAGTGACTATGAGCAAGACAATGATGTGATCTTGTTTACTGAAACTTGTTTAGTGTCTGATTAAAAAATAGGGATTAAATAGAAGGATTTTTAAAGTATTTTAAAGAGCATGTGTTTTAGCATTTTATATTAAGTATAACATTTTATTCTTTATTCTTATTTTTATTTCTAAAAAATAAGTTTATTTCACATGTTTCATGAATCAGGTTTAGAAGCACAGGAGTTCTATCTTCTCTTTCCCCTTGCTCCTTCCCTCTCTCCTCCCTGATTATGTTTTTCCAAATTATTACAATAACACATTCATTCACTTTACAGTAACAAGCTTAACTTTGCAATATTTAGAGACATCATAGCAACACAGCAAGTAGAGGAAAGAGATAGTAGAAAAGAAAATAAGAAAAAGAAAATAAGATTATGTATAATGAACGTGAACTAAAATGGAAATGGAAATCTTACTGTTACTCCCAAGTGTAGACTTTTGCTGTATACAGCAGTTGTTTCCCAGGATGCTGACCTTACTCAGAGGTTATGTTTGTTGTGCTCTGTGTGTTCGTTGGTCACAGATCAGGGAGAACATATGATATATGTCTTTCTGGGCCTGGCTTATTTCATTAAGCATCGTGTTTTCCAGCTGGGACCATTTCGTTGCAACATGACAAGATTTCAAACTATTTTTATATAGTTGAGATATATTTCATAGTGTATATGTATCACATGTTCTTTACCCAGTTGTCAGTCAGTGGGCATCTGAGTTGGCTATGTATCAGAGTTCTAGCACATTGTACTGCAGTAGGGTTGCAGGTATCTCTCTCATATGCAAATTTCATTTGTTTTGGACGTATTTCCAGGAGTGATTGGGGTGAATGGATATTTTCGGGTATCTTAGGACTCTTCATATTGTCTTCCATAATGATTGCATTAGTCTACATTCCCACTTTTAAAGATTTGTTCATTTGAATAATAAGATGTCAGAAAGAGCCAGACACGCATGCATGCACATGCACAGAGAAAGAGAAATTTTCCATCAACTTGTTTGCTCCCTGAGTGGCCACAAAATGGGCTGGTCTAGCCTGCAGTCAGAGGCCTTGAACTCCATCCCAGTCTCCCACCTTGGTGGCAGGGATCGTCATGTGCTGCCTTCCAAGGCTCATTAGCAGGGAATTGTATGGGAAGCAGAATAGCCAGGACTATTTTATATATGATGTGTAACATATAATATATATAATAGCACCTAGATGAAGGCTGTCAGTGATGTAAACAGTAAATCGACACCTGGAGCCACAACACTAGTCCCCAGATTTTCTTATTGAAACAGAAATTTGAACTTTAGATTAATGTCACATTTGAGTCTTCTCAAAGAAATAGTCCATTCCATCTTATTTTAGACAGTATGTAGTTTTAAGAAGTATATGGAAAATACACATTATGACATAGCGGGTAAAACCACTCCCTGCAGCATCGGCATCCCATATGCATGCTGGTTTGAGTCCCAGCTTGCTCACTTGCAATCCAACTCCCTGCCAATGGCCCAAGCAAAGCAGCAGAAAATGGCCCAAATGCTTGGATTTCTGCCACTCAGGTGGGAGACTCAGAAGAAGCTCCTGGCTTCTGGCTTCAGCCTGGACTGGCCCTGGCCGTTGCAGGCATGTGGAGAATTAACTAGCAGATGGAAGATTGTTCTCTGTGTCTCCATCCCTCTCTGTAATCTGACTTTCAGATAAGCATATCTTTAAAAAACAGAGTCTACTGGAACAGAAAATAGCAAATATTTGGGATAGGGAGCAACAGTAAAATTCTCTTACGCACTATAAAATATGCGAACCACTATGATGTGAAAAACGTATAGAGTACCATTGAATAAATAGGTTGAATAAAAGGGCTGCATTATCTGAAAAGTCATCATGTCCATAGAAACGAGTTAAAGTAAGAATGATTTATTAAGTCAGAATTTACTATGAAGAACTGGCATTGTGGCACAGGGGGTTAAGCCTCTGAATGTGATACTAGTATCGCATATCAGAGTATAGGATTAAGTACTGGATGTACCACTTCTGATCTAGCTTCTTGTTAATACACCTGGGCGGGTGATAGGACAGAGACAACAGAAAACAACTTAAATAATTAGGTTATTTCTACCCACATGGGAAAAATGGATGGAGTTCCTGGCTTTGCTTTACCCATTTCTAGCTGATGCAACTATCTGTGGCAAGAACCAGTGGGTGGAAAATCTCCTTTTTCTTTCCCCAACCTCTAGTCTCTCTTTTCTTTCTCCCAACCTCTCTCTTTTTCTCTGTATTTCCCTTTATTTCCGATGCCCTGCCTTTCAAATAAATAAATATATATTTTGAAAAAATATTCTAATAAATGGTAAAGTTACACAAAACACTGACAAAGATTGAAATTAATTCTAGAATAACTCTATAAATTATTTTTTCTTCTTTTTAAAAAATTATTGCCCTTTCATGATATAGTTCCATAGACCCTGAGATTTCCTTTACCCCCTTCTCAAATGCCCTCCCCCAAGTTTTCACATACCATTACAATAGTTTAATTCTTCATAAACAGTCATAAGTCCATGGACAATGGCAGAGAGAACAACATCCAATTGTCAAGATATATTTAGCAGTTTCACTGTGAGTGCAATGCAATGAGCTCGGTGAGTTTGCTCCCAGATCAGCGCATGTGCAGCTCACTGTTGTCCCAGTAGTCTCAAAGCCTTTACCACACTGCACAAAATGGCACTTGATGTGCCACTGCTGGAGTTCTTGATCTGCTGGCTGTTAGGTCTGGAGGCTACCCAGTCCTATTTTGGGTGAAACCTGTAAGATGTCATGTCATTGCAAATCACTGAACTAGAAATGAGTTCACTCCTTGCTTGGTTCATGTGCATTCCTCTTTCATAGCCTTTGCCTCCGTACACAAAATGAAACTCAATTCAGTGTGGGTCTGGGCTGTGAAATCCACCTCGTTCCCACACTGGGGATCTTCTGCTCTGTCTCTGATCCTGGTCAAATCAAACAAACCAGCAGGATGGGCAGTTCTTTGTCTGGGTTCACCTCCTGAGCTCCCAATGAGCACCCCCTTACCACGTGGTTGCTGGTGGAGTTCTGGCCTCTGGTGAAGTTTAGATCACCACTCACTGAAACCAGCTGGTCACTGTAGCACCACACCCTTGGCTCTACTGCTTTCCTCTGTCTGTCAGTCTCCAGGTGTCCCTCTGACATCAGTCTGTCCTCTCCTAATTCCTGGAATGTGTCCTCTCAGCTTCACTCTGGCTAATGTTTCTCCATCTGTTTAAATATGTCCCTACCCTATTCTGGCGTATTGATTTTCTCCATATGTACATTTTTCCAAATTATTTTTCTAATTGGGCGTTTTTAATGACCAAAACATCATTATGTGCTCCATATCTGGTAAGTATTCTTAAGTGGAAATAATATAAGTAATCAGATGATTAGATGTAAGAATTAAATATGTAGAATACATTTATATTAAGCATATGACACACACATAGATAAACCCTGATAAATATGCCCTATTGTTAGTTTCCTAACTTGTCAAACTCATAGATAAGTGAATGATATTCTGATTTTGATCTAGTCTTCCCACTGATGGAGGCAACTATGAGTTGAATGCATTTTGTCCCCTAACAGTTTACGTGCTGGAAACTTGGTTCACAGTGTGGTGGTGTTGGAGTGGTAGGGCCTAGTAGAAGGTGACTGAACATGAGGGCTCAGACCTCATGAATGGATTCGTGCTGATCTCTCAGAATGGTCTGGGTCTCAAGGGAGGGAGTATGTTCTCAAGAGAGTGGGTTGTGATGAAGTAAGACCACCCCACATGCCTGACCTTCTGCAAATATTTGGTTTGCTTTCTGCTTCTGTGCCATGCTGTGGCACAGCCAGAGGAACCCTCACCATCATGTTCCTTAGAGTCCCCACCCATCGGAATCATGACTGGGAGCTGCCCCCCTCTTCTTCATTCATTACCCAGGTTTTCTGTGACAGCAGCATAGAACAGTAGAGAGCAAGATCCTCATATCCTACAGGATGGCATTCACTCCATTATTGGATAACTGTAGCACACAGAAAGGCAGTTTGTGTATTCCATAGACATTTATATTCCAATGTTGTTGAAGCAATATGGAATATCTACTTTTGTCTTCTACATGACCACTCTTAGACATTTCTGAATGTATAGCCTCATCATGCAAGTTGTCGTCCCCTTGATATAAAATTGAGCCCAGTTTTTCACTGCCAACGTATAGCTGAGGTGGTTGATTGACTTGTTCTGTCTTCTGTTTTTTCATGGTTAGGGTTCTGAGTCCGGCGGTTTGATTGGGGAGATCCCCAAAGAAACTTTGTCTGAGGTGTTCCCAGACCAGATTCTTGTATGTACCAGCAAGCACAGGGCCCGGCACAGTCCATTGCCCCGATCAGCTGGTGGTTGCAATTACTGGGTTGGTTCTGTTTTCAGCCCCAACTTCCACTGGAACCAATGGGTGTTGCAGTGCAGCCTGATTCTGCCCAGCACGTACTCGGCCCTCACATAAACCAGTGGGAGCTGCAGCCTAGTCGGAACGCCCCACAATAACCCCCACCAGGCTCGCCCCCTACCCTGGTTTGCCAGTATGTGTAACAGACTAGTCCAGTCTGTCCCACATCCCATTTGGCTCTCATACACGTCAATGGGTATTAAAGCTTAGTTCCATCTAACGAGCTCAACTGTCCAGCCCTCATGGTTGTTGTTGGGTGTCTCTCTATCTAGCCACCCCAGCCCCTGTCCTAGTTTTCGTGCCCAAGAGGGAGAAGCCCACTATTTCCTTCCCAGGCCTCTCCCACTCCTGGATTATGCACTCTCCAGGTGTTTCTGTGATTTAACTTGACAGAATTAGCCCCCAGTGCCAGCTTCTGCCAGCTGACATGCATCAGATATTGTCAACATTATATCTGGAAATTCACTCTTTGTAGAATATATCAGTAGGTTTTTATTTCTTTGTGTTTTATCTGCTTCATATGCTTTATGAATATTCCAATGCTTATTTACCCATTCTATGGTTAATGAACATGCACTATTCCAAGTTGGAACTGTTTCAGGAAATACAGTGAGGGGTTGGTATTGTGGCATATTGGATAAAGCTGTTACCTGTGATGCCTGCATTCCATGTGGGAACCACTTCATTTCCCAACTGCTCCACTTTAGATCCAGTTCCCTGACAGTGATCTGAAAAAAGCAGTGGTATATGACCCAAGTACTGGGGTCCCTGTCACCCATGTAGGAGACCTGGATGAAGCTCCTGGCTCCTTCCTTGGCCCTGGTTCAGTGATGGCTGTTGCAGCTATCTTTGTAGCAAACCAAAAAAAAAAAAAAGCTAAGAGTTCTCTGTGCCACTCCCTGTCTCTCTGTAATTCTGATTTTCAAATAAAATAACTTTAAAAACAAAAGTCATACCAACACTGTTGTGCATTTTTTGTTACACTGTGCATGCATTTCTGTTTAATATATGCCTAGGAATGAAATTACTAACTCAAAACGTGTAGATCTAGCTTTAGTAAAGATTGTCAACCATTTCTCCAGAGTGATTGTACCAATGTCCACTCCTGCACCAGAGAATGAGAGTGCAGCTGCCCCACAGCCACACTGATACCTTGTATTATCTGTCTTCTTTGCAGTGACTATGCCAGGAAATATGCAGTTGCATTCCATGATTACTGATAAGGTTAAGCATGTTTTCATAAACTTATTGGTTGTTTGAATACCATTTTTTGCTGAGGTGAATATTTAAGGCACTTGAAATATTAAATTTTGATTATGCATATGAGTATATTTTGGATTTGAGTCTTTTCATACAAATGAAGATACTTCAAATCATTCATAGAGCACAGTTTTAAGATAATTTTATTATGGGGCAAATTTGGTGGTACAGCAAGCTAATTCTCTTCCCTGAAGCACCTACGTCCCATATGGACACCGGTTTTAGTTCCAGCTGCTCCTCTTCCAATCCAGGTCTCTGCTTATGGCCTGGGAAAATAGCAGAGGATGGCAAGACCCTGAACCCAAGTGGGAGACCTGGAAGAAGTTTCTGGCTCTGAGCTTAAGATCAGCTCATCTCTGGCCATTGTGGGAATGATTCAGTGGATCGAAGACCTCTCATTTTCTCTCTCTATAAAATCTGCCTTTAATATAAATAAATCTTTAAAAATAATTTGTTGTGGTGTAAACATAATTTTGATTCCATACATGAGAGGAGTCTTCAAAAACCATGAAAATATGTGTCATGAAGAAACTACATGGATTTCAGAAATATTTTGCACAAAAATGAATTTATCTGATAAAATTTGTATTTCTTCTTAAATTTAAAAACTTTTATGTGAAAGGCAAAGAGACATACAAGAAGATACATTTTCTAATCTTCTAGTTCATTCTACATATGCCTGCAACAATCAGGGTGAAGCTAAGCCAAAACCAGGAGCTGGAAACTCAATCCAGGTTTCCCATGTGGGTGGCAAGATCTATAGCCTGCTGTTTCCCAAGGTATTCGCCAACAGAAAGATGGACTGCAGAGGGAAGCTGGAACTTGAAGCTGACATGCTGATAGAAGATGTGGCTTTACAAGTGACTATATAACCACATCCCCAAACATATACCCTTATGTCTCTCTTTCAATTTAGTTTTCCAATACTTTAAAGTTATTAATATATTATCTGTATATTCTATTCAGTATATGCGGTTTGTGTTTTCCTCTAAATGGTGTCTTGATCATAGGAAATCTCTTACTTCAGTGCAGTTAATATTTTGTGGTTGGCATCTTTTCTATCTGTTTTAAGAAAACTGTCCTCAATAATAGGGACATTATCCGGTATTCTTTTCTAAAAGCTTTCATTGGTTTGTTGCATTCCAAGCTACAATCCAACAAGAATTTGTATAATATAAACAATGATTCATTTTTTTTTACGATGTGACTATCAAAATAACAGCACAATTTTTTTAAGGTAAGCTTTCTATAAATACAGCATTGGCATTTTCACAAAAACATTTGCAACAGTAGAGATGTAGGACTTCCTGGTCTATTTCTCTTGGTCTTTTTAATCCTCTTGCAAACTAGTCTCTCCTAATTTCAATAGCTTCTTGAGAGTCCTTGATATCAGAGAGAATAAGTCTCCCAACTACTTTTTATTAATGATCTGTTTGACTTTTTCTGACCTCTTGTCTACATACATGAAATTTAGAATCACCCTGTCAGTTTTTACAGAAAATGAGCTCAGATTGTAATTGGGATTTGTTTAATCTTGATACTTTTCTGGGAGAGTTTGCACCCTGACAGTTTAATCCATTTAATCTGTGGGAGTGAGGGAAAGAAAGCATGTATGATTAGGCTTTTAAATTTTCTCTTAACAAAATTTTATACTTTGCACTATACAAATTTCAAAAATCCATCGTTAAATGTATTTCTGGATTTAAGGGGTTTTACGCTAATGTAAACATATCTTTCATTTCATTTGCATTTTTATACTGATATAAAAAAGTCATTGATTTTGTATATTGACCTTGTTGTTCAAAAAGTGGCTACATTTATTTATCAATCCCATTAGTTTGTTTTTATATTTTTCTTTTAGATTCTTTGAACAATCTTGTTGTCTATGTATAACAAAACTTCAGCCTTCTCCAAACTTTGCCTTTTATTTTTTAGTTTAAGGTTTCATTTATTTATTTGAAAGTTGGAGTCAGAGAGGGAGTGAGGGAGGGAGAGAAAGAGAGAGAGAGGGAGAGAGCAAGGATCCCACTCCTCAGATTACTACAATGGCCAGGACTGGACAAGGCTGAAGCTAGGAACCAGGAACTTTATCGAGGTCTTCCACATGAGTGGCAGTGGCCCAAGAACCTGGGCCATATCCACTGTTTTTCTCAGGCCATTAGCTTGGAGTTAGATTGAAAGTAGAGCAGCCAGGGCACCAACTGGTACCCATACAGGATGTTGGCATCACAGGCAATAGCTTTACTTGCTTTTCTACAATTCTGGCACTGTTTTTGTTTTTGTTTTTGTTTTTGCTTTGCCTTCTTGCATTGACTTACATCTCTATTTTTGTTTTAGTAAAACTGCTAATAGAGTTTTCCACGTCAGGCTATTCATCTCAGGAAGAAATCTTCCTTATATGTATCATTCCATGGTATACGAAGTGTTTTTACCCACAAATTAGTATCATGTTTTATGAAATGTTTTCTCTGTGATTATTCAGATTTTTATTTTACCTCCACATTTCTATGAATGTTGTGCAACATGCTGATTGATCATTAGCCTTTCTGGAATAAAATTTATTTGTTTCTGATGCATTCTCTACTTACACATCATTGAATTCCACTTGCTGATATATGTCTAGCATTTTTACATGTATGTTTATGCTACATATTAGTCTTGTTTTCTTACAGTTTCTTCAAATGATTTAGTCACCAATTTTATACTGCTCCTATAGAAATACTGGGAAGAATTTCTTGTTCCATTTTCTGGAAGGTACGCGTGAAACCGCCATTATCACTTCTTTAATATTCAATGCAATTCACCAAGGCAACCCTCTGGGCTAGGAACATACTTTGTGAGGAGTTTTTTAGGCAAAATATTTATTCTCCTGAGAAAATGTGATACGTTGATGATCCTTTTTATGTTTCAGTTTGGATAAATTATGTTTTTCAATGAATTTCTTTCATTGAAATTGGCATAGAGTTACTTGTAACATTTTCTTCTTAGCACCTGTAGGAACTCTTCTGATGTTGCCTCATTCATTACTGTTTCTGCTATCATTTACGTCAGTGTTGCCATCACTGTATCAATTTGATTCCTCTTTAAAAAATGAATAATTTATTTTATTGATTTTCTTCTTTATTGTTACAAATTTCTCTTCTTTCTGCTTTTATTTTATCCTTTCTTTGTTTTATGACATTTTATTTTATTTTTTGAAATGAAACTTGAATCATTGCTATGCAGTGTCTTTTTCTTTAAAATGTCTAAACTTAACAGTATAATTTGCTTACCATGCTTCTCAACAATTATTTATTTTTATTTCTCTGAAAATACAATCATTTTACCTTCTTGCTTGCAGGATATTTTTGATGATTGTAAACTATTTGTTGGCAAATATCTCCTTTAGATAATTTAGCTGTTTTCCAAGTTTTCATAGATATACCATAGCATCACTGTACTTAGTTCAACATATTTTTTAATATACACTAAAGCTTTTATTCATGGGTTGCTTATAATCTCATGGCTCGATGTTCAAGTAGTTGGTATTTCCTGGAGCCAGCAGTATAGTGTGATCAGTAAAGCTCCCACATGCGTTGCTACCATTTCATGTGAGCAATGGTTCAGTTCCACCTGCTTCACTTCTGATCTAGATCCCTGAGAAGCAGCAGCAGATGGCCCAAGTGCTTGAATTCCTATCCAATATGGGAGGCCACATAGAAGGTCCTGGCTCCTGGCTTTGGCCTGGTCCAGCTCTGACTGTTGCAACCATTCACCATGTGAGCACTAAAGTAACAGATGGAAGATCTCTTTCTCCTTCTTTTTCTGTGTCTCTTTCTCTTTCTCTTTCATTCAGCAATAGTGAGTAAATGAGACCATGGACTGTTTTTAGTTTCTTGCAATATACTGCAGCTTACTTTATGAGAGAGTTTATGGTAAATTCTAGCAAACATTCTATGTTTTTTACTGTTATAAATAATGTTATAATACACATCTTACATAAGTGTATATACTTATACTTCTTATGTATGTACGATATTTTTTATTCATGATGACTACTTTGATTATCCTACAGTAAAGTCCTATAAGTGGCATTGCTAGATCAAGAGATTAGGACTATGGTTAATATCATCATTTACTCCCTATTGCTGAATGAATCTATGTACCTAATTTCATTGTCAGGTGTGATACTTGAAATCACCAAATTACCCATAGTGCTTTTTTTTAAAGATTTATTTATTTTTATTGGAAACGCGGATATACAGAGAGGAGGAGAGACAGAGAGGAAGATCTTCTGTCCGACAGTTCACTCCCCAAGTGACCTCAATGGCCAGAACTGAGCCAATCCAAACCCAGGAGTCAGGAGCTCTTCCAGGTCTCCTGTGTTGGTGCAGGGTCCCAAGGCTTTGGTCCATCCTCAACTGCTCTCCCAGGCCACAAGCAGGGAGCTGGATGGGAAGCAGGGCCGCCAGGATTAGAACTGGTGACCATATGGGATCCCGGCATGTGCAAGGCAAGAACTTTAACCACTACACTATCGTGCTAGGCCCGTCCCCCCATGGTGCTCTAATGCTTTTGTTAATAAAGTGGAAACAGGGATGGGCGTGGTTATGCAGTGGGTTAAGTGGACATGTGGGATTAGCTAATACACTATCAGAGTGCTGATTTGAATACTGACTTTGCTTCCAATCTAGCTTCTCACTGTTACATCCATAAAAGCAATAAATGATAGCTCAAGTACTTGAGTTTCTGTCACTCACATGGCAGAACTGGATGGAGTTCAGGTCTCCTGGTTTAGGCCTGATCCCATTCTGTCTGTTGTAGACGTATGAGGAAATGAACCAGCAGAGGAAATATGCATATTTCATGAGCTTGCTGAACATACCTCATGTGCATGCAAGGCCAAGAACAGAAATCAGGTTGGAGCACAGGTCATGCCGAGCTAGGCTCTTACACCTACTGATCTGCATGAGCCAGGGATGCTGGATCATAGCATCAAAGCCAAAGGCCAAGACAGGTGAGGGACTATGCCAAGTTGTTAAGATCAACCACTGGAATGCACACGATCTATGGCTAGGAACAGGCCCAATTGGGGAGCCAAGAAGATACCCTAACTGGGTTGGGGTTCCCACGGGAGAGTGCAGGGGCCAGAGTGGGGTCTGCATTCTGATCTGGACATGGCTGCAGTCTCCCTTGGCACAAGTGTGGACTGGGACTGAATGCACCAGGCCAGGCTAGACTCCAGCACCATCTGGTGCTCTGGAGGACCAGGGTAGATGTAGGATGGACTAGGCTAGGTCTCTGCCCCTACTAAGCCACGTGTGAGCTGTGTCTGGGTATAGACGAGCCTTGGTTGGGCTGAAATATCCAACAGTAAGAAGCGGAATGGGCTGAAGGCCAATCAGGAAAAGCCACTATTCCTGCTGGGACAGGAGGTGGACTAGCAGGGCTGGTCCATGGACCCACCAGTATGCGCAAGATCTAGCATTGGGAGAGGTTCTGATGGAGGAGCCTGGGCAACTCCTCTGTCGGGATGCAGTCCCTGAAGGTGAGCGCAAAAACCATGATAGGGAGCCACCCAGACTAGGCCAAGGAACAATACCCACCGGCATACATATGGCATAGGTTTGGGGGCAGACCAGGCTGAACCAGTTCACATCACCCACTGGTGAATCCAAGCACCAGAACAGAGTGTGGGTTGGGCCAGGTATGGTTGCAACACATACCAGTACACCTTACAGCTGGGATTGAGTGCCTGTTGGGCTGGGCTGGGCTATAAACCCCACCAGCGGGAACTGGGATTGTGGGTGGGCCAGGCCCACGTAGGTTACAGCACCCACTGGCAAATGCTAAGGCAAGGTGGGCCATGCCAGATTGGGCTGCAGTGTCCAACCAGTACACATGAGAACCAGCGGGAGAGGTGGCAAAGCCGGTAGGAGGGAATGTGGAGGGCTCCCCTGCTAGACAGCCTCTCCCACTGGAGAGCGTGAGCTGGGATGGGGGCAGACCAGACCAGGCAGGGCTACAACATGTGTTAGCTAGGCCAGGGAAAACCAGGCTGGGCTGACTGTTCCAACTAGTGGAAGCATAATTCAGGGTGGGTGAGGGTTGGTTGGGCTTTGCCATAGCATCAGCTGGCAGAGGCTGCTACTGGGGTATAATTCTTTCAAGTTCAATTGCAGAACCACCTGGAGAGTGCAAGATCTGGGAGTAGGAGTGGCCCAGTAGGGAAATAGTGGGCACCTCCCTCTTGGGTTATCACTCCCACTGGAGAGCACGAAATCCATGACTGGGGCAGCGGTAGCTAGACAGAATGGCACCTGCCAGCATGTGTGTGGGCTGGAAAGTAGGACTGGTTGGGTTGAACTAGGCTTCAATGCCCATTGACGTTTATGAGAGCTGAATGCAATGTGGGACAGACTAAACTGGTCTGCCGTACATACTGGCATGCATGGGAACCAGGGCAGGGGGCAGGCCTGGTGGGAGTTGCCCCAACTAGGCTGCAGCTCCCACTGGTTTGTTTAACGGCCAAGTGTGTGCAGGGCAGAGTTAGGCTTGACTGCAACACCCATTGGTTTGTGTGGAAAACAAGTCTGGAAACTGAACTAACCCAGAAATTGTAACCACCAGCATAGGCATAAACTAACTGGGGCAATGGACTGTGCTGGACCCTGTACTGGCAAGCACACACAAGAATCAGTTCTGGGATCACCTCAGATAATGGTTTTTCGGGAATCTCCCAACTGAACTACTGGACTCAGAACCCCAACCATGAAGAGAATTGCAGGTTCCATGGTCTGACCGTAGAGTGTCAAAGCTGAGCCTCAGAGACTCAGAGTAGCGGACAGTATATCCAGGTGCACACGCAGGATATGGCCATCCATCGGAACCTGCAGAGGACACCTGGTATAACAACAGAGGACAGAGGACAGAACCAATCAATCAACTACCCCAGCCATGTGTTGGTAGTGAAAATCTGGGCAAACAGAGACTATAGGGTGGACTATATCAGCCAGTGCATTCTGGAGACATTTCATCATGCTTGGAATGGCAAATTTGGCAGCAATTCAGAACTGTTGAACTATCAGAACCACTTAAGCAGGACCCTCAAAGCATGCCCCACGTCGGGGACCTAGGATGGGTGGGAGGCTGGGTGGGGCTTCTCCCTTTTTCTTTCCGCTTACCCCAGGTACAGAAAAAAAATAATAATAATGTGGGAAATAAAAAAATTAAATTGATTTTTAAAAATTTAAAAACATATTAAGTGTATAAGTGTAGAGATGCTGATCTCCAAGCATGTGTTATAACTGCAAAATTTCAGATAATTTGTAATACTCCAAATAACATTAAAAAGCAGTATTATATTATAGTTCATTTAAAAATAAAAATAAATTTCAGCCATTACGCATGTAAAAAACCCAAAAAACCAAATTTTATGTGCCAAAATTATTCTTAAAAATAATTTGTTTTTTGAATGGCAGAGTTACAAAGAGAGAGATTTTACATCTGTTGGTTCATTCCCCAAACAATCACAAAGGTCAGAGCTGGGCCAGACTCTGAAGCCAGGAGATTCTGTGGGGTCTCCCACATGGGTGTAGGTGTCCAAGGACTTGGGCCATCCTCCATTACTTTCCCAGGCCATCAGCAGGGAACTGGATCAGAAGTAGAGCAGCTGGAACTTGCACAAGTATTCATATAGGATGCTGGCACTGCAATCAGTGGCATTGTCTACTAAGCCACAACACTGGCTCCCAAAGTAATTCTTATTGCTATTACATCCTTTTAAAAATATTTTTTCCAGACCTGATATGTGTAATATGAGGTGTATTGTACTCTGCCAGAACAGCTTAGCTCAGACTTGCCTTTTTTCAAATGCTCAATAACCACTTCAGTTAGTGCCTGTGATATTTGAAGGCAGACACTAGGGTTATATTTCATTTTTTCAGTTAGAGTTGACAAGTGTTGATGGGGCTACAAGCCATGGGCAAAGCAACCCAAATTCGGGATGGGGGAAATAAGGTACAGGGACTTGCTTTCTCCCCATCTAAATGGAGACCCTGACATGACTTCAGCTCCCCTGGCAAAAAGGACTGAGAAAATAGCCTGGAATTCTTCTCATCAACTCATCAAAAGCTGACTGACTAGAGCAGTGCAGGAGGCAGTGTGCCAGTCTTTACTTAAACAGTGGCTTCTTAGTGCCCGGTGTGAGTGGAAGCAACACAACCAGTGCCAGCTTGTAGGGGTAGGGAGAGATTGGTATGAACTTTGGGGCTTACAGGTTATCTCCAAAATATCACACTGATTTTGAGAGCTACTTATCAGTGAGTTAAATGCTTGGAGTTTGGAAAATACCTTCACGAGTTAGAGGAGTCAGCAAACATTTATCTGATTTCTCCCTCAGCCCCCCACTCTGGGAACTCCCAACGGCCTAATAGGACTGCAGCAACACCTGCTTGGCTGCCAGCATATGGGCATTTTTCTTCCTAATAGTCCCCACATGATGACACTGCCTATTGTGCTAATGTGTCTAGATTTTTCTTAGGCGAACAAGATTACGACAGCTGTACATTCTTATCTCAGCTCTCCCTGACGATCGGCCCCTGAATATTTGTACACAGATGCCATCTGAGGTTAGATGAGGGCTGAGTGTATGTACACCCTCCCATGACTGATTTTCAACTGATTCCTTGTTCAGACAAGAATAGAGCGGCTCAAAGCCCAATCTTGAAAGGCACACAAAACAGGACTGGAATGTTAATGCTACTATAACTTGCCAGCTCTGTAGACTTGAACATGTGGTACTTCATCTTGTCATGCCTCAGTTTCCTCATCTGTAAAATAAAACCACCAACTTCCGATGGTGGATACAGGGATTATATGATAGTAGTTGTAAAGTGCTTGGTTGATGCCTACTGTAAAGGCTAAACTCACAGCTTTAATTTACATTGTGGCGTTACCATGACCTTTTCCCCCAGAAGAGCCTTGCTTATGGCCTCCTCATCCTCTCCTCACAGTGGAACTTGTAACAGAAGATGACCAGAGGCTTGCAGAGTTTCCTTGAACAAAAGGGATTCTGGCCAAAGGCCCTGTGCTGCCTCACGCTCCACCTTTGGCTCGGATGCCTCTTCTCCAACATGGTGTCCAGTGGTCTCCTCTGCAACATGTCTCTGCTAACTCTCTTCTCCAACTTGCACAATGAAGCTTCAAAAAGTTCATGGAAATAGAATTAAAAGATAAGTTTAATCTTCTGGGGAAAAATAATAATGGAAATCCACGGCTGGTTTTCCCACCATACAATTTTTCATGGACTTTTTTAAAGATTTATTTTATACATTATTTAATTGGAAAGTCAGATATACAGAGAGGAGGAGAGAGAGGAAGATTTTCTTTTCACTGACTCCCTTCTCAAGCAGCTGTGACCACTGGAGTTGAGCCAATCTGAAGCCAGGAGCCCTGAGCTTCCTCCAGGTCTCCCATGCAGGGGCAGAGCTTTGGGCCGTCCTCAACTGCTTACCCAGGCCACAAGCAGGGAGCTGGATGGGAGGCGGGGCCACTGGGACATGAACTGGCACCATTATGGGATCCCAGTGGGTGCAAGGTGAGGACTTTAGCTGTGAGGCTATTGCGCTGGGCCCCTCATGGACTTATTGAAGAGCCCTCATGTTACCATCTCCATCCTGTTACTTTCTTCTCTTTGACTGCTTCCTCCCACCATCTTTTAGTTGCATTTCTTTGAGTCTTTGACACAATGAGTCTTTCAAGCTTTTAAAGATACCAACGGCAGGGCTGGCATCATGGCATAGTAGGCTAAGCTCTGCCTACGCTGCCAGTATCCCATATGGTTCGAGCCCTGGCTGCTCCATTTCTGATCCAGCTCTCTGCTAATGGCCTAGGAAAGCAGCAGAGGATGGCTCAAATCCTTATTTCCATGTAGCAGTGTGAAGGAAGCTCCTGTCTGGCTGTTACAGTCATTTTGGGAGTAAACCTGTGGATGGAAGATAACTCTCCCTCTTGGTTTATCCTTCTCTATCTTTTAAAGAAAAAAGAGAAATATTTAAAAAGGGAAAGAAAGAGACACCAACAGACAAATCTTTCCCACCCCTGTCCCCATTTATACGGACCCCAGAATTAACCACTCTTTGTAGGATATTCTATACAGATATATACTATGAATCACACACACACACCTACTTTTTTTTTTTTTACACCACTGCACCTTGCGTTTTCATTTAGTAAAACTTGGCAACTATATCACACTGCTACCTAAAAAGCTACTTCATTCTCTTTAACGGTCACTCCACTTCCCATGGGGTGGACAACCCATCATTGATTTCTCTCATTCCACAGATTTTTTAATTTGTCAATATTTATTTGTCAATATTGCCAGTAACTCTTCGCATATACAAATCTATACACCAGTAAGATAAATTCCTGTATGTTTAGTCACTGGATCACAATGAATGTTTACAGATTTGGCCAAGTTTTTGCTGACTTATACTTTCAACTAGGAATGGTAGAGAACATCAGTTTCCCACGCTCAGCCCACTCCATTCTGTATTCTTTCTTAGACAGAGTAATCTTGACATCTTCAGTTCTACATCCCCATGTGCATTCCTGCAAATGGATCTTCCCCACTGGATCTGTCATTTACCTTGGACATCAAGGCTGTCATCCACCCCATAAACCCGAACGCTCAGCCCTCCCTCTATGTATAGAAGGATCTTCTTGCTGATCCTCCCAGGCCTGCATTGTTGGGGCAGTGTGCTTGGTGCTGGGAAGTTTCTCAATGGTTGGGAGCCAACAATAAGGACCAATACAGGACTCCCATCCAATGTGCGGAGTAGCACCCGCCAAGGTAGGCAGAGGGCGTCCTCTATCGTTTCCCTTCATGAAATAGCTGAATGTCATTGGCTTAGACCACTGCATACTTGCACATGGGAATAGCACACTGCTCTGAAAAGAATGATGCGCCGCTGTATGCATCAACAGGGATGCATCTCAGGAATATATGTCAAGTATTTTAAAATCAAGTCAAAGAAACATGCAGCATGGCAAAGTGCAAAGTTCTAACAGGAGCAAGCCAAATGTTTTCTGTGTTTGTGAGTATATATATACATGACAAAACCATACAAATTATAGGGCGATGATAAGCACAAAATTCAGAATGACAATGTCCTAGGTTTGAGGGAAGGAGGAGAATAATGTGATTAAGGAGGGTCACATGAAGTCCCCCGTGGTATGCGTGGTCTCTATTGCTTAAGATGCGAGTGCGTTCCTGGGTGTTCATTTTGTTCCTATCCTTAATAACCTCCCAGCCACTCATTTTGCCATGGTTCTTCATTGGTTTAAAATGAACACTAAAATTCTAGTAGTTAAGCCATCTTGTACCATATCAGAGTACATCGCTTCAACGTGTGGCTGTAGTTCCTGCCTGTAATTTGTTCAAATCGTAACACTGAAAGGCGGTAGGGATGGTTTAAGTCAATGTATTCGTGCCTCTCGTGAGAGAGACACAGATTGAATTCCTGACTCCTAGCTGCAGTGCCCTATCCATTGCAGGCACTTGAAAAGTGAACCAGGGAGTGGGAGTTTCCTCTCTATCTATGTATCTATTTGCTTATTCTGTTTCTGCCTCTGAAAAAAATCCTTTAAAAATTTCAGCATAATGACCAAAATGATAATAATGGTAGTATAGGTTATTATGATATTATGCTTTTTTTTTCTTAAAAGATAGTTATAAAGAGTGATGCCAGGAGCCAAGATATTCTTCCAGGTCTCCCACATGAGTCCAGGGGTCTGAGACTTTGGGCCATATTCTGCTGTTTTCTTAGGCTATTAGCAGGAAGCTGGATTGGTAGTGGAGCAGCCGGAACTTGAAGCAGAGCCCATATAGGATGCTGGTACCACAGGCAGAGGATTAGTGGGCAGTGCCACTGTTCTGGTGCCATAATATTATAATTTATACTTTATGATATAAATTTTCTATTTTTGATTTTTTTTCTTAAAAAGAGAGAGAGAGGGGTAGAAAGAAACCTGCCACCCACTTATTCACTCCTCAAATGGCTGCAATAGCCAGAGCTGGGCCACATTGAAGTCAGCAGGTAGGAACTCAGTTTCAGTCTTCTACAAGGTTGGCTGGGACCCAATTGCTTGGGCCAAGTCCTACTGTCCCCCAGGGTGTGCATTAGCAGAAAGATGGAACTGGGAGCAAAGCCGGGACTCCAATCCAGGCACTGCAATATTGGGATGAGGCTACATCAAATGACAGCCTTAACTACTATGCCAAATACCCACCCACCATTACGTTTGTAACAGAGAAGTGTTTTATTGTTGGTTTTTGTTTGTTTGCTTGCTTGTTTTTTTACTTTCGTAGTGAGAAAATATGCATTTAATATTGTGTTAAGTACTACAGCCAATTAGCTACACTTAGCTCACATTCGCTCATTTTACTGTCAGGTTCTGTTCTGAGTGCATTACAAATATGTTCTTATTAAATGCACAGGGAAAGTTCATGTGACTGGCAAGCTATTCCCCATGCCATAAAGTAGCAACTGGAGGGCAAGAGGGATTAAATAACTTCCTCCCAATTACACAGAGAGCCAGTGGTGCAGGCAGAGCTCCATTCAATCTTACCCAAGCTTTTGGGTAGAACCGAGGAGCCTAGGGAAGCCCAGGAAGCCATTCAGTCCAAGAAGGGCTAAGGACCTGGATGACCATTTAAGGTAGCCTGCCACTTTTTCATGGGTGTTGACAGGAGAGACAAGCTCTCTGGGTCACAACCCCGGGGAGTGGTCAGGGCGCCGTAAGAAGCATAGCTTACAGTTGGCTGCATTCCACCCCTTGAGCTCCAGCTACACAGAGCAGCCTTCAGAAAACTCTGTGTACATGGTAGGTTGTGTTGCAAGGAAAGAACAGTAAACTCAGGAGGCAGAGCACTGTGGCTGCAAGCAGAAACACACCTCATCCTTGTGGGAATGCCCAACTTGTTCCCCAGGCTGGTCCAGTATAAATACTATCCTGTAAAAACTCCCAAGAAAAACAGGTGCTCAGGACACGGAGTTCCTCACACAGCCAGCAAGGATGTGCAGGGCCCATGACAGAATGCTCTCCCATCATTGAGTTAAGACTGTTTGAGATGCAGTATAGAAATGTACCTTAAACTGGTCTAAATGAAACACGTCAAGAAAAAGAGGGAGATGGCCTGGCGTGGTAGTCCAGTGGCTAAAGTTCTTACCTTGCACATGCCAGGATCCAATATGGATGCTGGTTCTAATCCCAGCAGCCCCACTTCCCATCCCGTTCCCTGCTTCTGGCCTGGAAAGGCACTCAAGAACAGCCCAAAACCTTGGGACCCTGCACCTGTGTAGGAGACCTGGAAGAGCTCCTGGCTTCAGATCAGCTCAGCTCCAGCCATTGCAGCCAATTGGGGAGTGAATCATCAGACCAAAGATCTTTCTCTCTCCTCTTCTCTGTATATCTGACTTTCCTAAGAAAATAAAAATAAATCTTTATTTTAAAAAAAAGAGGAAGAAAGAAAAACAATGGCTTACAAAAATCCTCTTCACTCAATTAAATAAAATAAAAAATAATAAATAAATAAATAATTTTTAAATGCTAAAGATGTTTTACTCAGTGAGCTAGCTGGGTTGACAATGAAGCACAAGGTGTTCCCAAAGGTTTGCTGAGTCCCATCAGTCCCCGAGGTGCTTCTTCAGACATACGGGCCAACTGCCACACTCCCTGCGAGTTCTGACAGGTGAGGCAGGTCTCAGGAGACTGGAGCAGTCTGACTGGCCCTGACACACTGTGCCCAGGGATTTGCCCAGCTGATTGGTTTCTAATTGATTGCAATGCCTTCCTTCAATCTGAAGCATCTTTGATCCTGAACACATCTAAAGTTAAGAACCAGGAACAATGGTCCCAACTAGAGACCATTATGCTCATTGAAATAAGCCAATCCCAAAAGGACAAATATTAGGTATTCTTTCTGATAGAAGGCAAGCTTCAATTTCATAATATACTTTCATTGCAGAATTATAGACTTATGAGTGCTGCTGAAGAATTACACTGTTGTAATAATATGGGGAGAATGAGGGGAAATGGGAAGATGGAAGGGAAAATCTCTATGCCTATGGAATTGTATCATGAAAACAATGTTTTTAGAAGAACTGGGAGTAATGACCCAAATCACCAGAGCCAAAGGAAACATCCGTTTGCAAGGGAATTACCTAGGCACTCAGTGCTATGTTGGTTAGGACACCGTATCACACTACTGTGGATGGGCAGGGAGTATACCTACCTGGGCTAAGACATTCTGGGTTGCAACTGACAACGGAAAAGGCTTTCGCCTCATTCCAGCCTAAGAGCTCTCCTCCTCCTAAGCTCCTCTGTTCATAGATAAGGGCTGGGTATCGCATACAAGTGCAGGTCCTCACAGTAAGCATGGCCTCCGTGAAGGCTCCACAGCGCAGTGTGTGTGTGTGTGTGTGTGTGTGTGTGTGTGTGTGTGTACGTGCGCGCAGACTTCAGGGGCAGCTGCAGGAGGCCTAGGTCAGCCAGAAGGCTGTCCCACACTGTGAACACTCCCTGCAGCTGGTTCCCAGTTAACAGGACATTTCTGTGCCCCTCAAGGTGATCAAGAAAACCTTCTCCCAGGACAAGGAAATATCACCTGTACCTTACAGAGGAGTGATGAGCTCTGTGTACAAGAACTGTTGTAGGAAAAGTGATTAACAACCCCATTGTTTGCCTCTCTCTGTGTATGGATTACATCCAGTATGGGAGTGAGCATGCAGATGTCATGGACCTGCTTTATTAATAACCACGTCTGTGAACCATTACCAGGTTTTGTTTGCTTTCGGCGTGATTGATAACCACACTTAAGCCTGATGCAGAGCATGTGCTCATCTTGTAAGAACAAAACCTGCCAGCAAACTCAGGCTCACACAAGAGCCAACTCAGGCTCCTGAGAGAAGGAGTTCCAATTTTATATTCTCAATTTGACCATCTGAGGAAACTTAAACTCTGAATTTTCTTTATTGTTTAAATATTTACGGGCCTGACGGCGTGGCCTAGCAGCTAAAGTCCTCAGTTTGAAAGCTCCGGGATCCCATATGGGCGCCGGTTCTAATCCCGGCAGCTCCACTTCCCATCCAGCTCCCTGCTTGTGGCCTGGGAAAGCAGTCGAGGACAGCCCAATGCATTGGGACCCTGCACCCGCGTGGGAGACCTGGAAGAGGTTCCTGGTTCCCGGCTTCGGATTAGCGCGCACCGGCCGTTGCAGCTCACTTGGGGAGTGAATCATCGGATGGAAGATCTTCCTCTCTGTCTCTCCTTCTCTCTCTGTATATCTGACTTTGTAATAAAAATAAATCTTTAAAAAAATAAATTAATAAATAAATATTTACTCACTGATTCTCTTGAAAGAGATGCAGAGAGAGAGAAAAAGACATAACAAGACAGAGAATCTTGTGTCCATTGGTTCACTCTCAGATGGCTGGGCCAGGCTGAAGTCAGAAACCTCATCCAGGTCTTCCACATGGGTGCACAGGGCCAGCCATCTTCTACGGCTTTCCAAGCAGCACGAGCAGGCAGTTAGATTGAAAACGGAGCAGCTAGGGATCAAAATAAGCACCTTCATGGGAGGCAGGCACTGGAGAGGGTGACTTTACTGGCTGCCCCCTTTGATTTTTCAACCAAACTCTGATTTTTCTAGGCCACGTATGATTTAGGAGAGAAACACATATATGAATATGGATTTGGACCCAGAAAATAATAGTTGATTTGAACTAAATCCAACAGAAAAATTATGCTTTCTCATGTCCACTATAGGATGCTATTTCTCCTACTTTGCTGATCCACTATGTACAAAATGAAAATGGTGTCACGTCATGAAAATGAACTTGAATTTAAAGAGAATGCATTGGCTGGAGGAAGCCCTTCCAGACCTCGTGGTCTCTGTTGACTGGCTGTTGAGCACCCCTAAATCTCTCCTTCCTTCTTCTGCCCCCCCTGAAGCCTCCTTAGGAGAATCCAAGGCTTTCTACACTGTCCTTTTATCTTTAGTGTCACAGAGTTCCTCTCCAAAGAGATTTTCAGAATGAGAGGTTCTAGAAAGCCAAGACCATGTACTGTTTATCTATAGCTGGTTCCTCTCAAACAGCAGCTTAAAATAGAAAACACGTTAGTATCTCATTTTCTGAAGGTCAGGAACACTGCAGGCTTAGCAGTGGGGTGCCTCTGGCTCAGGAGAGCTCTCAGGGCTGACATCAAGACATCAGCCAGGCAAAAGTCATCTCAAGGTCCCAAGTACCATTCAGCCAAGCAACAGTCCAGGTTGTTGGCAGCAGCCGGGTCCTCCCTGGGTGTTGGCAGAGATATCAGCTTCTTCCTTCTGGACCAGTTATCAGGTATCTCACAATGCGGCATCTGGCTTCCTGCAGCAGGGGCTGGAAGAGAGAATCAAAATGAAAGGGAGCAGGACAGAATCCTGCTATGGGAGGAGACATTCTGTGATTTTTGTTGTGTTTTTTTGGCTCCAAGGTGCACACTTGAATGTGGAGGAATGACAAGGCCCTGGGTTGTAGGAGGTGGGAATCACAGTGGCGTACCTAGTGGCCACCTGCTACTAACCAAAGCTATCCTTTCCATGGCCGGACCCCATGCATGGGGCACATGGACTTTGGAGTGGTGTGTTTCATTCTGTCTAAAGGCCTGGTGTTGGGCAGGGCCCCTGCTGAAGAATGAGACACACACAAGGAACAAACAGAGGATGGTGTGAGGGGTATGATTGTCATTCCACTAACTTAACTGTGCAAGAACTACAACAGGCAGGGCTGGTGCTGCCACACAGCATGCAGATTAGGCTTCTGCTTGTGATGCTGGTATCCATATCAGAATGTCAGTTTGAATCCCAGTTGTTTTGCTTCAGGTCCAGCTGCCTGTTAATATAGACAGGATGGCAATAGAAATCTCTCTCTCTCTCTCTCTCTCTCTCTCTCTCTGTCATATTCCTTTCTGTCATTCTACCTTTCAAATAGATAATTTTAAAAAAAAGAAATATATAATTACTATAAGTAAACTTTTACTTGTGCTCTTAACCTTCCAGACTGGCAAAAAAAAATGTAATCCCCATTGCTGGAAGTTGGCTTCCCGTTTGTCTAGAATAGTCAGCTAATGGAAGAGAGATCATTTGGTACCCGGATCACAAGGATAGACCGGAGGGTCCCCTAGTCCTCAGGCACAGATGTCAGTGGCCAAAGTGTGCTTCACCCACATGCTCCTCTTTTGCCTGTCCACCTGCTGAGATAGCTATCTGTGAGAACCTTGTGGGTCTCTGTCCTACTTATGATTCACTCTAAAGTCCCTGGCCCCAAATCTTCAGTCAGGCTCTCCACAGCCCATCCCAAGGGATGTCTGAGAAGAAACTAGGGACTGGGGACTCCCGAATCCCCGCTCTGTGACTTGGTCACATTCCTGAGAAAGAGAAGAACTTCTGCTTATTCCAGAAGGAAGGGCATCCCACAGGGCCCCTTTCCTCCTAGGAAGTAGACCTTCAGAAGCCGTGGACTCCCAGGCTGTGGGAAATCCACTATTTTTCATGCTAACATCAAGCACTTAAGTGATTAAATTTCCATACCATCTGTTAGTTTCTCCTGAATTCTCACATCCAGAAGTCAGCTATTGCTGATTCATTTAACTGATGAAGGAAACAGACCAGCAGGACAGGGAGTTGGGACTGGAGTTCAGGTATTCTAATGCTAGAATCACACTTCTCTCAACTAAAGTAGCACAATATGGATCTTTCTAAGGAGGGGAGAGTGAAAACATGCACAGTTTTGGGCTAGTGTGAGTCTTCATTTTAATGCCTTCTTCTTCTCAAAAGGGGGGAAGGAGAAATATTTTTTCCATTCGTCTGTTTTGTTCCAACTATAAAGAAAGGTCATGGCAGCAGAAGAGACTAGAATGTTCTTGTGAGATTTGTTTGTTTGTTTTCTATTGAAAGTGCCAAAGACAAGTCTTCAAGGTCATTTTGTCTCTCAATTTGTTCATTTGAGGCTATTGCCAATTATCTCCATTGTTACAACATTCTGATCCTGATGCCGGGGTGGCAAGTGGCTTGATCAGCTTCAGAAAGGAGGGGAAGCAGCGCGGCATAGAATTTCTTTCTTTCAGAAGAAAATCAACTCAGCCCAAGTACCAGATGGACTGTGGCCTAACTGGTGTTTTTCCTTTAGCTCACAGGGGCCAGTGTCGGCCCAGGCCCTCTCTCCTGTGACTCAGGTATTCAGAAAAGTAGAACAGGTGCACAAAGAAGGGCTGGTGTGATGGCCAGAGATCCCCGGAGAGGGAGCCAAGGATGTTCTTGTAACTGGTACAGTGAGTCCGTAAATTTACCTAGCAATGCCTGAAAGCAGGATCTTTCACTTTTTTTTCACCTTTTGCTCTATAGTTTCTCAATTATATACAGATGCCACTACGGGAACTAATAAGATACAAGCTCACTTCAAAGCATTTTTAAAATCCTAAGACTTATTGTCGTCTTGTGCTTAGGTAATGAAAGGATACTTGTAACAGGAATGCCAATCTGTCATACTCTGGGAAGTTCAGCAATAATGCTTTCTCTTATAAAAACATCTCTAAGCTCAAAACTATTAGGATGCATTGTTGTACATTATGCACATGATCCCTAGTCCAAACATCTTGGGAGCTGAAGAATTAATCCTGGTCCAGGGAGACTCCCCAAGCCAATTCATACAGTAATGCAAACCCTATCAAAAATCCTAGCCGAGTTTTTTGGCAAAAATGAAGAAAAGTTCAGTCTAAAATGGATATGGAAATAGATGGAATGCAGGACAGCCAAAATAATCTCTTTTGTTTTGTTTTCAGTCTATTGGTGATGCTTAAAAGAAAGGGTGTAGGGTGTGAAGGCTGAAGCAGCTACACGGGTCACCCCTCCCTTCCCCCCTGCCTGCCCCTGGAACACAGTATCAGTTACTTGCTAATAAGCACTAACCTTATTAGCTAGCTGGTATTTACTTGTTAATTAATGCACACTAGCCCTTCTGTAGGCACAGGTGGCTGCTCTCACCTGCCCAGTGTTCTGGGGCTGTAATCCCAAAGCAGGAGCCCATCAGAGGGCTATCCATAGGCCCATCTCATTTCCGAGAACCACCTGCACAGCCTTGATGGGTGCAAAGGACACTGCAGGAGACTCTGAATTCTCCCAGGAGGGGTCAGGTTGAGAACCTCACCATACTATTGCCAAAGCTGTATGTGAATATTTTTGGACTCATTCTATTCACTGTTTCATTTTTGTTTTGAGGGTTTTGGTGCTCTCCATCACCCCCACCTCTTATTTTCCTGTCTCCTTCCCTCCTTCTCCTTCTGCTTCCCTAAACTGGAATGAGATTGACCTTCTTTGGTCATCATGTTAGCCTTTACATCCTTCCTTCCCTGATCAAGATTTTAACCCGCGCCCACCCCCAAACCCACCATGTGGCTGCTTCTTGGCTTCCTGACCTTGTGGTAAGCACTACTGGCTACGTCATCTCTCACTCCATTAAGGTGTGAGAAGGCTGCTAGAAAAGTCCCACTGCTCTGGGACCATTAAAATTTTTTGTCTGAGGGGCAGGGGAGAACCTCTTGCTTGTATGTCTTCTCCTCAAAGCCTACTGGTATGCAGGCCCATGACTAAGAACTTTTTGGTAACCACCATGGTTCCAGTGCTGTCTGGGTTGGTACTACAATGCCCATGTCTGTCCAGAATAATTGGGAAAGATGAGAGAGCAAAGTTGGAAGTCCCACATGTCCCCAAGTAGAAACTGTAATGATCAAGATAGTGTGTTACTGGCATAAGAACAGACATAAAGATCATTGGAATAGAACTGAGGATCCAGAAATAAATACCGAATTTACAGCCAATTGGTTTTCAACAATGTTGTAAAAATGGGAAAGAATAGTTTATTTACTTTTTCTTTCAACAAATGGAGCTAGGACAACTAGATAACCACAGGTAAAGAAATATATTTGGGCTCCCTCCATTAGACATAAAAATTAACTCAAAATGGATGAAGGACCTAAGTAGGCAAGCTGAAAATATAGAACTCCTTTAAAAAATAGTACATTTTTGTGGCCTTGGACTGAGGACTGGTTTCTTAGAAACCAACACATGCAAAACATAAACAAAAGAAAAAATAGAGCATCATCAAAATTTATAACTTTTTCACTTCCAAGGATAATATCAAAAAAGTAAAAAAAATTCCACAAGCTAGGAGAACATTTTTTACAACTTATCTGATAAGAAAATAGAACATAGTGTTTATTCTTACAATTTCACAATAAGAAAGCCCATAACCCAATTTAAAAGGATTTGATAGGCATTTCTCCAAAGAAGATGTACAAATATCTAATACACACTTTAGTCAATGTAATCAGTTGTTAGAGAAATGCAAACTAAAACAACATGTAAATGCCTCTATGACCTCAAATTTTTTATGTTTATTGGTGAATTGTTGAACCAAACAAGTCGCCTGGCCAAGCTCAGAGTTGAGTGTGGGAAGAACTCTGCAGGAATGTGGATATGAAGACACGTGGTTCATAGTAGACTGTGACTAGAACAGTCAACCACACCATCAGGCAGTCTCAGGCTTGAGTTCCCGCTGACTCCTATGCTCCAGGGCTGGTCACTATGCTTCCACAATCTCCTGCCAGCTGTCCCCAGGAGCAGCTTTCTTAGCCTCCCCCAGCAGCATCACAGAGAGCCTCTATGAAGCAAATACACTATTTATCTCTTTCACTTAGGGGTTTTTCCAGACTTCATCTCCTTCACTCCTTTTTGAAACTGCTCTCCATCACCTAATTATCACCCCTTCTAGCTGTAAAGATCCCCACATCCATCTTCCTGCCAAGGCTTTTCCAAATGATAATTTAATTTTG
Organism: Ochotona princeps; assembly: GCF_030435755.1. NCBI lineage: Eukaryota > Metazoa > Chordata > Mammalia > Lagomorpha > Ochotonidae > Ochotona > Ochotona princeps. The sequence continues at coordinate 18,862,412 of NC_080836.1, forward strand.
GCATTTGTTGTTGAACCTCATCCCAAATTCTGCCCTTCATATTGCCTCCTACATCTACCCTTGGACCCTACCCGAGCTTCAGGGCCAATCCTGTTTGACCCTCCTTGGCTAAGAGAAAGTCTCAGATATATACATCTAGTTCATGATCCCCTGTCCTTCTGGTACTGTCTGATATGCCTCTTAAATACAGAAATCTCATCTTGAAGTTCAGGCCAGAAGTGGAGATCCTGCATTGGCTGTTGCATTCCCCCGAGAACTAAGATGCCCAGCATTGCCTGATCCTGGGATCACTGTTGCTTGTCCTTGTTGTGCTAGAAGAAAGCCCCTTGTGCTTCATGTTTGGACAAAACACTCAGCCCAGATTAAATGGGAGATAGGGACCTCTGGGCTTATATAATGGAGACACAGGAAAATGAAACAGAGTTCAGAAATAATGATGCAAGACCTGACACATATTCATGGTCCGCTTCATAGTCCTATCTTTCACTTCCCTTAAAATGTTGATATTACATTGTGATATAAATGCAACCCCTAAAGTTTGCATGTGATAAACCTGGTTACCAATGTGTCACTATGACTTGGTAAAAATCCTTAGAAGCTTGGACTTAGCAGAAAGTAATTAGGTCAGGGGGAAATCATGCTCCTGAAAAGATTAATGATATCTCAGGAGAATGATTCAAGTCTTATGGGACTGCACTAGTTACTACAGAAGCAGGTTGTTAGAAGTATCCTGGCACCTCCCCTAAATCTCTCTTCTACACATACTACTCCAACACATGTACCTGCCACTAAGAGGCAACCTACAAGGTCCTCAGCTGTGCAGGGTGCCATGTTTCAGAACTTCCAGAACTGTGCTCCACATACAATCCTTTCATTTTATGAGCTCCCAGCCTCAAGTATTTTGTTATCTCAATAGGAAATGAACTCATGGTTTTTCCTCCATGGCCACTATAAACCCTGAAACTCTTTGAGGGTATACATGTCAATGCCCACATTCAAACTCTTTAACTTTGTGCCAGAACAGATAATTTTTTAACAAAGCCATTTCATGATTGAAAAAAAAAAAAGAAAGCTGGAAGTTTACAGATTCCTCTAAGGGTATGTTATTGCTTTATCTTCTCATCCTGTTTTGACATGTAGAGAAGGGAAACTAGACACAATTCAAATTCTTGCTAGTTCAAGTCAAGACAGGATCTGTATCAAATACATAACATAAAAACTTGATTTTCAGAACTTGAAGATTTCAGAATAATGGTTGAGATTGTACATCTATGCTGCAGATATCTAGTGATGGCTAGAATTTCAGGCCACTGGTTCCCAGTGTTAGGGGCTATCTCCAGCCAACACTGGGCCTATAATTGGTGGAACTTGTGTTACATACTTGCACCTAGGTACCATTCCCCTATGGCCAGACTTGTTTTCACTTTCTGGAGCACCACAAAGCCTCCCTTTCCCAGCAACTTCTGCCTCACTGCTGTCATCTCTCCAAGCACCTGCTTCCAAGGAGGTTATACTTAACAGTACATTGTCTAGATCCTGATAAAATCATTAATGGCATGTCCACCTGGCCCTACATTCCTTTTTTTCAAGATCCTCACAAATTTACCATTTCAAGTCTTTCCACCTGGACTCTCACCCCAAGATGTCCTAAGACATCCTCTAATCAAACTGTATTTCCTATCCCTTTGAACTCCTTAACTGTGCTCTAAGAAACTCATGGTCCATCATCCCAAATCTCCTCTACCCCTCATTCCCTATATGAGAAAGAATGGCCTCATGCTTCTTCCCCAGGGCACTCCACTCAGTCCTCACCCAGGACACTCAAGTCATAGCTTTGTTTTCTTTCACCCCTCTTGTATTCTTTAACCCCATGAGTGTGGGCATATATAGGTGTCCTACTTCTCATTGCTGCTTTCAGATCTCCATCTCGCCCTTGTAAATTCATAATGACAGTTCAAAAAAAATGTGCCTTTGACCTTCATCCTTGTCTCTTAGTACGCAACTTCTGAAACTATTGGCATCTGTTGAGTGCTAAGTGCCTTTTTGTATGCTAATAAAGATGACTGGGCTGAAGGCTCCTGGGTAGCCTCAGAATGGGACTGGTTGCCAGGGAAACCAATGCTATGATTAGAGGGTTATAATTTACATGGAGGGGACAGAGACTGGCTCTTGAGTTCATTACCAAGCGTCAATGGTTTAATCAATAATACCTATTATTGAAATTCCCGTAGAAATCCAAAAGGGTGGAGTTCATAAGTCTCCCAAGATGATGAACAACACAAGGAGGGGCCTTGAAGCTCCACACATCTTCCATGCATCACCCTGCTTGCCTCCACCTGCTCGCCTGTGTCCTTAGAAATAAATGAATCATTATAAGCATTCACTTGAATTCTGTGGGTTGCTCTAGCAGACAAACTGAATCTGAAGAGGGAAATCTGCACTTGCAATTGCTATGTCAAAAGTGGTGCATATGCACTGTGGAATACTACTTAGCCATAAAAAAGAATGAAATCCTTTGTTTTCCAACAAAAATGATACAACCATTATGCTTAGAGAAATAAGCCAGTACCTAAAAGGCAAGTATCCTATATATGCTATAGAGGCACTTTCAAAACCGATTATTGTTTACAAACTTTAAAAACAATTATTATACTTTTGAGGAACCGTAGATTTTTTTCTTACTTGCTAGTTGTTGAATTCTTCACCTAATGAATGGAGTGTGAAACCTGTGATTGCAAACTGGACTGAAAATATACCAATTTATCATTAGAATTAAAAAAAAACAAGGAAAGAAGAATGGAAGGAGAGAGAGGGGAAATGGGGAAGGGAGGGAAGGAAGGAGGGGGAAGGGAAAGAGGAAAGGAAGGAAGGGAAGGAAGGAGGAGAGAAAGAAGGGAGGAAATAGGGAACATGGCAGTAGGGAGGGTAGGATAGGAAGCCTCACTCTACTCCTAAATCTGTATTTTGAAATACCTAAAATTTGTTGACTTTATATAAATAAGTTAAAACATATGTTTTTTGAAAATATAGATTGTTACCTACTCAAAAGCCTCACCTGCTTCCTGGCAAATTGTCAAAAACTCACCAAAAGGAGTTATTGTGCAAATATATTTGTGCCAAATGAGGGCATTAAGGATGTAGTTTCCAAAGCTGACTCTACAAGTAGAGAAATAGGCATCTTGTACATTAGAAAGAAGTGAATATAGAAGAAGGGAAGCCCCTGTCATTACCTGTAAGGTGTGGGTACAAGTCCACTCAGGCACAGTTCAAAAATACATTCCAGCAAAGACAGGAGCAGTGCTATGGCCTGCTAGGCCAATCCTCCTCCGGCAGTGCTGCCATCCTACATAGATGCTAATTTGTGTCCCAGCTGCTCCACTTCCAACACCTCTCCCTGCTAATGGCATGGGAAAGCAGAGAATCACAGCCTACCTAAAGCCATAGACCCCTGCATCCATGTGGAAGACCCAGAATAAGCTCCTGGACCCTGGCTTCAGATCTCAGCTCCAGTCATTGAAGTCATTTGGGAAGTGAACCAGCAGACAAAAGACCTCTCTCTTTGTCTCTCCCTCTCTCTCTCTGTAACTCTGCCTTTCATATAAAACATAAAATAAATCTTAAATTTAAAAAGAGGGCAGTAATCAGCCCAGATCAACACCTAGACAGAAAAGCCCTCTAGAAGTCTGTTTTTCACTGGGAAAATATTTCATAAATACAGCAGGGTACTTAAAAATTTAGAGAATGAAATTTTCAGAAAATTGTTGCAGGAAAGAAAGCTCAGTATAAAAAAGAAATCTGAGGGAAATCATAGTTCTAATGAAGCATGTATTTTGCCATGAATTCCCTATAGCATAGGGGTCTTCTAACCCCTAACTGACTTCACTGATCTTTATAATTCTATACATAACATGGCAACTGGAACTCAATATTTGCTGCACTGAACAGAATTCATCAGAAGATAATGAAAAGAAAAATGACAGTGTGACTGGCACTGAAATTCTCATCTACAGAAAGGGAGAATTCAAGTCTTCCTGGAGAGTCAAATTTTTCTCTATCATATTCTTTTACAAGGGATTTTAGAGAGAAATCTTCATTTGAATGACATTCGGTCTCATAATGGACAATGGCTTCATTGACAGAGGTTTCAGTAATGACCTTCAACTATCTTTCTGTTCTATTCTCTCCCTAAAACCAAGGCAATAGTGCTCCATCATATTGCATGGATGGCATTTCCAAGGAGAGGATGAGCTCATTTGGCAGAGTGGGCTGCTTTCTGACCAAAGGCAGGAATAGAACTGAGAAAACTGGGAGATGTGGCTCTGAGCCTTGGCTGGGGAGAGTATCAAAATATTCAGAAACACCTGGAAGGATTTTTCAAAACAAGTCCTCTCTCCACCACAAAGATACTGCTATTACCTGGATCGTGTCCATGAGCGTGACATGGGGAGGAATCAGATTACTGGCTTAGGTACTTTGGAAAGCACAGTTCTCTCTCCCTCTTATTCCCTTAAATAGCAATGACCTTGGGGGATGCGTTTGGGTGTGATAGGCGTTTCTCAAATGCCAGTGTATCTTTTATGTATGCATGCATGTATGTATTTATATGCCATCTCACTCCAGAAAGGATGGCAGATGGCTTACAAGGATACATGAAATACAAAAAGAAGGAGAGTGTAAAAAATATATAGAAGCAAAATGCCAAAGTGGGGTTGAGGGGGCAGTGTTGGAAAATTCAAATGTTAGAAGCCCTAGGGGTGCACTCATGAATGTTAGCTGAGACAGTCCAACGGAGGCTGTAGCACTGAGACAAGACACAGGAGGCACCTGCTGGTGAAGGGGACTGTGTGTTTCCAAGATGAAGCCCCCGACTGCAGTCCTCATCAGGTGGCAATAAACCCCCTCTGGGGAGGAGTCAAAAAGGGACCCATGTTTGTCAAAGTGTCTCCGTGATAGCTCCTGGTCAGGGAATACTTGTTTCTTTTTATTATTCTTATTAAAGACTTATTTATTTTGATTAGAAAGGCATATTTACACAGAGAATAAGAAACAGAAAGATCTTCCATTTGCTGTTTCACTCCCACAAATGGCCTTAGTGGCTGGAGCTGAAGCTAAATTAAGCTGAGTTGAGCTGATCTGAAGGTAGGAGCTTCTGGGTCTTTCCCATGGTTGCAGGGGCCCGAGGACATGAGCCATCTTCTGCCTCTTTCCCAGGCCGTAAGCAAGGAGCTCAATCAGAAGTGCAGCAGCTGGGACTTGAGCTGGCATCCATAAGGGATGTCAGGACTTACAGGTGAAGGATTAGCACATTGAGCCACCATACCTGCCCCAGGAGCACTTGGCTCTTAAGACAAGGTAAACCATTCTTATTAGGTCTTATTATTCCAACCTTTCCCCCAATACACACACACCCCTACTCAGAGCTGGCCTAAATTATGACATCTGGAATTCAGCCTCTTATGCTCAATTGCTATCTTGACTGGTAGCTCTGTTACGGATTAAAGTATAACCTTCTTGCTAATTCTGATTCTGTTCTTTTTTATTATTATTTAAAGGGTGAGAAGGAGAGAGAAAGAATATCTTTCACTCACTGATTCACTCCCAACAAATTCTGGCCAAAGCCAGGACTAGGGCCAAGCAAAAACCAGGAACTCAGAATTCCATTCTGGTCCTCCATGTAGGTCAAGGACTCAAGTATTTGAAGCATCACCTGCTACCACCCAGGGGATACATTTGCATGAATTTGGATCAAAAACAGAGTGGGGATTTAAACATATGATGTGAGCATTCCAAAGCACAGTGAAATTCTATTTCAGTTTACTTTTTCTGGTTAAATATTTCTCTAATATTAGGTTTGTCATAGCTTAAATATAAGTGTATGAGCCACACATGCCACTCCCCTCTATGAGACACCCTGCCTTCCCACTACCTTTAAGGATGCCTGAGGAATTTGCTTTTGTCTGAATTCATTTTCCCTGAGGTACTAGCTATGCTTCAAATGAGAGGAGTCAGGAAACACCTTCCTTAAGCACTTCAGCCTAGGCTCTCAAAGTTTTCACATTTCTGACCGGATTAACACAATCACCAGGTCCATAGCATTCACATACACCATTCCTCTTTTTTTTTTTTTAAGATTTATTCATTTTATTACAGTCAGATATACAGAGAGGAGGAGAGACAGAGAGGAAGATCTTCCATCCGATGATTCACTCCCCAAGTGAGCCACAACGGGCTGGTGCTATGCCGATCCGAAGCCGGGAACCTGGAACCTCTTCCGGGTCTCCCACGCGGGTGCAGGGTCCCAATGCATTGGGCCGTCCTCGACTGCCTTCCCAGGCCACAAGCAGGGAGCTGGATGGGAAGTGGAGCTGCCGGGATTAGAACCGGCGCCCATATGGGATCCCAGGGCGCTCAAGGCGAGGACTTAAGCCGCTAGGCCATGCCGTCAGGCCCTACACCATTCCTCTTAATGTCCTAAAAATAATATTCACAGATAGTTTTCTTGTGTTTTGCTCACTTTGCTTGAGGTATCAAACTGTGGAATGGAGCCGCAAGAAGTTCTTGAAAAAAATAAATTAGAAGATTATCCACAGAGTAGATGTTGGGAGGCTGATGAAGACACAGCTTGGGATACCCACCTTTTTTACCTGAGTGCTGGAACTTGAGTTCTAGCTCTGTGCCTCACTTCGGCTTCATGTTAAGACATTCCCTGGGAGACAGTGTAGATGGCCACTGTCTCAAATGGCCACAATAGCCAGGGCTGGGTGAGGGTGAAGCCAGGAGCCTCATCTGGGTCTCCTGCATGGGTTCAGGGTCATAAACTTTTGAGCCGACTTCTGCTGCTACCCCAGGCACATACACAGGGAGTTGCATAATAAATGGAGTAGCTAGGACT